>NC_059345.1:49238047-49838047 GCF_019703515.2 Myxocyprinus asiaticus
TACGAACCCAATCTTTTCTCCAGTTTCTTGGGAACTATGAATAAATTATTGCAGCAAAACAGCTATTATTACCCAGTTCCATTTCGACTGGGATTAAGCAAACTACACAATTCCCTATGTCATGAATTTCTGATAGAGATGGTAACACCTGTGTCCCAGCCTGTGAAAAGTGAAAGAACATGCTCGTCTGATGTTTTAGCTGCATTTTTCTTCAGAGATCCTTTTTAAATCCCGCAATCCTTTTCAGACAATAATATACTTAAGCAACTCTTCATTTTCAATGCAATTTGGTGACTCTTCTGGATAAAAGGCACAGATACATGTACAAGTATATTGCAATTGGCCATGCGTTTGAGGTATTAAGAAAGAGTACAGCAGGAAGTGTATCATACATTCCCAGTGTAAGCGGCCTCTTAATATCACACCTTCAGTGACCATTAGTAAAAACTAATTATTAGCAGAGTTCTAAGCAATGCTCCATTTAAAAGAAAAAGGCACGTATTAAATTCACACAATAAACCATTAAACTCTCAGAGACACTCAAGCAGATACTGAATGTAAAAAGGGTCAGAGAAAAGAGATCCTATTGACTTTGTGAGCTACTACAGTTTTGGATTTCAGGCTGTTGAGGCTGTTTATAAAAATGAATATTTGGTGAAAGAACAATGTAAATATATTAAATGTTCAGTAAAAATTAACTTTTTATATTAATATTAATGTTAAGAGTCACGTGACGCCATGCGAGGAGTGGACGTGTTAACAACAAGCTCTGCACACTTTACTAATTTAACCGGTGAGATTCGACACATCCTGCTACATATCGGTTCTTTGAAGTCAACATGGCAAAGAAGTCAAAATCCTCGGGCTCTGGAGATATTAAAAGACACTTACGTGCTTAAGCTGACACCTCTGATGGGCCCGCAGACCTGAGACTCGGATTGGAAGGTGCAGTGGGAGAAATCCAGCGCCAACTGTCCAACATGTCTGTGATGCTGACGAAAGTTGTTGCCGACTTAGAAGATCTCACTGTAATATGTCGATCGATTACTGTGATGAAAATTAAATAGTTGGTTACAAGATTGTCGAACATCGAGAAACGGATTATCTGGAGTCATTGGAAAGGGAATTATCTGCTAATCCGCTAGCGACCAAGATAGATTTGGAACAAATGTTTGAGAAATAAGAGGATTTGGAGAACCGCAGTAGGCAAAATAATGTCCGAATTGTTGGAATTCCTGAGCATGAGGAAGGCAGAGATATGGTGAAATTCAAGTACTGTCTTTCATAAAAACATTGGAGTGAGTAAGCCTCTTGGTGATTTTCATGTTGCTGTCCAATGGACCTGTCTCATTAAACACACACTTGACTGTCTGAAGAAGCTGAGCACCTTTTTCATTTCTCTTTGTGCTGGTTCTGCCTAGCGGTTGGAGTTTGTTTGTGTTGTATCATTTCTTCGAGACAGCTTGTGGATGAACTGCTCATTTTAGGTGCTTATGCCTCATGTTGGCTGGAGTTGGTTTTGTGATATATTTCTTGCAGGGCATTGGAGTGAGTTTGAATGCCCGAAAAACTGAACGGCCCGTATTTTTGTTTTGTTTTTTTGTTTTTTTTTGTGCTGGTTCCACTAGAGGCTGGAGCTTGTTTTGTGGAGGAGCACACCTTTGAGACAGTTAAGTGGATGAATCTACATGTTTTTTTGTGTGTGTGTGTGTTTATTCCGCTTATGGGCTGGAGTTTGTTTTATAGACAATTTTTTACTGTGTGACTCTGTCTCACAATTTGTACAGAAGCACCGGACTTGAGCAATCCAACGGCAAAGTTGTCACGGGGATCTCGTCAGCGTAAATTGAGTTTTTGAGTTTAGATGGATGGATGCCAGTTGCCGCTATCATGCACGGGGTTAATGCACACGTTTTTCTTTTTTTCTGTTTGTTTGGATCTGGGGGATGTTCAGGGTTTGATTGTTGCCCCAATATGGAATGTGGTCTTTATAATTTTATTTTTGACACACAATCTATTTTTTCAAAATATCAAAATGTCAGATGTTAATATGAGTGGATTGTCTCTCTCCATGTGGAATGTGAATGGGTTGGGGCACCCCATAAAAAGAAGGAAGGTTATTTCTTTTCTTAAACATATATGATATAGTGTTTCTTCAAGAAACGCATCTTTCACCGCAGGAAGCTGAAAAATTTGGGAAGATATGGGGTGGACATGTTTCTTTAGTGCTGGCTCAAGTAAGAGCAGAGGGGTCATTACATTAATAAGTAAACATCTACAATTCAAACATCTCAAACAGATTAAAGATAAATTAGGAAGAGTCATTGTTTTAGCAGAAATTCAAGGGCAAAGGTTGATTTTGGCTAATATTTACGCACCTAACGCTGATGATCAGGGCTTTTTAACAGATCTTGAAGGGATGTTGCAAGCCACTGGCACCCCTCATGATATAATATTGGGAGGAGACTTTAATCTTTTGATGGACTCAATGCTTGATCATAGTGAAGCAAAAGTGTGTAAGCCCCCCAGAGCAACATTGACGCTTCACAGGATGTGTAAAAATCTTGGTCTTACAGATATTTGGAGACCTTTGAACCCATCTGGTAGGGACTATACATTTGTTTCATCAGTCTATAAGATCTATTCTAGAATATTTTTCATTTATATATATATATATATATATATATATATATATATATATATATATATATATATATATATATCTAAGTCCCTCATTTCATCTGTTACATTGCTCAATTTGAAACATCTTGGTCTCAGATCACGCCCTGGTGAGTTTAGAGGTGTTGCCGCATACAGAGAAAAAAAAAAATCATATAGTTGCCACTTTAATGTATCCATTTAGCAAAATCCTGATTTCCAACAAATGTTAAAGGCTGAAATCAGTGTTTATATGGAGGCCAACTGGTCCTCAGTATCATCTACGGGCATGGCTTGGGAGGCACTTAAGGTGGTTCTTAGGGGTTGGGTCATACAGTATGCCTCATTCATCAAAAAATCCAAAGTATGAGAACTCGTGGAGTTGAAAGGGAATATTAAAAGTGCAGAGGCAGAGCTGAAGCGCTGAATGTAATCTGATGGCCTCGGAGAATTGACCCGATTGAAATACAGATATAATACTATTTTGTCGCAGAAGGTGGAGTTTTGGCTGTTCAGGGCAAGACAGTCATACTTTGAGTCGGGGGACAAAGCAGGGAAGCTTTTGGCTAGATATATAAAGCAGAGAGAATCTTTTTATTTCAGTGAAATCTGCTGGAGGTGAAATATTTACCTCAGCCATTGATATTAATAATGCTTTTAAAGAATCATATCTTGATCTTTATAGTTCCACATCTTCATCCACCGATGAAGATATTACAAACTTTGTGGAACCATTAGAACTCCCTAATCTGATGACTAAGCAAAAAAAATCTCTTTATTCTGAGATAACCTTGGAGGAAATTGGCGAGGTAATTAAGGCAAGGCTCCAGGGCTGGATGGCTTTGCTGCTGAATTGTTTAGATCTTATGCTACAGAACTAGCTCCACTTTTGTTAAAATTTTGTATGGAATCATTAAAGAAAGAAAGCTCCCTCCAACCATGACACAAGCCCTGTTCAGTCTGATTCTTAAAAAGGACAAAGATCCAAGCAAGTGTAAGAGTTACCGTCCAATTTCCCTGATCCAGCTAGACGTAAAAATACTGTCAAAATTTTGGCTAATTGATTGAGTAAAGTTATGACTTCTCTTATACATATAAACTCATCAAAAAAAGAAATGTCCTCTCACTTTCAACTGCTTTTATTTTCAGCAAATTTAATGTGTAAATATTTGTATGAACATAAGATTCAACAACTAAGACATAAACTGAACAAGTGAACAGAAATGGAATAATGTGTCCCTGAACAAAGGGGGGCTGTGACACACCGCCCCAGACCATGACGGACCCTCCACCTCCAAATCGATCCCACTCCAGAGTACAGGCCTCAGTGTAACACTCATTCCTTCGACAATAAACACGAGTCCGACCATCATCCCTGGTGAGACAAAACCGTGACTCATCAGTGAAGAGCACTTTTTGCCAGTCCTGTCTGGTCCAGCGAAGGTGGGTTTGTGCCCATAGGTGACGTTGTTGCCGGTGATGTCTGGTAAGCACCTGCCATACAACAGGCCTACAAGCCCTCAGTTCAGCCTCTCTCAGCCTATTGCGGACAGTCTGAGCACTGATGGAGGGATTGTGCGTCCCTGGTGTAACTCGGGCAGTTGTTGTTGCCATCTTGTACCTGTCCCGCAGGTATGATATTTGGATGTACCCATCCTGTGCAGGTGTTGTTCCACGTGTCTGCCACTGCATGAACGATCAGCAGTCCTTCCTGTCTCAAGTGTCTCACAGTACGGACATTGCAATTTATTGCCCTGGACACATCTGCAGTCCTCATGCAGCATGCCTAAGGCATGTTCATGCAGATGAGCAGGGACCCTGGGCATCTTTCTTTGGTGTTTTTCAGAGTCAGTAGAAAGGTCTCTTTAGTGTCCGAAGTTTTTATAACTGTGACCGTAATTGCCTACCATTTGTAAGCTGTTAGTGTCTTAATGACCATTCCACAGGTGCATGTTCATTAATTGTTTATGGTTCATTGAACAAGCATGGAAAGCATTGTTTAAACCCTTTACAATAAAGATCTGTAAAGTTATTTGGATTTTTACCAAATCATCTTTAAAATACAGCGTCCTGAAAAAGGGACGTTTCTTTTTTTGCTGAGTTTAGATCAAGTGGGTTTTATTCGGGGCCGTATCTCTTCTGATAACATTAGGAGTTTCATCAATATCATGTGGTCAGTGGTGAACGATCAGACTCTGGTCGATGCCATCTCACTTGACGCCGGAAAGGCGTTTGATATGGTAGAATGGGATTATCTTTTTAAGATTTTGGAAATATACGGTTTTGGGAATACTTTTATGGGATGGATTAAGTTACTTTATAGATGTATAGCAGTGGTACAAACAAATGGATTCATTTCAGATTATTTTACTCTGGATAGGAGCACCCGGCAGGGTTGCCCTCTTTCCCCATTATTGTTCTGTCTTGCCCTGGAAACATTAGCAGCTGCGATTAAAAAGGAGGACAATTTTCCAGGGGTGATGGCGGGAGGTATGGCGCATAAGCTTCTGATTTACTGTCATGTGTATATTGTTTATTCATGTCTTTTTTGTTTAATTCCTGTTTCCCTTGTCATGTGATTCCTGTTTTCCCTCTATGTTCATGTGTCATGTTTTCATTGGTTTATTGTTTAATTAGCTTGTTATGAGTTCTGTTTGTTCATTGGTTTATGTTCTCCCATGTCTTGTATTTAAGCCCTCATGTTTGCCATTGTCGATTGTCAAGTATTGAATGTGATTGTAGATGTTTAAGTCAAGCCATGTTTATGTCACAGCAACACCTCAGCCTGCTCCATGCCACGTCACAGCAATGACTCAACCTGTCCATGCCACGTCACAGCCACACCTGAGCAGTTGGACCTGGAGATGGTTCCAACCCTTATACCCACCCTTAGTTCTCCTGAGCAGGCAAGGGGAACTTTCAGCCCTCCGACCCCGCCTGGACCCTCTGAGCCCTGGATTTCGCCTTGGCCTGTCGGTCCCTCAACGTTGCCTCAGCTCTGCGTTCCCTCGGCTCCACTGCGGTCCTTCAGCCTGTCGGCTTTGCCGGGGTCCCTCATCCCTCCGGCTCCTCCTTGGTCTGTCGGTCACCTGGCTCCACCTTGGCTCTCCAATCCTCTGGCTGTGCCTCATCCCTCCGATCTGTCAGCTCCACTGGGGACCTCCTTCCCTACGGCTCCACCTTGGTCCTCAGTCCCACCGACTCCACCTCAGTCTTCCGATCCCCCAGCTCTGCCTTGCTCCTCCGAGCCTCCAGCACCGCCTTGGTCCTCCCTGCCATCGGCTCCACCCTGGCCCTTCGAGTCTTCGGCTACTCTCCGGGCACCAAGTTCCATGGCTCCGCCCCAGGAGCCTCTCACGGCTCCACCCCCCACGGACTTTGCCCTGGTCCCATGTCCCTCGCCCTTTCTGGCACGCCAGGCCCCATGCCTCAAGGTACCCCCCAGCTCCCTACAGAACTTTGAATTTATGTCATGTTTTACGTGTTTTGTTTATGTGTTGGGGCGTCGGGAGCCACCCCTTAGTGGGGGGGATATGTCATGTGTATTTTGTTGATTCATGTCTTTTATTTTGAAATGTTTAGTTCATGTTTCCCTTGTCAAGTGATTCCTGTTTTCCCTCCATGTTCATGTGTCATGTTTTCATTGGTTTATTGTTTAATTAGCTTGTTATGAGTTCTGTTTGTTCATTGGTTTATGTTCTCCCATGTCTTGTATTTAAGCCCTCATGTTTGCCATTGTCGATTGTCAAGTATTGAATGTGATTGTAGATGTTTAAGTCAAGCCACTGTTATGTCAAGCCATAGTCAAGTTCATGTTTATGTTTTATGTTTCACGTTTGTAGTTAGGGTTATTGGTTATCACGTTTGTAAATAAACTGCACTTGGGTTCTTCATCTTCTCATCATCATCATCATCATTGGCATTGCCAGCAGCCAGCATCGTTACATTTACGCAGATGATATTTTATAATTCATCTCCGACCCTACTAGATCTATGCCTTGCCTCCACAGAATTATTAATTCCTTTTCTAAGTTCTCAGGATACAGAGTCAGTTGGTCTAAACACAAAGCTTTAGCTCTGACAGCATACTGCCCAGTAATAGCTTTCCAGCCGGGCACCTTCCAGTGGCCCAAACAGGGCATTAAGTATTTGGGCATTTTATTTCCAGCAAATTTGTCTGATTTAGTTAGAGTTAATTTTGACCCCTTAATAAAAAGGTTTTCGAGTGATGTGAGCAGGTGGGCTTCATTACATTTATCAATGATTGGGAAGGTTAATGTTATTAAAATGAATTGTATTCCAAAATTCAACTACCTACAACAGTCTCTCCCAATTGAAGTTCCCCTCTTTTATTTTAAACAATTTGATAGTATAGCTAAATCCTTTATCTGGAATGGTAAACATCCTCAGATGCATTTTAACAAGTTACACAGGCCAGTTGACAAAGGTGGGTTAGGTCTCCCAAAGATTTTGTTTTACTATTATGCTTTTGGTCTCAGACATTTGGCACATTGGTTGCTTCCACCTGAAAGAGCTCCTCCCTGGCTCTTTATTGAACAGGAGGTACTTGCCCCTATCTTGCCATTGCAAAGTCTTTCTACCAAGCTGCCCAGAGAAGTAAAGACTCATCCCTATATCTCGCACATGCATTTAGTGTGGACAAAATTTCTTGTGTGTTCAATTCGGACATTCATCTGAACGTTGCTGCAAGTATTTGGTTAAACCTGAAATTGTGCATTAACAAGTCCCCTTTCTGCTGGACAGAATGGATTGGGAAGGGTGTCACTATGCTGGGTGACCTGTATGAAAATGGAGCGTTGAGATCCTTTGAAAATATTATACAGCAATTTGGGATTCCCAGATCTCAATTCTTCAGGCACTTACAGCTGTGCCATCTACTCTGTACCACCTTTGGGTGTAGTACGCAACCCCCTAAAGCGGCAGACACTCTTGAGATGGTGCTTGCTGATTTTAGAAAAGGTTATGAAGCTTCAGCATACTATTCCTGGATAATACTATTTTGATAAAAGTTGATTGTGTGTTTTCATCTGTTGTTTGTGTAAATTAAAATTTTGGAATCAATAAAAATTGTTAATGAAAAAAAAAATACAAAATAAAAAAAATCATGTTAAAAAACAGTATGTCTGGTTACAATCATATGTAGTGTTATAGGGTTCCCACCAGGCTTGTTGGATTCTAGTTAAATTGCAAGACTTCCCAACATAATCATACAAGGAACCAACATGTTGCCTCCGAAAGTCCATGTACCCTGAAATAAACCTCATTTAGCCGAATTACTGACAAGTGTTATTCCCCATTAGACATTTTTGCATCAATTTCGAGCAGGGCCAGCCCTGCCAAAATTGATGCCCTGCCAGAAACCAGGAAGAAATCATGTCCACATAAACAATAGCAAGTGTGATTTGGAGGCTGCATTTTTGCTTTAAAACTACATTTTAACTTCACTGATGTTTTTTGTTTAGGGTTGGGGTTTGGGTCTAGAGTTAATAAAAATACAATAATAATAATAATAATAATAATAATTCCTTACATTTATATAGCACTTTCTATGCACTCAAAGTGACTTACATGGTAGCAGGGAAATCTACTCAATCATCACCAGTGTGCAGCATCAACCTGGATGATGCAACGGCAGCCATAGTGCGCCAGAACGCCGACCACACACCAGCTATTGGTGGAGAGGAGTTGCAGTGATGTAGCCAATTCATATACATAGGGGATTATTAAGAAGCCATGGTGGATAAAGGCCAATGGGCAAATTTGGCCTGGACACGTCAGGTTACACTCCTTCTCTTTTTGAGAAATGCCATGGGATTTTTAATGACCACATAGAGTCAGAGGCAGTGATTATAATTGTGAATTAGAATCAGTCTGGACTTCCTTGGTCCACTAGTTTCACCAGAAAGGCCATGCCACCAGGTTAGCTTTGCTGGTGAATAGCATGGCTATGGTGGTCCACCAGCAAGACCAGCACCAAACTAGCACTAACTATCATAAACCTGCTTGGACCAGCATGGAAATTAATACTGCTCTATGCTGGTCTGTTAAGTAGGGATGACACTTAAGGAACCTGTACACATTTCTCCTCAGATCGTGGTAGTAAGCAGGTAGGAACGTAGGTGGACATGTTTTCAAAGACGTTAAAGCACAAGGGTGATGAATTGGTGATTTGAACACCACATGAGGTGCCAACTGTTCCATCATCTCACGGTATGTTACACCAAGAAGAAGTGTCACACAGATAAAAGCTTGAAGACAGAAGAGATCACTGAGGAATCATGGAAAAGTACAATGCCGATTTAAATCTTTGCAGACAAAGGTCCAGTAGGTGGGGTCGTGCGAGCAAGAAAGACTGTGTTTGATGGGGCTATTTAAACATTGCTTTTATCCGCCACTGATCACTCCTCCCGCTGAGCTGTCAGATGGGGACAAGAGGAGGTTAGTGGAGCAGATCCCGCAGTGGAGTTTTTCTATGGAGAGGTCTCTGGTGGTGCGACCCACAGCTTGTCTTTTTTTACACCACCTGACACACACAACCAGCCGAGATGCTAATTAGCAGCAGTGGCTAATGGGCTTGCAGGGGGAAACACAAAGGCTACACACATTTTAATCACCAAACATTCTCCTGATGCAGAGAGTGGAATTAATTGAGGAGAGGAGTGGAGAGAGTGATTCGGCGAAAGGTACCGGGAGACACAAAGATCCACAGAGGAGATAATGTACCTACATTCAGACACAGATATACTCACTCATTCGTACATCTCATTTGAGAACCAGGATGCTCACACACTTAGAGTATCACTTGTTAAGATTATGTAGATTCAGAGATCCAGCAATTCACAAGCCTAAATTCATATACCAGACTACTTTTGTTTTAGTGATTTGCATTCTTAGTTCATATCGCTACCTACTTGACAGGGAGGAGAATTTATAGTTAAAAAGTTTCCCACAGTTTTTCACTAAATGATCACAAGGCAGAATGTGATTTAATAATTTTCTTTAATATACACTTTTATATTTATATTTTATATTACAATGATACATAGTAGCTTAATAAAAAGCATTCTTTACCCTCACATATTTTACTAAAACATTGTTTTGTGAATGAGGACATTTGTGCACAAATTGTGCACATTTTTGCACATTTTGTGTGCAAAAATGTTTTTTTTTTTTTAAATCCAGTTGAATATTGGATAATACTAAATTATTACTGTGGGACCCAGTCAAGTTTATCATAACAATATTTTTATATTGTTTTATTTTAAAGTAATATATTTGATGTCCTTTTTACTTCACCTTCCTCTGGAGCTTTTATTTTGACAATGAAAGTGCAGCATCAGTGTGCGTTTGACTGTTTACATTGTTCCGCATCTGGTGAAATGCTGCCATCTCCTCCTTTTCTGTTATACTGTGCCATGTTTGTAGATTTGAATAATAACTTGTATGCTTGAATCTACAGTATTTGTCTTTCACAAAGCATGTAAACAGCTCTAAAAGCGCTAAAAACATGATCCCATGAGCCCTGCGTGTGCACAGAACAACGCGCCACCCGTTTATTCTGAAGTGCAGAAAGACCATGTTTATCTGTTTTTAATCGCAGCCTTTTGCAGTTTATTAATCTCATATGACCATATCGCCATTTTGATGTTACTTTGATTAATGGAGCCATGTTTGCCATGAAGGATCATGAGATTAGTCTACTGATGCTCTTTATGAAACTTAATGGCCAAATAAAAAGCACTTAAAATCATTGTGATATTCCTGATATTGCTTAATTTTATATTGTCAGCAAAATCATTGCGATTATATCGTATATTTGATGTATCACCCAGCCCTACACACACACATATATGATCACTCTATTTATTATGTACACACATACTCCCGGACAGAGGTATCAGTCTGTCCAGTGCACAAAATATGGGTGTCATGAACAAAGAGACAATGTAATACGAACAAGAGCCTAAAACTCTGACATGCTCATCAAACATATTTTAATTGCTTCCCATTTCTGGTTCCCGCCATGATAGTCAGAGAACGGCTAACTATTCTACACATCCTCATGTTGTGCTGGAACAGCCTTCAACTGGTGGATGTTCTATGGTGATCGGCCCTCCAGTGTTAGGGTTTAAAGCAATCAATGAGGCTTCCTACACAAGTTTGATTTTGCACATTGTTGCATTACAGAATGTGTCAGACCACAAAGTATTTTTTTGTCTGGATAAGTTTGGGGCTGGTTCTTTTATGATTTAAGATCCATGACACCTGCACAAGTTCATCAATGACACCATTTGTCAACAAAAATAGCTCAACCTACAGCCAGTAGGATAGTTCACAATTATGCTCCCATTAGTGACAGCTGTGGTGGAATGACACGCCCCCCCCTCTCGTCATTGCCGCTTCTGAGGGCCATCCTTCAGCCAGGCTCACAACGGGAGAGGGCAGGAGAGAGGAGGGGCGCAATTTAATAAGCCCCGTTTGGGCAGCGGATGATGTGGTGCACCTGAGGTGAATAAAATCTCATCACTACTACCATTAAAAAGTAGAGTGCGCCTCTCCTCGGGGAGCAGGCTTCTGTCTACTGGCGCCTCATGTATAAATGTTGCATATGCACAAAAATGTTGCGTACGCCCACCTCTCATGCTCACGATGGGATTTATAAAAAGTAAAATTGACATGAAAATGTGCGCACCGCCATGCAAAATGTACCCCTAGCAACGTCACTGGCAAAAGAGTGCAACTAATAACGAGTTCACGTCCATCTAGAGATGGATTTTATGAATCTAATGAGGCTTAATTATTACTTGCCAATTGTGTGCACTTAGTTGTTACACACACACACATTGCATTATACTTGAGGAGAGTCCCCTGTTCATTGTGTAAAGTGCTTTGAGTGTAGTGTCAGAAAAAAGCGCTAAATAAATGTAACACATTCATACTTATATCTGCGAAATCAACGTACAAGCAATTAAATTAGTTAATATAAATTAATGCGGATGAATGCAGCTCTGAATGACAATGGCAGCATTAGCTCTTCTAGAAGACTAAGTGCAATTACGGTTCAGGAGGGTGCATGTGTTTTGGAACAATGCTGGTTTTTGTTCCATGCTGATGACTGGCTTATAAGCATAAGTATAGGTTTGCCCTTACTACACTAATTTGAAAAAATTCAAATGGTGTGAGAAGACACTTAAATAAAATAAAAATAAGATATATTCTATATATAATAAGATATATTCTCTGTTAACAGGTCTTAATATACAATAAGGTAAACTGATCTTGTGTAAAGGATGTTTAGATATGTTTATACTGAAACAAGACAAAAATTTAGAAATTATTTTTAGCAGCAGCTTCTAGAGCATTCACATGCAATATGTAGGATTAAGTCTGTATCATCTTTTGTTTTCCTGGTTTCTCATAACACAGTAGTGTAATGTGTCTGGTTTGCAATATGCATATGGTAATTATATGTAGATGAGGTAATGCATAGTAAAAACAGGTGTCGTATGCTCGATTTATTTTTATTTCTGGTAGGAGAAAGGATGGGTAATAAAGTATGTGCATCTGCGCACAATCTTCCACAAACTGGAATTTATAAAAGTAAGTTTGCACAGGTAATGGCGTGCGTATGGTTTAATAAATTTGAAAACCTTTGTGCGTAAGCACTTTTCCTGATTTAGGTGTATGCCACATTATAAAACCTACACAAGTCTTTGTACATGAGGACCCTGAGAGAATTAGATGTGACGCCAGGGACTGGAACATGCATAGCGGACGAAGGGCCAGCATGCCAGGCCACCATTTCCCTCACATGCTGTGGCTCCAGGGAAGCTGAGTCGTTTGAGAAAGCCGCTGCCCCTCGCGCCCTGGACCCAGGAGGGGAGCGTGTGCGGCTGCTGGACCCCGCCCATTATACCGGGACCTTACCCTAACTTCACTGTCCATCCTGTAAATAGCCCCAGCACACCACGGGGAAGCCAGATTCCCCCTTTGTTTGGACACTTACTATATCCCCATGGACACTTCAATTCCCCCTTTTGAACATTTCATGTTTAATTTTATTTCAAATAAACCATGGCCTGAATCCACACCCACTGTGTCTGTCTCTTGCTCACACAGCTTACACCTACTGACTCTATTTATTGCCTTCTAAGGGAAGGATTATGCATTTGTATGTGTGTCCACACAAACACTTGAGCATAGAACCCAGTTCTTAGACAAAAACACACTTATTGAAAATAACCAGAGAGAAAAAGTCTGTTTTTACACCACCCACTGGTATTAAGTACTAATCATACTTTAGGTGGGATGAGGTAAATAACATGTGCTTGCATCATAACAACTTATTACATAAAATTAGTAGGTGTGATGCTTCATGTAAGGGGTGGGAAAATGTGTTGTAAAGCCAAGTTATTCAACACAGATGAGACCCAACGAGGTTAATGACCAGATTGTGAAAACAAATTTGTGCTTTGGCAGTAGGCTTTTTGAGCAGCTGTTCCGATAGATGATTGTTGAGTGAAATTGCTGTTGTCCGCCTCCACAATGTCAAGCTAAACAACTTGTTTCACAGCGTGAGACGTTACGCAAACTCTTTTACTTAGGAGAATAAAGAGAGTTTGCGTTCTAAACAATATCTGCAATCTTAATATTGAAGAAGCCTTTGAAGAAGTTAATATCCGTTTTTATCCAACTATATCCAATATCCAACTATCTCTTGTCTAAAGCTAAATTATGACAGGAGTTTTTTGCAATCTAAAATTAATTCACTAGAATTCATATCTCAAAATGTGGAAAGCTCTTGAGTGTATAAGTGTGTGTGTGTGCTTGGATGAGGGCAACAAACACTGGTGAATGTAAATTCTGCTATCAGAATTCAAAATGATTGGCTATTGATTCACAAGGGTGATGGCAACAAGGCAGTGGAGGCACAGCACAGAGGAAAGAAAAGAGATAAGCGTGAAATGAAAATGGGATGAGGAAAGATGAACAGATTGTAGATGATGAATGAGAAAATGATAGAAAAAAGCAAAACGATGCAACTGATGAAAAAGCATGAAGTTGATGAGAAGAACAGCATATTTATTTGATGATAACAAGAACATTGTTCAAAGAGCTAATTAGATTATAGAGTTCAGAGTTGAGGGGAGCTGAGTAGAAAAGGAAGTGGTGAAAAGAAGAGAGAAAATCTGGAATAAACAGCATAAGAACAGAGATGGTTGTGCACAAAAGAACTGAATCTCTCTGACTTGTGTTGATAATCTAAACGGACAAAGAGAAGAATTATTAACTCTATACTTCAAACACCTCTGACTGAGATTGTTCTTACAGAGCAGAATAAGTTTCCTTATAAATTCTAATGAACATTCTAATGAACCTTAACAAAGAGAATGCATGTGAATGAATCTCATCAGTCATTTATGTATTAATTAGGAGTGGTATGATGAATTAACGAATTAGCAGATGTGAGGAGATTTCACATATTCGAAACTAAGAGATGGTAGAGAAATTCTGACATGCTTCGTAAGGAGATATGCAAATTCTTGTTAGGAGACCAGAGGAAATGGTCTGAAAGGAAAGGGATTAGGAACAGCATGCCTCTGAACAGCACACTTGGGAAAGATAGGAAGTCTGACTCACCATGCTTCAAACTCAGTCAAGATTGCTAAAAGATTTGAAAAAAATATTTGGCAAAGCATTATTTGCATTTCTAGAGAAAACAAACCAAACAAAGAACAAAACTACACATAAATGGCTCTTCAGAATCAAACAGGGCCAAGTGCAAGCAAATTTTAAGAATCAAACAAACCAGCGTCTTCATTTATAAACATCTTAAGTTCCCCAATAAGGTAACCTTTGGTGTGTTTTGAAGCTATCAAAATATCTATCACAGCTCCTTGATTCTACTCTATGTTTGGTTCATTTAAAAATCACATTGTGAACATCCAAGGCAGACACTGTTTTGTGCAAGGAAGGTTTGTGCTGTTTGTGCTACACACTTTCTGAAATATGAACTACACCGCAAGACTTGTAACACAGCACGGCCATAATTCAATGATTTTATCAGAAAAAGATTTCAGACATATGTGTTTATTTGACTACATTTTCTAATGGACAATGACTTTCTCAACAACTTTACATTTGGTGAGATGAAAGTGTTATAATATGTAGATGACACTTATGAAATATGTAGCTCATTATTAACATTTCGAATAGCTTAATGTAAATGATTGTCTGTAGTAAATACATAAAAGCTTGCAGGTAACAGTTTATAAACATTCTGATTATTGTAAAGCTCTCTTTTTGTATTTTTTATTTTTTTTTCATTCACTTGAGAATTAGTTTTCCAAATAAATCTCCGCTGTAACACAGACACATACATAAAATCTCTGGTGGTCTTTCATAAATCCACTCAAACAGACATAAGAGGTGCACTTCTAAAAGTTAATCTGCCTATTCTAAGATTTTTTCTTCACAACACTTCATCTATCTATACATAAAGCTTCACACAATAAATCCTCACTGTTTACACAATTGAAACTTTTGTGCGTAAGCACTTTTCCCGATATAGGTGTATGCCACATTATAGTGTAAAACCTATACAAGTCTTTGTACATGAGGCCCCTGGTGTGCACACACTGGCGTGCTCGCAGGTCCAGGAACGGAGCTGGACCCAATTCGCATCCCGGACCCCTGAGAGAATTAGATGTGATGCCAGGGATTGAAGCATGCATCGCGGCCGACGGGCCAGGATGCCAGGCCACCATTCCCCTCACATGCTGCGGCCCCAGGGAAGCTGAGCCTTTGAGAAAGCCACCTCCTCTTGTGCCCTGGACACAGGAGGGGAGCGTGTGCGACCGCCGGACCCCGCCCATTATACCTGGACTTCACCCTATCTTCACTGTCCATCCTGTAAATAGCCCCAGCGCACCGCGAGGACGCCAGATTCCCCCTTTGTTTGGACACTTACTATATCCCCATGGACACTTCAATTCCCACTTTTGAATATTACATGTTTATTTTTATTTCAAATAAACCATGGCCTGAAGCCACACCCACTGTGTCTGTCTCTTGCTCACACAGCTTACACCTACTGACTCTATGTATTGCCTTCTAAGGGAAGGATTATGCATTTGTATGTGTGTCCACACAAACACTCGAGCATAGAACCCAGTTCTTAGACAAAAACACACTTATTGAAAATAACCAGAGAGAAAAAGTCTGTTTTTACACCACCCACTGGTATTAAGTACTAATCATACTTTAGGTGGGATGAGGTAAATAACATGTGCTTGCATCATAACAACTTATTACATAAAATTAGTAGGTGTGATGCTTCATGTAAGGGGTGGGAAAATGTGTTGCTAAGTCAAGTTATTCAACACAGATGAGACCCAACGAGGTTAATGACCAGATTGTGAAAACAAATTTGTGCTTTGGCAGTAGGCTTTTTGAGCAGCTGTTCCGATAGATGATTGTTGAGTGAAATTGCTGTTGTCCACCTCCACAATGTCAAGCTAAACAACTTGCTTCACAGTGTGAGATGCTCTGTCTAAACAATATCTGCAATCTTAATATTGAAGAAGTCTTTGAAGAAGTTAATATCCGTTTTTATCCAACTATATCCAATATCCAACCATCCCTTGGCTAAAGCTAAATTATGACAGGAGTTTTTAACAATATGAAATTAATTCACTATAATTCATGTCTCAAAATGTGGAAGGCTCTTGAGTGTATAAGTGTGTGTGTGCTCAGATGAGGGCAACAAACACTGGTGAATGTAAATTCTGCTATCAGAATTCTAAATGATTGGCTATTGATTCACAAGGCTGATGGCAACAAGGCAGTGGAGGCACAGCACAGAAGAAAGAAAAGAGATCAGAGTGTAATGAAAAAGGGATGAGGAAAGATGAACAGATTGTAGATGATGAATGAGAAAATGATAGCAAAGAAGCAAAACAATGCAACTGACAAAAAAGCATGAAGTTGATGAGAAGAACAGCATATTTATTTGATGATAACAAGAACATTGTTCAAAGAGCTAATTAGATTAGAGAGTTCAGAGTTGAGGGGAGCTGAGTAGAAAAGGAAGTGGTGAAAAGAAGAGAGAAAATCTGGAATAAACAACATAAGAACAGAGATGGTTGTGCACAAAAGAACTGAATCTCTCTGACTTGTGTTGATAATCTAAACGGACAAAGAGAAGAATTATTAACTCTATACTTCAAACACCTCTGACTGAGATTGTTCTTACAGAGCAGAATATGTTTCCTTATAAATTCTTATGAACATTCTAATGAACCTTAACAAAGAGAATGCATATGAACGTATCTCGTCAGTCATTTATGTATTAATTAGGAGTGGTATGATGAATTAACGAATCAGCAGATGTGAGGAGATTTCACATATTCGAAACTAAGAGATGGTAGAGAACAATGTGGCTCATTATTAACATTAAGAATAGCTAAATGAAAATGATTGTCTGTAGTAAATACATAAAAGCCTGCAGGTAACAGTTTATACACATTCTGATTATCGTAAAGCTATCTTTTATTATTTATTTCATTTACTTGAGAATTATTTTTCCACATAAATCTCCACTCTAACACAGATACATACATAAAATCTCTGGTGGTCTTTCATAAATCCACTCGAACAGACATAAGAGGTGCACTTCTAAAAGTTAATCTGTATATTCTAAGAATTATCTATACGCAACACTTCACTATCTATACATAAAGCTGCACACGATAAAGCCTCGCTGTCTTACATAATTAAAGCATTTAAAATGATTGGCACTAAATGACTACAAACATGACATTTAGCCTATGCAAAACGCCAGATGAGTTGAGCAAAGCCCCAGGACTAAATCATCATGAAATCTTGTTTATGACTAATTACTCTCTGAAGGATGCCACTGTTTCGGAAAGGCTGGACTTTCAGCTCCTTTCACTTTCATCCAGGATATTCTTTCCCTGCAAGTGTTATTTTGAGAGCTGAAGGACTTCTTGGAAATTTTGTTTGGATGAGTGTCATGCTGATTACTCCTTACTAAATGATTTGGTATTTAGTGGCACTATATTTTGCGAGAGAACTGCAAAAAAGAAACAGTCCATGGAGACACACAATCAAACAATGATCATTTATAGAGCATGGCACAGTAAAGAAAACAAAATAGAAGGAAATGTAAGATTAAAATAAACAACAGGGTGATTCTGACTAGGGCTGGGTGATAAAACAATCTCAATATTTATCGGGGGAAAAAATACTCGTAAATTTCAATATTTGGCCTATGATCTATATCTACATCAGGAGTGCTTATTACATCAATTGTAATCGCAAGACAACCACTGGTCGAGTTTTTTTTTTCTCTTTTTTTTTAATCCCCTTTTCTCCCAATTTGGAAAGTCCAATTCCCATTACTTAGTAGGTCATCGTGGTGGTGTGGTTACTCACCTCAGTCCGGGTGAGACAGTCAATCCGCGCATCTTATCACGTGGCTCGCTGTGCATGACTCCACGGAGACTCGCAGCATGGGAGGCTCATGCTACTCTCCGCGATCCACACACAACTTACCACGTGCCCCATTGAGAGCGAGAACACCTAACCGTGACCACGAGGAGGTTACCCCATGTGGCTCTACCCTCCCTAGCAACCGGGCCAATATTGTTGCTTAGGAGACCTGGCTGGAGTCACTCAGCATGCTCTGGATTCGAACTCACGACTCCAGGGGTGGTAGACCACTGGTTGATCTTGATTTAATCTTAAAGATTAACTTTTTTTCCCTCGCTGCTGTAGCTGCACACTGTTTGACTGACAGGCAGCTTATGTGTGCATGCTTTACACTCGCGCTGCTGATACGCGTCTAAAGGCCTTTACAATTATGCTAAACAAAAGAAGGCTCTTTCATATTAAAACTGAGGCGAACGATTGCCATTAGCACATTCACGCCTTTACATTAGGTGGCACTAATCGACAAGCAATTTTACCTCAGGATGGTAGGTGTCACAAAGCACCTTACAGCTGGTCTGCCCTTCACCCATCACGGATGAGAAGAAGAACTTGACAAATTTAATAGTAAACAACCAGGGAATCACATTTCGAAAGACAAGCAAGTGGGTAAATGTGACGACATCAAAATGCTCCAAAAGTCTATGTAATGCACACAAGACATTTGTTTAAAATCACAGTGTAATGCACTCACATAATGACAATTAAAACAAATGTTGTCAATTTGAAAAATACTGATTGTATCTTATTGCCGTGCATATCTACTTGTTATACATTTGCTCAAAACCCTGCATGTTACGAATTAAACATGACGACATCTAAACTCTCTAAGAGCCTGTATAATGCAAGCAATAAAACACAAATTCCAACCAGCAAAGCCCACCTTCAGTCTGACTCATTATTAGATACGTTAATGTTATCAGCTGTTAATGATTAGATAATTTTGTGTAGAAGCCACCACGTTTTTGGTATATAAAGGCACAGAGTTTTTTTAAGGGGATGCAAGGCAGTGATGTAGCAATATAATTTAAATGTTAAGAGGACCCATATTAGAAGAAAAAAAAATGCTTCAGTTTTTAAGGCGTTTGATGCAAATGAACACCTTTTTTTGACACACCTTAAACAAAAATGCGCTGACTTCCGCATTACATATCCGTGCATTTGCACGTGATGAAATTGGACGAATACATATGAATGAAATCTAACAAATCATACAAAATAGCCAACTCATAAAATATGTAATAATTTTCATGAGATCAGGTTGGAAATTTTGGTATAAAGACTATGCATGTATTGTGCATAGTAGTTATCATGATATTATCATTACCACAAAATAAAAAAAGCATTTATTTTTGAAATGGTGAAGGCATTTATTTTTGAAATAGTAAAATGTTTATACATCAAAGTAGTACTCCCTTGATACTGCCTTTAATTTTCACTAATTTGAATTTTTAAAAAATTATTGCACAACAGCATATTTTTTTTACTGTGATCCATTACCAAAAAATACTGTAATCATCGGTAATGGTACGGTAATCATCATTAAAACAATGGGAAGAGTAAAAGTAAAACGTCCAGATGTGTTATGGTAATAAGATGATAAGATTTGAGTGCTTAAGTGTCCCAAAATTAATGTTACAATGCAAAAAATAATAATAATAATAATAATAATAATAATAATAATAATTTTAAAAAAAAGGGGTCCATTTTTTATGCAAAATATAATTTCATTTTTTTTTATTATTATTATTGATTTGGTGTTAAATATAACCATGGATGGATGGATGACAGATTGCATACAACATACAGCCATGAGCTCCCAAGGACAGATTATTTAAATTTGATTTATCTGTTCCAAACACACAGCCTATAGAATATCTAAAACCATAAATGTTTTATGATCTACCCTCAAGTACTGCAGAAACCCCACTCAAAGCAGAGAGACTAGAGGTTCCATACCACAACAGCACTAAGGTCAAATCGCCTGAAGGGCCACTCAACATCTATACACCAACATAAGCAGCTTACATCACAAGAGTTCATGGGACAGGAGGATCTTCTCAGTGGATCATGCTGAAGTGAAGGAAATGAAGTGTAGAAATCCTAAACACAGCATCATGCTCATAAAAAACAGCTCCACATCACCTCAATAAGGGATATTATGGCAGTCGGTGAGTGGGATACGTGAGCGTCTGCTGATTGAGACCTGGTGCGTGGACTGATTGAGATGAGACGCAGTGTTTGCCGCAGTGCACAGCTAAACCCTGCTGTGTCGATCTAATTCTCACCACACCTGCGCCTCATTCAAACACTTTAATGTTAGTTACTAATCTAAAATTCCAAACTTTTTGGAACACGCATCACAAAAACTTGCCCTTTTAATTTTCATCCACCCTCTTGACTTGCCAACAACATGAAAAGTGTATTACTAAACAATACATGAATTAAAGCCAACTGAATTTGTTGAGAGTGAGAGAGAACTGGCAATGCATTTTGACTGCATCATAATCGGCAGAGCCCAATGAGAAGTGGAAGGAGAGAATGGAAATCTTCTAGGATGCAGTGAGGTCCTACCCAATATCCTGTGTAATTTCCAATTGGCATCCTATCAGCATTGCTGTCTTTTAGTAGCATCGCCCAAGCTCTGAGATGAATTGAGGTGATGTATATTGATGTCCTCAAAAAAACTGAAAAGAAGGGTTTAAATTCCTTAAGGGGATGTGTTTATGCGGTTATTAAACACAAGAGGTTTAAAGAGAGTGGAATAATATAGGCATCAGACTGCGAAAGTATGGTATGAGAGGGCTGCTAAAAATTATATGTGCAGGGATGGAGAGGTGTAAAAGACACGAAACAGATTTCAAGTGAATATGTGGGAAAAAACATGTGGTACTTACAAAAATGTTGTACTTCAATTTGTACATGATAGAAATATCAAACAAAGATTCTCCACACAAAACAAAACAAATCATAAAATAAAAGATGGCTATAGGGAAGTCTAGTATAGGGAACAAATTACCCAAAAGTGAAAATTCTTTCATCATTTGCTCACCCTCATGTTATTCCAAACCCGAATGACTTTCATTCCTCTGTGGAACACAAAAGGAGATGTTAGGCAGTATGTTAGTCTCAGTCAGCATTCACTTTCATTATATCTTTTTTTTTTTTTTTCATAAATTCGAAGTGAGTGGTGATCACAACATTTCCTTTTATCTCTGTGGAATAACATAAGGGTGAGTAAATACATTTAAATGTAAATATAATTTTTGGGTGATCTATTCCTTTGATGCAGTGAAGAGACTGAATTCAAACTCTCAATTAGGCTCTCTGTGTCATGGTCCTGTCTCTCTGTCAGTCTGGGTTTTTGTCTGACAGGACCGTGGCATCATTGTCCCATGTCTGTCTTGTGTTTTGTTGTCTGTCTTTGTGTGAGCACACGGTTTCGGTTGTATTCCCTTCCATGAGCTCTTCGGTCTGTCTTGTTTCATGTCGGGAGTGTGGTGTCGGAATCCTGACTTCCTGTCTGGCTCCCTTTCGGCCTGTGTCGGGATCCGGACACTCATGCTCCATGTCTATCTGTTATTCATGTGGGTGCATCACGCTTGTGTCATCTTGGCAGCATGCACTTGCATCAATAGTTTGTCTGTCTCTTGCGAACATGGGTGCGCCTCATGTTGTTTGGCATTGCTACGCATTCTCTCGTCTTGTTTATTGGTTGGCATGGGCGTATATTGCCTTATTGTCTTCGCAATGTGCGCTCATGCCATTCAGGTGTTTTGTTGTCTTGTGAGAGCACGTGGCTTTGTTTTGTTTCTGTATCGCTGCGTGTCACTCTGTCTTACGTCATACCCCACCTCCTTGTTTGCACATTTTTAGTTTATTAGTCACACCTGCCCTGTCTTGTTAACCTGTTGATTTCTCTCCCTATTTTAGTCTCATCATGTTTGCTGTCCAGTAACAGTTTGTCTTGTTTCCAGTTGCTTGTTTGTTCTCCCATGTCGGTCCTGTTTCATCCCTGTTCCCGTAGCCTGGTCCAGTTGGTCCTGTGCCCTGTGTCAATTTCTTCTCCAGCCTGGATTATATTACTCCCCTACGAGGAAGTTTATGTTTGTTTTTCCCCGTTGAGGGAGTTTTAAGTTGGTTTTTGGTTTTTATAAATAAATCCCCTTTTTAACTCTGCTTTTGGGTCCTGCCTCTGCATTCCATGACACTCTGAGGTCCTTGAGTTGATAATAATCTGCCACACTTGCATATGCAAAATCTTCAAGTCTCATTAGCCAGAAGCCTCCTTAGGACAGCTTATTTTCCCCTGGACAACTGAAGCAAACATTTCCATGCCCACCACTTCAGGAACTCCAACATGAAACAGAACCACTGCAGCTCTCAGTGGGCAATCAATTTATATGAGAGAAATTCACCTTTAAAATGTTGTGTCTGCTTTGTGTTTGTGATTGATGATTAATTTACAAGTACAAGGACAGTGTGTCATGGCGGCCTGATACACAAAGCAATTATGGGCTGCATTAATGAACATCTGATATGACTGAAATGCCCTTTTTCCACATGGCTGGTTTCCTGGTTTGTTTTTGATGCTGGCTTTTTCTTGTTTTTCTTTTCTGTTGTGTACTTATCATATGCTCATCATATGCAATTGGTCTGTAAAGTCCACCTTCTCCTTTGTGTATTTGACTATATCAAAGAGCTGCACTAATGAAACAGATATGAAAATGTGCTTTTGGCTTCTTTAATATTTTACACAATCCTCAGTGAGGATATTGCCCTTTAGTTTGCTGCATATCAGATTTTTACAACAATAAAAAGTGCTAGAGTGTGAGTTTTTGTTAGTATTTTTAGGAGATGTATACTTTACTGTTTTTAAGTAGTTTTAGCAGTGTAATGAAAATTGCTGCTTATACTATAAACTGTATTATTAGTGACAGTAGCTAAGACAAACATCAGTACTATAATTGTTTATACTTAGACCCTGTTTACACCTGGCATTAAGATTGTTGTTTACGCCTGATTGCTCAAATGCTTCTCCTGTAACCACTTATGTTCGATTTTGAGGGGAGGGTCTTTGATTTCATGACTGCATACATCACTCACTACGTCAATGTATTTTTTCAAGATGATAAGTGCAAAAAAAGACAAAGCATGGGAAAAAACGATGTACTGTTTTTTTTTTTTTGTTTTTTTAGATACACTTGAAGCTGAATCTAAGCACAAGTGTGATATTTCAAGCAATTTCTGAGTAACTGTATTAAAGCGGTCATGACACTCCTTTTTTAAATAATTTATTATCTTCCCTGAGGTCCACTGATAATGTTAGTGTGGCAGCGGGGGCGTGGTCAAGCATCTCTCAGGAGAGAGAAAGCGGTAAGTGCACTTACACCTGAGCTAAATTATGTCTAACACCTGTCTCTAATTTCAGTGAGCACGGGGAGAGCGGCATAAAGAGAGCGACACAACACTCAGTGCAGGAAGACTGGATACGACAGAGCCGAGCAAAGATTTTTCTAGTAGTAAAAGTTTATTTATGAAAGCTGTGTGTGTTAGTTTAGTGTGTGAAGGTAAACTGTAAATTGGTGTCGCCAAGAGGGGAAAATAAAGCACCACATGGCGGCGATCCCGAGGGCGGAAGATCCCTCCTACATTTTCTCTCCTCCCTCTGTTTCTTCCCCCTCCCCTCTCTCTCTCTCGTCTGCTCTCTCTCCAGGTCCCGTTCCTGCCCCACGCAGATGAGGAGGAACTCAGCCCCTGAGACCAGTTCCCCGGGTGTGGGAGGCGACACCTTCCCCTACTCCAATGCCCCGCCACTCTCCCCCTCGGGGGGGGCGCCCGCCGACGCAAGTGCGGGCGTAGCGCCTGGGCCGGCCTGCTGGAGGTGCGGAGACCCGAGCCACTTCCGAGATCAGTGCCCTCTGGTGGAGCTGGGGATGGTGGTGCGGGTCTCTGACCTCCCACAGGCTGCCCCCGACCGGGCTGGAGCGTACCGGATACCGGTAAGTGTCAAGGGGGGTACTCACCAAGCATTGGTGGATACCGGGTGTAATCAAACCACTATCCACCAACGCCTGGTTCAACCCGAGGCATTGGTCACAACCAAAACGGTGAAGGTGAAGTGTGTACACGGGGATATTCACAAGTATCCGGTGGTGACCCTGACAATTAAATTTCGGGGGAAAAAGCATAGAGTGGAGGCTGCGGTTAGTTCCCGCCTCACCCATCCGCTGATTTTGGGGACTGATTGGCCTGATTTTAGAGTTTTATTAAAGGGAATTTGCGCGGATGGGTCCTGTGTGAAAATAGGGAGATGTGTGATATGCGATGCTCTGGCAGGGGAGACGGAGCCAGGGCCATCCTCGACAGCTCCACGTCATGATGACGAGAGAGGGGGAGAGGCTGCAGCCCCTCCCCTTCTCAGGGATTTCCCTTTGGAGCAGTCACGAGACGAAACCCTCAAACACGCCTTTGACCAAGTGAGAGTCATCGATGGTCAACGACTCCAGCCTGACATCGCACTTTCATACCCCTATTTTGCAATTATAAATGAGCAGTTGTATTGAGTGACACAGGACACTCGGACCAAAGAGGATACAACCCAACTTTTGATTCCAAGGAGCCGTCGGGAAATGGTATTCCAGGCGGCTCAATATAATCCCATGGCAGGTCATCTAGGAGAAAGGAAAACACTGAACCATCTAATAGCCCGTTTCTATTGGCCGGGCATTGGCGGCGATGTCCGCAGGTGGTGTGCGGCATGCCGCGAATGCCAGCTGGTTAACCCACCGGCCAGCCCAAAAGCGCCATTGCGCCCTCTCCCTCTGATCGAGGTCCCCTTTGAGAGAATTGGAATGGACCTCGTCGGGCCATTAGAACGGTCAGCACACGGACATTGCTTTGTATTGGTCCTAGTGGACTATGCAACGCGATATCCGGAAGCCGTGCCTCTTCGCAACATCTCAGCACGCAGTGTTGCGGAGGCACTCTTCAAAATAATCTCCCGGGTGGGGATTCCGAAAGATTTCCTCACCGATCAGGGCACAACATTTATGTCACGAACACTACGCGAACTGCACGAATTATTAAATATTAAATCGATTCGCACCAGTGTATACCATCCTCAAACGGATGGCCTGGTGGAATGATTTAATAAAACCCTCAAAAACATGATTCGTAAGTTCGTGCACGATGATTCTAGAAATTGGGATAAATGGCTCGACCCCCTGTTATTTGCAGTACGAGAGGTCCCGCAAGCCTCCACTGGCTTCTCCCCATTCGAGCTGCTGTATGGGCGACGCCCACGCGGCGTGCTTGATGTAATGCGAGAGGCCTGGGAGGAAGGACCTTCAAACAGTAAAAATGAAATTCAGTACGTTCTTGATCTTAGAGCAAAACTCCACACCTTGGGGCAACTAACACAAGCCCGAGACCCAAGACCAAAAAGGGGGTGAGACAGTTCCTGGGGCTGGCTGGCTATTGTAGAAGGTTTGTGCCTAATTATTCGGACGTCACCAGCCCGCTGACTGATCTCACTAAAAAGGGAGCTCCAGATCCGGTCCGGTGGACAGAGCAGTGTCAACGGGCGTTCACGTAAGTTAAAGCCGCAATTTGCGGGGGGCCGCTGTTACATTCACCTGACTTCTCTCTCCCTTTTGTTTTACAGAAGGATGCTTCAGACAGGGGGCTGGGGGCCATACTCTCACAGGTGGTGGAGGGGGGGGAGCGCCCGGTGCTGTACATTAGCCGTAAGCTCTCGTTAAAGGAAACTAAGTACAGCACCGTGGAAAAGGAGTGTCTCGCCATCAAGTGGGCGGTCCTCACTCTCCGAAACTACCTGCTGGGGCGGGCCTTCACCCTCTGCTCGGATCACGCCTCACTCCAGTGGCTCCACCGCATGAAAGATACTAACGCCCGGATTACCCGTTGGTATCTGGCTCTTCAGCCGTTTAAGTTCAAGGTGGTCCACAGACCGGGGGCGCAGATGGCTGTCGCCGACTTCCTTTCCAGGAATGGGGGGGGAGTGGTAGGCAGGCCGGATGTCGCCCCCGGCCTGAGTTGGGCGGTGGGGATATGTGGCAGCGGGGGCGTGGTCAAGCATCTCTCTGGAGAGAGAAAGCGGTAAGGGTGCTTACACCTGAGCTAAATTATGTCTAACACCTGTCTCTAATTTCAGTGAGCACGGGGAGAGCGGCATAAAGAGAGCGACACAACACTCAGTGCAGGAAGACTGGATACGACAGAGCCGAGCAAAGATTTTTCTAGTAGTAAAAGTTTATTTATGAAAGCTGTGTGTGTTAGTTTAGTGTGTGAAGGTAAACTGTAAATTGGTGTCGCCAAGAGGGGAAAATAAAGCCTGACCTGAAGAAGGAAAAACTGCTCCTCGCTTCATCTTTTACAGTTAGTAAAGTGTTTTTCCACTTATGATCATTTGCCACCCTGTCTCTGGCCCTCTGTCTGAAACGCTCGGTTTTGGCCTCAGCGCCTCCTAAAAACTTTAATGTATACACCCACAGTTATGATTGGCTAACATTATGCAGCCCCTCAAATACAGCCATATTTGAAACTCAATTGGAAGAGAATGAACAAAGCTCCACATCATTATAAAACGTCCTGGTTACTTGCGTAACCTCCATTCCCTGATGGAGGGAATGAGACATTGTGTCGATGTAGTGACACTAGGGGTCACTCTTGGGAGCTCGAGACACCTCTGGTCTTTGATAAATGGCCAATGAAAATTGGCGAGTGGTATTTGCATACCACTCTCCCGGACATACGGGTATAAAAGGAGCTGGTATGCAACCACTCATTCAGGTTTTGTACTGAGGAGCCAAGACAAGGTCCCGGCCATTTCAGCGGGTAGTTCAGCATTGTGGCAGGAGGGACACAACATCTCGTTCCCTCCATCAGGGAACGGAGGTTATGCAAGTAACCATGATGTTCCCTATCTGTCACTCACTCGACGTTGTGTCGATGTAGTGACACTAGGGGTCCCTATACGAAACGCCACAACTGGCTGAACTGTGTTACGTGAACTGGCAGTGTGTGATGGGCAGACCATTGTGTGCCTCGTAGCCAACACACCAGGCTGACACGTGACCTCCCCCAACACTGTTATGAGTGTCGAATGGCCCTTTGGGGACAAGTCGACTACCCAAAAGATAGAGACAGGCTAGCCCAGTCATGGCCTCTTATCCCCTTTTTTTCCCTCTCCCAGGCCACCAGGTCTATTCGGGGCGGTGTCCCTCCCAAGGGGAAGACACCGCAGAGACCACACCCCACCCAGAGAGGTGGGGGGGTATTTAAGTGGAAATACGTCACATAGTCTTGCCGAGCTTTGTCGGAAGTATGCCATGTGGAGAAGTCCCATGATAGGTCCTACCCTTGCGGGGGAGGAGTTACTAAAAGCATGATGACTGGGGCAGAGGGTCCTCTGCCCAAGGAAGACGCAGTTTACCAACAGGGAAATGAATTAGTGGAAGATATATGTTGCATGGGGTTACCTATGAGGAACCACCTCATGCGGAGCACCTACCCCAGTACAGGGCTTAGTTAGCACATGTACTGAGCCGCCAGTGAGTTTCTCCGCAAACTTGTCTGCCACAGGGCTCGGAGGAAATCAACCAGGGAACACAGTTTGTGAACACTACTGGGAGTCAACGGTGCACGTTTTCAACTCAGGGGAGGTGAAAGGTGCTCTGCGCAAGTGATACACCCGGCCAGCTCTCCCGGACTTACCTGCTTGTGCGTGCCACTACACGGGATGAAATCGGTTCCACCCGGAGATTGTAGAACCTCGCAAGGTGTTGGGTGTTGCCCAGCCCACTGCTTTGCAAATGTCTGTTAGAGAGGCGCCACTGGTCAAGGCCCAGGAGGCTGCTACACCCCTGGTAGAATGGGCTTGTAGCCCTACCGGGGGCGGCACGTCCTGGACGTGATATGCCATAGTTATGGTGTCAATGAGCCAGTGGGCGATCCTCTGCTTGGAGACAGCACTTCCTTTCTGCTGTCCACCAAAGCAGACAAAGAGCTGCTCAGAGACTTTAAAGCTCTGCGTGCGATCCAAATAGATGTGTAAAGCTTGCACCTGCCTCCTCCTGGGGCAGCACTTGCAGGTTCATCACCTGGTCCCTAAAAGGGGTCGTGGGAACCTTGGGCACATAGCCCAGTCGGGGTCTCAGGATCACGTGAGAGTAGCCCGGACCAAATTCCAGGCACATTCTGCTGACAGAGAACGCTTGCAGGTCTCCTACCCTCTTGATGGAAGTGAGCGCAGTCAGGAGGGCAGTCTTCAAAGAGAGTGCCTTAAGCTCAGCTGACTGCAAGGGATCAAAGGGGGCTCTCTGTAGACCATGAAGAACTTCAGAGAGGTCCCATGAGGGAACGAGGCGTGGTCTGAAGGGATTCAACCTCCTAGCGCCTCTCAGGAACCTGATGATCAGGTCATGCTTCCCTAAGGACTTACTGCCCACTGTGTCGTGGTATGCCGCTATAGTGGCTAAATACACCTTCAAGGTGGAGGGGGACAGCCACCCTTCCAACCTCTCCTGCAGGAAGGAAAGCACAGATCCGACTGCGCATCTCTGGGGTTTTCTCGTCGGGAAGAACACAACTTAGCGAACAGACGCCACCTAAGGCATACAGGCCCTAGCCTGAGTGATCGTGTCTACCACCGCGGGTGGTAGACCGCTTAAGTCTTCCGTGTCCTGTCCAGGGGCCAGCCATGGAGATTCCAGAGGTCTGGTCGTGGGTGCCAGATGGTGCCCCGTCCCTGAGAAAGAAGGTCCTTCCTCAGGGGAATTTGCCAGGGGGGGGGCTGTCGCGAGGAGCATGAGGTCCAAGAACCACGTCTGAGTGGGCCAGTAGGGTGCTACCAGGATGACCTGCACCTTGTCCTCCCTGACCTTTCACAGGGTCTGTCCAAGTAGGCTCACTGGGGGAAACACATATTTACGAAGTCCAGGGGGCCAGCTATGTGCCAGCGCGTCTATACCGAGAGGTGCCTCGGTCAGGGCGTACCAGAGCGGGCAGTGGGAGGATTCTTGGGAGGCGAACAGGTCTACCTGTGCCTGCCCGAATCGACTCCAATCAGCTGGACCACCTGAGGGTGGAGTCTCCACTCTCCCCTGAGGGTAACCTGCCATGACTGCGCGTCCGCTGCAGTGTTGAGGTCGCCTGGGATGTGAGTGGCTCGCAGTGACTTGAGGTGCTGCTGACTCCAGAGGAGGAGACGGCGGGTGAGTTGTGACATACAACGGGAGCGCAGACCACCCTGACGGTTGACATATGCTAACGTTGCTGTGTTGTCTGTCTGAACTAACACATGCTTGCCCTGGATCAATGGCTGAAACCTCCACAGGGCGAGCAGAATTGCCAGCAACTCGAGGCAGTTGATGTGCCAACGCAGCCGCAGGCCCGTCCATAAGCCGTCTGCTGCGTGCCCATTGCATGCAGCGCCCCAGTCCGTTTTGGAGGCGTCTGTCATAACCATGATGCACCTGGAGACCTGCTCTAGGGGAATGCCTGCCTGTAGAAAAGTGAGGTCGGTCCAAGGGCTGAAGAGGCAGTGACAGATTGGCGTGATGGTCACGCGATGTGTCCCGCGGCATCATGCCCATCTCGGGACTCGAGTCTGAAGCCAGTGCTGAAGCGGTCTCATATGCATCAACCCGAGCGGAGTGGCCACTGCTGAGGATGCCATATGCCCCAGGAGCCTCTGAAAGAGTTTCAGTGGAACCGTTGTTTTCTGTCTGAACGCCTTCAAACAGGTCAGCACCGACTGTGCGCACTCATTGAGCTGTGCCGGGGCAAGATGTACCGGATAACCTCCGTCTGCTGCTTCACCGCTGAGAACTACTGGGCAAAGTCTTCGACGGTGTCGCCGGACTGGCCAACCTGGGAAATGGGGGTGCCAAGGAACTGTGCCTTGTCGGCCTCTCCCATCTCGACCAGGCTGAGCCAAAGGTGGTGCTCCTGGAGCACCAAGATGGACATCGCCCGCCCGAGAGACCGCGGCGTGACCTTCGTTGCCCGGAGAGCGAGGTCGGTCACCGAACGCAGCTCATGCTTCAATCCCGGGGCGGAACTACCCTTGTGCAGTTCCTTTAGTGCCTTGACTTGGCGCTCTGTGGGAATAGGTGCACCGCAAGCGCCTTATCCATCGGGGGGATTGCCGAATAGCCCTTGGCCGCCCCACCATTGAGGGTAGTGAGGGCGGGGAAGCTGAAAGATCGGGACCGGGCAGTAAAAGGTGCCTCCCACGACCTTGTTAGCTCTTCATGCACTTCCAGGAAGAAAGGAATGGGGGCGGGGCGGGGCGTGGCTGTGAGCGGCGCCGCGAGCCCAGGAACCAATCATCGAGCCGCAAGGGTTCAGGTGAGAGCGGAGGGTTCCACTCTAGCCCGACGGTCGCGGCTGCACGGGGAAGCATGTCACCATCGACATGTTCTCATAATGAGTATATGACCCATCCATGAACACTGTCTCCGTGTGAGCAGCACCCAGACATGAAAGACAGTGATTGTGGCCGTCAGAGGGCGAGAGATAATGAGCACAACCAGGAATAACACACAAACAGAAAGTCATCTTTAAAAAGACGCATCTTTAAAAAGACATTCCGTGTGTGCTGCTCTTTTAGAGAAATATACTCTTTTAGAGAAATATACTCTTTTATTTCTGCCGAAGCGCCCAGGGGCGTCCTCTGCAGTTCACCAGTGCAGAGGGGGGAGAAGCCACTGAAATGCGCTGTCAGATCCAGCAGAGGTGAATGAACAGCCGTGGGAATTCAGCTCAGTGAGCATCGACTGTTCGGCTCCAAAGAGAAAATCTGAATGAGTGGTTGCATACCAGCTCCTGTTATACCCGTATGTCCGGGGGAGTGGTATGCAAATACCACTCGCCAATTTTCATTGGCCTTTTATCAAAGACCAGAGGTGTCTCGGGCTCCCAAGAGTGACCCCTAGTGTCACTACATCGACACAACGTCGAGTGAGTGACAGATAGGGAACTAAATTTCAGGGTTTACACATAACGCACATCCAACACATTGCATTCGAATATATTAAACTGTTCATCTCAAGCACAACTGTTAACACTCAGCACCATAAAATATCAAACAGTCATGACATTTGAAATATTCATGAATGAAACTGTTTACTTACGGTTTTGCAGTCAGGTCAAATAGTGTTTTTAACTGCCCTATCATTCAATAACAGTTCCTTTGCAAAGCTTGAATCCACCCTGATATGAACCTAACATTTTTTTTTTTTTTTTAAATGCAAAAACATAGTCCAAAGCACAGTGAAACAAGACATACACACATACAGTATCATCCTTCACTAAGGCGCACACCACCGGAAACACATCAAAGTGGTCAAAGACGTCTATCTAGTATAGGTTTACATACACCAACAACTAAAAATAGCACAAATGGAAACAAGAACGCGTCTGTGCTCAAAACAACAAGACGCAGGGCAGCTGAATGAAACACAATGGTGTCCTTTAACTTCACACCGCATCTTTTAAAAGCAGAGCCAGATACATGACAGCAGTCAAAGATGTCTGTCTAGTGCATGTTTGTATACAAAAATAATTCAAAATAGTCCAGATGGGTCCCCTTTGTTGTTCAGGAATAGTTAGTAGGCCACACCAGGCCTGTCTGTCCTGCTCTCTCTCTCTATTTATGTGTGTGTGTGTTTGTGTGTGAGCTGATCTATAGAAGCCAGCATCCTGAAATTCTGTTCTGAGAGAGGGAGTGTGAGAGAAAGGCATGCTAATGAACTTCATTCCTATGCCACATGGTCATTAATCTACAATTAAAGCACTCTGTGAGCCTGCTGGTGCAAGACATCTAGCTATAAATATTGGCTGCTTAGCATGTGAGCAGATATATTGTCAGTATCCCGTTACAGGAACGATGAGGATTTGAGAAACACACAATATAATTAATATTTCAGACATGCACTAAATAAATGCATATTTTGGCACATGAAAGACAGATAGTGGACACAGGTCTGTTTGTTCACAGGAGTGTGTGGAAAAAGTGAGGTCTTTACTGAACCAAAGCCTTGTATACTGCTCTAATTTTAGACTTTTAAGAGCAGTCAACAAGGTACATAAAAGGGAATGTATCTGTGTTGTTGTTTTTTTGTTTTTTGTTTTTTTTTTAAATACATTTTGTGCAGCTTGTAAATGGTTATTGTCGTGCTTTTCTCCCTCTGCATACACAGATGAAACAAAACATACACAAAAACGCACAGGGTGGTTGATGAAAAGTATAGAAATGTGCACTGGAACAAGAAAGAGAAATGAAATGGACAATGAGAGATAAAGTGAGAGAACGTAGGCCACATGTGTTCATGGCCTCATTTAAACAGCACGACTGCATAAGGACAGAGTATTATTGCACATAGAGTGCAACAAAAGCAGACGCACAATTGCAAAGGACAAAACTACAAAAACACTCAAAGAACTTTGTGTATGCCAATCTACACCACAAAAAGCAGTTTGACTGCTAATGTTGCATCACTTTTGACTAGTGCACTCCAGGGCCAAATCTTAGGATTTCCTGTCATCTTGCACACCCCCTCCAAACAAACACAAATATTACAGATCTTTCTGATTAATTTCATGGGACAAACATTAGCCATTGTGGCCAACAACGAGTCACAGAAAAGTTACCATTTATCAAAGGCTCCAGCAATTCAGGGCCACGTGGCCTATTAGCAGACAGGAAATGGTACTGAAGTCACAGACGCAGTTGATTTGTCAGCATTATTAACCAAGGTGCCGGCTGGCAACTATCTTGCTCGAGAGCCGAGGCGAGGATGCCATCTTGGAAAGGTCACAGGCTGCCTGCTATCCCTCCCATTTGTCTGTTTGATTAAGCCTGGCAATTAGAAGACTTGGCTGCCACACTCGCAGTCTCCTCTATCAGAGAGAGCCAGATTGGATACGAACTAATCACAGTACAGTCCTAAGCACAACAGATGAAATGGTGGAAAAAGAAAAAAAGAAGAGAAAAGAAAATAACGCCAAGGCGGGCCAAGATTGGAGACAGACTAATGAAATAATCAGTTATTGAATGATACAAGAGAAATGGGGATGTGACTGAGAGAGAGTTGGATCTGTGTGCTTATAAACTACCTCATTGCCTTTCTTATAATTAAGCAATCTGGGTATTAGAGTATGTCTTGCCTTGACTGCCTTGCACACTCTTGGTCAGAGGCATTGCTTACACAAGCATGATAAGCATATAAACATAACCACACACACACTCGTTCAATCTAGCACAGCGTCTGGGGCATAAACGCAGTGACACAGGGCTACTTTAAGAGGAGCTGTAAGATATAGACTGTGTACAGTATGAACTCCCAATTACCAATACTGAGTGTGTCTCCCTGAGGAGTGAGGGATAGAGAGATCGAGTGAGAGGAGATGATGGGGGCATGGCACTCATACAGTTTGTTATATTTTTCATTCCTCAATTGGCATTGTGCTAGGTTGTGTGGTGTTTGCATGAGTACCAGTATGTATGTGTCTGTTTGTACATGTTTGTCCACAGATTGACATATACTAACTCAAGACAAGTTTTATATATATATATATATATATAGCAGCAAAGCAACTTTACAGAAAATTATGCTGTAACAAAAAATGCTGAAATGCAACAGAAAATGCTGACATTTTCAGATGCATTTCATGTTGGTTCAATGTTAACTGATTGTTAACACTGACTGGCAAGTTTTTGGTTTTCAGCATATTTTTCTTGTGCCTGTGTATGTATGTATTTTTTGTGAGTGTTATGGACAGGGTGTTTTGTAATGTCTCTTCCTCAGAGGCATACACAATTCCCCTCAATGTCAGAAACACTGCTTTTTGCCATGGCAACTTAGTCCTGTCAGTGGTTAAGTTGTTAGGGAAACCAGACAGTTGATGCAAATTGGAAGTCAAATTGAGATTGACTTGAGATTTGTATGTATGTTTGTGTTTGTGTGTGTAGTTGAACAGAATTGTCAGATTTGTTCATTGTTAAGTCAAGTAAAATGTGCTGATTAACTCTGTCTAAATGTAAGCCTAAAATATCCACTGATGTTTGATTTATATCATTAACTACAACATTTTTGAAGACACACACTCCTACAAGAGGTAATTTAACACATTTCTGGAATCACCGGAGAAATACAGATCTAATTATGGATCAGAGAAAGATTGTGAAAAAAACACTTTCTGCTTTAATGATCACATAAATAATGGTGTACATGGTAGGGATATGCCCGAAGCCGAATACCTTATTTGGAAAGGCACGGATAATGACTTCAAAATGAATAACAGATTCATCCGAATTATATAAAAACAAATATTAGTTTGACTGATTATCCAAAAAGCAAAAAGGATAAAGAGACATTTTAAATAAACATATCCAAAATTATAATAAATTTATGAATCTGTGCAGCAAATATTTCTGAAGAGTAAACCTTATGAATGAAAATGCGCATGTTGTGATTTCAGATCGGATGGTTGTGGTCTCGCCTCCGTTAATTATGCGAGTCTGGAGCTTGTCAAGTGTAACATTAATAAAAATACGACATACACGTTCCACTTCTTGAAATGTCTATGTTAATGTATCACACAATTCACACGTGATTCTCATGTATTTATTTATAGCCAAAACCTATGGGCAATGTTAAATTCCTGACCTGAAGTGATGATTTCACGTCGGAGCTCGTCTATCCGTCTTTTAATGTTGACCACATTTATATTCATATCAGCGATTAAGGTAATTATCTGGTTAAGACTTTATTCCGAAAAACAGTTAAAATGCTCCATAAAGGTTTAAATGCTCCATAGAGTATTCATCTATTAGGAATATTCCTGCTTATGTAAAACAAAGAAACAGAAACTCGCTCTGTCTTTTTTCTTCTTCCTCTTTTTTAAACTGTGCTAAGTTTTAAAATGTTGTGTTCTTGAAATCTGGTAAGGCACTGTATAAATTTAACAATATTATTATTATTATTATTATAATTATTATTAATAATAACTAAATAATGGTGTCATATCGTAAAAATTCATGATAGACTTATGGGACTTTCACCTGTTTGTAAGCTATATTGATTTTAATTGAATTTATTTTAATGTTTGAATTTGTATTTATTATTCACTGCTTAATGTGTGCTTGACATTTCACATTTTGCTTGACACCTCCTGCCTTCAGAATAATGTTGTTAAACATGCACAGACAAATGAAAATTTTGTTTCATGCAGATATTAATATCAGAAATACCAGGAGAAACCAAAGTTAACAACATATTCCACTGTTAATGTAGCCTACAAATTCAGCTTCATCTGGTAAGAAATTTTTTTTAAAATAATAATTGTATATTATTATTATTATTATTAGGCTATTTTTATGAAAAGGCATATGCATGGCATATTTTACTAATAGAGGCTATAAATGTAAGAATACTACTTAAAAATGGGCGTTTCATTTAGTTTCGATGCACTTCCGGTTTAAGCCCCACCCACACCCTGTTCTATCCGAATACAGAGACAGATACAGATAATTTTGTCACATGAACAGATACAGATACAAACACAGATAATGGCTCCACTGCACACCCCTAGCACATGGGGTTAATAAAAGTGCTTAACAGTATGTTTTCTATAATTTCATTATTTCCTGCACGTCAGTGACCACAGCCAACAGCAGCCCCAGAACCAATTTTTGACTTAATAACCAAATACCAGTTCAATATATTGTGTTCTCTTCTGTCCAGTCCAGAAGATGCTAAATGGTACCAAAAATTAGCATACACCACAGGGGAAGCATTCCATATGGCCTCTCTTCCAACTAGACCATACAACACTGAAGAAAACTGTATTAGATCACTTTCATTAACAGCTGTTTCACAGATGTGATTAACTGAACCCATCTCTGTTCAAATGTTCCGACACCAATTTTCTGTTAACACTCCATAGTTGTACTTTTTTTTTTCTTTTCTTTTTTTTCATTTAACTCAGCATGTCTGGAGACAAGTATAGTGTAAAAGTACATTGTGTGAGGGCCCTTGAGTGACTGTCAAATGTCACATAGCTCATTCTGTGTTAAAGTACTAAAGGGCTAATTCCTGATTCAATTAGGTAAGCAATATCAAATGAGCCAGAGTGCTCTTGTACTGAATATATGCATGGCTGTGCTTTGTCTGTATGAACAGGACCACAGTGTTTTACTCATATATTTATTTCCAACAAAAAAAAAGTCAAAGCATCAAGCTTTTTGCATGTCAAGCAATGCACACATTGACAGTCTGTTTGTAACTCTGCGAACACAGACAAGCGGAGTGATACAAACAATGAAATATTCCAGCCCAGACAGGATCTGTCATTTTTAAATGTATGATTTGTTTTTGGCATTTTCTATGCTGATTTTGAGGGGAAATCTGTAGAAATGTGTGGAAGGGATTTAAACATAGTTACATTTATTAAATGGACCTGGGAGACCTACCCTCTATTGGTAGCTGAAAGTATCATTAAATTAGCCAAAATATTAAATAAGAACTTTAGTAGAACTTTTATGCATGACAGATGTAGACTAAATAATTTGCATAAATCCTCTAAATTTTTTTCTGCGGAGTTAGGCAGCGTCCTGAAAATAAGTAAGTAACAAGACTTTTTCTAAAATTAATGTTTTCACATGATAAAACCCTGGGTAACACTTTACAATAAGGTTACGTTTGTTAACATTAATTATCAACATTAGTTAACATGAACTAACAATGAACAATACTTTTTTTAATACGTTTTTTGTTAATGTTAAAAAAATTAAATTTAAACATATAGTAATACATTTTTAAAATGTTAACTTTAGTTAATGCACTATGAACTAACAATTAACAATTATATTTTTATTAACTAACATTAACAAAGATCAATAAATGATGTACAAAATATATTGTTCATTATTAACGAATGGAACCTTATTGTAAAGTTTTACCAAACCCTGTCAAACTCTGCAGTTATGGCTTAATCTCTGCTAAATTCTAAACCCTGGGTCCAGTTGCAAGAAACCTCTTCAGGCAAGAAAACCCTTAGTAACAACACACTTACAATTATAACTAAGGGTTTTCTTAATTTAGGGGTTATTTAAGGGGTTTCTTGCAACTGAACTCATTCTATTATCTTTCACTTTAGAGTTATTTTAAACTGTATTTGAATTGTAATTGTTTTTGTCATACATAATAATGAATTCATCATTAATTGACCAAATAGTTCTAATTCTTTCATTCACCAAAATGTTCAACACAACCTTTAACATAACCTGTCTCTATGTGAGGTTTCCCCTATTTATGTTACATTGTTACATTAAATATTATTTGACTCCAGAGTTCATTAAATAATTTAAATAATTGCATCTTTCCACATCTGTGAATCTTTCCCCAACCTTCAGCTCCATCATTTGGATCCTAAAAATTGAAACGCAAAGCTGCTTCTGCAAAAACCAGCAAAAAAATAAATAAAAAAAAATAATAATAATTGTTTTATGTGTGTGCTTGTGTGATACACCTGGGGCATCTACCATATGCAAGGGTAATAGAGGCATGCGTACGTGCCTCAGAAACATGCCTGTGAGTTTACTACACACACAAACTCTCTACCAGCATCCTCTGTGCAGGGGTTAATTGATCCCACAGCACTGATACCACAAAGACTGGCAGCATAAGAAGTGCTTTGACAAGAAAGCAGAAGGGAAAGGGAAAATTTTTTTGAATGAAAGTTCAAAAGGACAAACAATGCAGATTTTTTTTTCACAGCCTTCTTTGCTCATATTTACCAAGGGTGCCAATATTTTTGGCCACAACTGTACACAATATTAGGCAGGTAGTTTTAATGTTGTGACTGATCGGTGTATAAATGTACTGTATGCCTGTACATTTTTGTGTCTAACAGTTTTTAGATTTTAATTGTAATTTTAACATTTAATATTATACAATTATTATATGACAATAGATTGATGACTCCAAGGTTGCTAGATATTTTTCATACAGCTGTCCCACACTGTATAAAACAAAGTACTTACAAAGTAGTACTGTTAGGTCAAGTATAACAAAAAGTAGCATATTACATTGAAATGCCAAACTCTGCACATTCACCCCATCACAAAAGCATGACAGAAAAGTACACAAAAGAAGAGTATAAGTTAACATTCAGCAATCTTTAAAGCAGTGCTAAATAATGAAGAAACTCTACATTCACCTCCAAATATTTTCACTTCCTTGATTGTTCTGAAAGAGAATGATGTACTTGAGCGAATCTGTGGCATTTAGACTTTGTTTTGGCCTTCTCTACAAATGAATCATTAAATACCTAAAAAAGATCAAATATACATTTGAAGTTGTAAAAATGTTTCCATGGAACATGTCATCAATTGCTTAACAAGGCTGGGGTCTTTCAAGAACAAGTTTTTGCATTGTGCACAAGAAATTTGTTCAAATGAGACATTCTCACTTTGTGACTTTCCTTTTTACTTTTTTTCTTTTATGTACTATTAACTCAAAAGTGATATACAGTATAGGATTTTGACTTAATTTTCTTAGGAAAGATATTTGGGGTAATGATATGTTCTATATGGCAATTTCATGACTTAAGACACACATGTACTTTAATCAGGGACTAAAAATGAAATATTTTTCATTTTGGTTCATACTGAGTAATTTTTAGTTCCAGTTCCAGTGTTCCGCAGCCTCCTTTCCAATTTGTAACCGGTTAGAACGAAATAAAAGAACAGTTAATAACGTTCTTTATTTAAATAACAGTACTCTGTGCTAAGGGTGGGTATTATACCAGTTGCAGTGTTGCCAGATACAGCATCAAATCTGTATTCTGCATCATATCTAACAATAATTCAGTAAAGACTTGGAAACAAGAAATTTACTTATTACCTTGCATCTGGATTAATCATGCATGTTTATGTAGTAATTATTTATAGTTGCCAAAAAGGTATTCAGCATGACATGGAAGGCTACATCCTCAATGTGCAATTAGACAAAGAAATGTGTGAGGCAGTGGTTTCCTTCAGGATCAAAGCACATGCTTATCATGTTCTACTAAAAAGAGTGACACGCCATTTTTTGGGCAACAGAAAGTGATGGAATTCCAAACAGTTGCTGGTATAAACCCTTTGGTCTTTGGTTTCATACAAAAATGATCTGAACGAAGTTAACTGGCTATTAAACGGTTACCAGCATTTAAAAATAACGTTTTCACTCCGGAACAATGCGAGGGACTTTCAAGGTACTGTTCCCATTTTCGGTTACGTTAATATATTTAATTTATTTTTTTGTTTTTGTTCCTTGAGCCAGGTTTAGTCCCTGACTGTAATATCTGAAGCTTAAGAGGAAATATATAAATATCTGTAATATATGTAAATATTCCATTATTTATTTTTTTTATTTTGTTATAAATATGTGTGCTGGCTGGTTTCCAGAAAGCTCATTACATCCACAGGACCATGGGCACATGTGAGGTCAGCAGACGTTTTTCTCATTCTTGATTAAAGCCAGCTGTTTTGCCTCATTATTGTTTGTGCTAAGCTTCACAGAAGGTCGCACACTGCACAACATTCAAAGACCTGCAAACATGCCCACACGCAGGAACAAGCACCCTTGAACATATGCTAGGAACACGGTCGCAAGAAAAAAGCAGTAACTGCACAGCCGCAGGTCCAGCAAGCACAAAGCCCCTGATTAACAAACCTACACTAATTAAATCACAGGCTTCTAAATCATGCCTGGTCAACAGCTCAAATATGAGCACATTCCACTAAACACCTCATCTTCCCCACAGTTTCTTCTAATCGTGCTAGCAGGATTACATGGCTAATGCGAGCTGATGAAGAAAAGTAGAGCACCAACTCCAACTCAAAAAGGATTAAATCACCAAGGATCCATGCCTAAATTCGGCTTCAAGCACTAAGTTCACCTGGTACCGGAGAGGAGGAATTTATGGGTGTGATATGACTCTGTAAACGCATCCATGGCAAAGCACCTTACCAAATTCTCTCCTTATCTCCCCGTCTCTCTCTGGCACACACAAACACCTGAAAAAAATTGCTGATTGAATAACCTGTAAAAGTGGAGAGGAATCATGATTTGATGTACAAAGCAACATGGTGTATAGATGCAGATTTGTTTGATACTGAATTCTTTGCATGATGAAATGCACATTACCTCCTACTGATTGACTGTACTTTGGAATCAGTCCCAGGAAGTCAAGCTGTTGTTAAAAGTGTTAAAGTTGATTTGTCATCTATTATTTATTTATTTATTTTACTCACAATGTAAGTGTGCCTGATGCTTTTGCACGCTTTCATTAGTACAGCAGTGCACCGGTGATTTCATCTGCGCCTCGACTCGTGACAATCACACGTCAGAATTTACCCCAAGTGATAATTAAACTTTGATGCCTGATGTGAACTTTGAGCATCTATAATGAGGGAAACTCAAAACTAAAGGGAGTTTTAAGGATTTGGTACATGGAGGAGATCAGCATGCTGTCTGATGCGCAGAGCGCTCTTTTTTGCGTTTATGCGAGAACTGCCAGCACAAGTTGGAGACTCTGTCACAGACAGTGTAGTTTGGGAAGGGGAATGGGGACATGGAACCATCCAAAGATGCATTTGGATTAGTCTCGACGCACTCACCTCGCTTATCTTGTACTTTTACGGTTATCTCCACTAGCGGCTGCGTCTCTCGGTCGAGCTGCCTCGATATAATCAAATCTCCGCTGTCCCGACTCACGGTGACTGGAGAGTCATCCACGTCCGGATGTAACAGCTCAAAGCTGGCGGACTGAAACCTCACCGGGTGCAGGTTCATTATGACCGAGCCAATACTCGCGTCTTCGGACACGGTGATAACTACGGGCTTGTCCAGTTCCATCACGGAACGGGACTTTCTCGAGAGTCCGTTATCTGAGCGGGCTGGCCACTGGCGTGGACTGATTTCTATTTCCATATTGCGACTGGTTCGAGCGGGCCAGCCGTGGTCTCGCGCAAACACGCTGAACTTTATGGGCCGCGCGAGACCGAGTATCGAGTCCACGAGGAGAATGTCGCCGGTTTTGGGCACTACGTAGAAACTGCAGTTTTTCGGCAACGCGTAGTATATGAGCTCGGCGTTTTTGCCGCTGTCAGTGTCCTCCGCTTTCACCGTGTACACCACCGACCTCAGGGCCGTGGCGTCGTCCAAAGTTATTTTCACATCTGAGTGGCGAAAAGTGGGCTCGTGGTCGTTAGTGTCGAGCACGTCGACTTTTATAGACGCAACTTCGGCCACGACGCGTTCGGCGGACGCGCAACTCTCACAGCAAAGCGCCAGACTGAGGAAATAATCAGAGCGCTCTTCTCTATCCAGAACGTTAGAGGTCTTCAGTAATATGTGTCCTCGTTTGTGGTGAGCGAAGACGTGAAAATCTTCACTCCTGTCGCCCTGGAGTTTCAGGTGCATCCCGGACTTTAAGCACCATCTCTGCGGGTCGATGCGCTTCACCGGGATACTCAGCCCGTTCACTTTCGTACCAGGTGGGGAGTTTTCAAACACATGTCCGTGAAAGAAAGGTATGCGTTCGTCGGTCCTATTCCCCAGTACAAATGTCACACAGTATGGTAATAAAATAGTCCAGATCATGGTTGCAAGCTTAAAGCACTCTTCCAGATCTCATGCGACAGTGTTCACACTGCAGAACATGGTGAATGAGTTCACTCTTCATTCGTTGGATAGTGATCCTCCGTTGGTTGCTCCGAGCAACAGAACTTTCCGTCGTCCTCTCGCGCCTCGGCAGCGATCTGCTTGTGCGCGCGCTAGAGCTTGCGGAGTTTCAGAAAGCAGCACCACTGATATGGACAGCGCCAAGCGCGAAGGGGCGGGGCTTTGGGCTAGACAAGGATATTTTTAAGGGAAACCTTTCCCATTGGATTTAGTATTTTTTTTTTCTTTTTTCTTTTTTTTTTTTTTTTTTTTTCTGGATGGATTAATGTAAATGTGTTTTCTCCCCTTTTGATGTGTATTGCAGTTAACAGGATACACTGACAATGTTCTTACAATGTTCTTTAAATTTGTATTAGGGTTTCATATTAACATTCAAAGTCAAAAGAGTGGACATGTTTTAAATGACTGAATGAATTTATATACATTGCCGTTCAAAAGTTTGGGGTCACTTGACTGAAATGTTTCTCGTGATCTTAAAAACCTTTTGATTTGAAGGTGTATGCTTAAATGTTTGAAATTAGTTTTGTAGACAAAAATATAATTGTGCCAACGTATTTATTTCATTACAAAACATTTATTTTATTTATTTTTTATTAAATTGATGACTTTGACCGAATAATAAAGAAAAGCAGCTAATAAGTGCCCAACATAGATGGGAACTCCTTCAATACTGTTTAAAAAGCATCCCAGAGTGATACCTCAAGAAGCTGGTTGTGAAAATGTCAAGAGTACATGTCTGCAAATTCTTGGCAAAGGGTGACTACTTTGAAGATGCTAAAATATAACACAGTTTTGATTTATTTTGGATTTTGTTTAGTCACAACATAATTCCCATAGTTCAGTTTATGTTATTCCATAGTTTTGATGACTTTACTATTATCCTTAAATGTGAAAAATAATAATAATAAAGAATGAGTAAGTGTTTCAAAACTTTTGACCGGACCGGTAGTGTTAAAAAAAGTTTGATCTAAATGCTTATGCTTAAATTCTTGAAATTAGTTTTGTTAACAAATTGTGCCTATGTATGAATATATATATATATATATATATATATATATATATATATATATATATATATATATATATATATATATATATATATTCAAGATAATTATGTATTATTATTATTGTTGTTATTGTTATTATTAGTATTAGTAGTAGTAGTAGTAGTAGTATTTGATGAGTTGGATCAGATAGTGAAGGAAACCAGCAAACTAGTGCCCACCATCATGGGAACTTCTTAAACACTGTTTAAAAAGTATCTCAGGTGGGTTCCTATGAAGTTGGTTTAAAGAATAAAAAAAGTGCAAAGCTTTTAACAAGGCAAAGAGTGTGTACTTTAAAGGGGTAGTTCACCACAAAATGAAAATTATCTGATTATTTATTCACCCTCATGCCATTCCAGATGTGTATGACTTTCTTTCTTCTGCTGAACACAAACTAAGATTTTAGAAGAATATTTCAGCTCTGTTTTTCCATTCAGTACAAGTGAATGTTGGCCAGAACTTTGAAGCTCCAAAAAGCACATAAAGGCAGCATAAAAGTAATCCATATGACTCTAGTGGTTAAATCCATATCTTCAGAATCAATATGATAGGTGTGGTTGAGAACCAGGGCCTTTATGTATAAAACTTGGCTTAGATTTCATACTAAATGTGTGCATACACAAAATCTGACAAAAGGTCTTAGATTTATAAAACTGCCAAAACCTGCACACAGTTCCCTTCATAAATCCCAGTTAGCCTACTGGAAGATTGTGCGTACATGCACGTGATTTATTCTTTACCCCATCTCCTCCCCGACATAACCATATTTGGAGTGTACAACACCTGTTTTTACTATGCTTAACCTCATCTGCATGTACATACGCATGTTGCCATCAAGATACGTAATACAGCCACGTTTAATGGTACGAGAAACTGGGAGAATAGACAACATGAAGATAGCCGCTGCTGCTGCTTGTTTTAGAGTAAAACATTTTTTAAACATCCTTTAAACAAGATCAATTTACCAGTGAAAGATTATTTTATAGGAATATTAAAGGATTAGTACACCCAAAAGTGAAAATTCAGTCATTGTTTACTCATCCCTGTGTTGTTATAACCCTATATGACTTTCTTTCCTTTTCTTAACACAAAGGGAGAAACTGTAAAAAAAATAAAATAAATGTTCTCAGACACAAAAGTATAAATCAGAAGTCTAATAAATTATTCCATGAGACTCATGATTGTCATTAAAGCATACAATAAGGTTTGGCGAGAAACAAACTGAAATCTAATGCATTATTTAGTGAAACTCCTTTGATGTCACGTTCATTTATGGGGTTATAACAACAGGGGTGAGTAAACAATGACAGAATTTTAATTTTTGGGTGAACTAATCCTTTAAGACATGTTTTCAATACATCTTTAATTGACTATAGGCAAAGTGTATTGTTCTCACCCCATTGCCAAATTATTTTTGGATTTCTTTTAGCATATCTAACCTGAGTTAAATCTAACCTTAAGCAATTTTGATTCTCAGGTCATTTTTAAACTTGTCAATGTTTTCAAAGATCCTTAAAAAATGAAGACATGTTTTACTAAACACACACACACACACACACACACACACACACACACACACACACACACACACAAAATAAATTTTTGCAGTGGAAACGCTATTGCCTGACATCGGATCACTCAAAAATAAAACTTACAAGCTTACATTTTTTTTTTTTTTTTTTATATATATTCGACTTCTTAAACCAAAAACATTGCTAGATTGCAATAGTATTTTAAAACTTTTTTTCAAGGGATTCGGGTCAGGATGAAGTGCAACAGGCAACACATTCCATGCACAGATTGTGCAGCTGTGTGTGGCCGTACAGTACCGTGTTTCTGACATATCCAGACACCTGACTGCAGTCTCTCCAATGGTCTGTTCGACTTCTGTTCGTCAGAGTCAAGTGCACATCACTGATTTATCTTTATTCGAATGCTTTCCTCAGAATGGTATTTCTGAATTGTACAACACTATTTTAAGTGCACAGCCTTTGGGAACCGAAAATATAATGAGCTAAGAAATCCTTGCTGTCATTAAAAGTACGTTCCCTCCCTGTGATGCCAAGGGAAAGTCTTCCGAAAGTAGCACACCACCAATATTTCCTTTTCGCCATTTATATTTTACTGTATTTGTCTTTTCAATTAGTTATGTAAACATAATATAGCCTAATACCATCTGGATAACAAATACTTATTACTTAAGTGCTTAACTCCAAACATTTTTATTCTAAATGTTTTGTATTAAATGAATAGCACAATTTAGAATCAATCTGTTCAGTTTATTACTAGTCCACTTGGAGTTGCCAATTCAGGCAAACCAGTAAGAGTGCGAACACACAGTCAAAAGGGTGCGGACGGTGTGCACATATTTATGGCAAGTTTATTTTTTATAAATCACCACATAGGAAACTGTGTACGCACATTTCAGTGCCCATGTTGTGCGTACGCAATGTTTATACATCAGGCCCTGATCAATATTTAAGTCCTTTTTTACTATAAATTCTCCTCCCTGCCCAGTAGTAAAATGTGAATCAGTCTGAAAAAACAAAAGAAGAATGTGAAAGTGAAAGTTGAGATTTATAGAATATATATATATATATATATATATATATATATATATATATATATATATATTGACCTGTTTCTCTTTAACAACTTATTACAATTTATCATTCCAGTGTTGTCAGATTTTATTGATTTGCTGATTTGAATTATGTTATTTGATCATAATCTTGACCAACTGTTTATGAGATTTCTGTGTTTCCCCAATCAAGTATATAGGAGGTGCACTGTCCTGACTGGAAATAGTCTTCTGAGAGCATTCCAAAGATGGCAGACAGTTGACTGACTTGCTAGAATGGCTTTGCTGGAGTCTTAAAGATTACTTTTATGCTGCCTTTATGTGGTTTTTGGACCTTCAAAGTTCTGGCCACCATTTATTTGCATTGTATGGACCTACAGAGCTGAGATACTTTTCTAAAAATGTTTGTTTGTGTTTTGCAGAAGAAAGACAGTCATACACATCTAGGATGGCATGAGGGTGAGTAAAAAAATGAGAAAATTTTCATTTTTGAGTGAACTATCCCTTTAAATATTCTCCAATAAGATAACTTTGTTGATCACTAAATACTGTAATTGTGATATTTAATACATTTGATGACTTTACTATTATTCAAAATTGTGGAAAATTGTAACAATAAACAATGACTGGTGTGCCAAACATTTGACTGGTAATGTAAATTGACTGAAAAAGTACATTTCTGTTAGTTAACTGAAGAAGCAGCACACACATTTTTAAGTAAATTTACTTAAAAAGCTGAGTTTGTAAGACTGAATAAAGGCTGAATTACACTACTCAACTTTTTCAGTCAGGTTGAGTCAGTGCTAGAGGGCTCCAGTTTGCAGACTTTGGTCAGTCGGAGTGACAGATTTCACAGAAAATCACATTGTAAATTATAGGTACAGACTAATATCTTTCTCTTCTAACATTATTTCATCATGACTAGAGGATACCTCATAGTGTAAGATGGTCCTCCATGACTCAAATCTGAAGTCATATAGTGAGCAGCCAATTTAATTCATACATATGTGGCCAGGAACTTAAAAAATACAGATGGCAAACAAGCACACAAGTGGAGTTCACTCAACTTTTAACGTCACTCACCTCCAACTCACTGCAGTCTACAGAGGGTGTACTGGTTGCATCTTCCCACCCAAGACCGCACCCAAATGCAATTTGGCTGCTGTTTCTTTTGCTACTCAGAAAACAGATTAACTGCAATAATAAAAGAAATGCTCCCATACTTGTTTGTGTACATATGTCTTGCAGCTCCTAGAACATGGGGTGCATGTTTCAGCTGGAGTTTGTTGTGATAGGATTGACTTGACAGTCGGGTAGTGTGTGATCCTCAGTCATTTGGTGTATGATGCCCATTTTTTGTGTGATTTTAAAAGTCGTGTAGTGTTATCCAGCCTTAAAGGTCAGTTGACAATTTATTTATTTATTTTTTTTTGTTAAAAGTAATCAATACAAAAAAAATAAAAATAAAAATACAGGTGTTTAATCAGACAAACACAGCCCTATGGGAACTAGTGACCCCATAGAATGATGTTGGTCTTAAATAACATCCCTCCAGAAACTACAACAGCGGGTTGAGGAGGAGCCATTAATGGCCTTGTGCGGCATCCTTTTTATACACATTGATTTTTTTTCTCTCCCTCCGTGCCGCATTAGGTTAGATGGGATCTGTCTGCAGAGGTCTGAATTCAAATTTCAATTAGAGATTTATTTGACTAAATTGCTTTGTAATAATATTAATCTGGTCTGACACTTAAGAAGGTGGCTGTTATGAGTGATACAAGGCCTGAAAATGCATCTCATCAACAACAAACACGTGTGTTGTGGCAGCACAAGAGAGGGAAAGAAGAATGGCTAGTGGGATCAATACAAAAATATATGATTTAAAGTTGGAAACATGCCTGTGGTGACGGGGGGTGTGGTTCGAGAATTAGTGTGGGAATGGAGAGCGAGATCGGGAGATGGGAACAGTAAGGATTGTCACCTGTTTATGATGAGTCTAACACCTGTTCCCTGTCTGTCACTCACTCAACGTTGTGTTGATGTAGTGACACTAGGGGTTCGATCTTGAGAGCCCCAATCACCTTTGCTTAAAATAGAAAAGGCCAATAAAAATTGGTGAGTGGAATTTGCATGCCACTCTCCGCCCCGGACATACGGGTATAAAAGAAGATGGCGTGCATCACTCATTCAGATTTTTTCTTCGGAGCCGAATGCTTGTGTGTTCGGCCTTTCACCTATTGCTATGCTGCTGGATTTGGTCACCTTCGCACGGTCGAGTGTGGTGCTTCCCCTGCGTGTGCTAAAAGAGTATATTCAAAAGAGTGTATTTTCTCTAAAAGAGCTTGCGCAAAAACCTGCATCTTTTTAAAGATGTCCTTCCGCGTTTGTGCAACTGGATGTGGCCGTTATCTCTCCCCTCCGGATACCCATGAAATCTGCCTCGAGTGTTTGGGGCCCCAGCACGCCGAGGCAGCTTTCGTAGAAGGGTTGTATTCTCATTGCGAGAACATGCCCATGAGAACGTTGCGGTTGCGGCTCACTTCCTTCTTCATGAAGCAAGGAGCCACCGTGGCTTCTCCTTAACCCAGTCTGTCCTGGGCTGATGCTCAGCCGGCCGGGTCGGCAAGCACCGCGGGCGATCTGGATGTGGACATGGGAGCGTTTCCACTGGCTCAGCCCCCGCAGATCTCACATCCCCAGCACGCTCATTCTGTCCGGACGAGCTGTCGAGCAATGCAGGCGGTCTGCCTCAGGGCAGGTTTAATGTGTCGTTCGTGGCTTGCGACAAGGATGAGCTTTTGGTCGTGGCATCGGAGGGTGGGATTCTGCTATCGGAAGTGGACAAATCTTCTGAGCTCCCGCCCATGGGCGGTAGAGCACAGAATGAGGCGGACGCTGAGATGGCAGTCGTGCTTGCCCAGGCGGCTGCGAATATCGGGCTGAAGTGGAACCCTCCACCCTGCCCTGAGCGTTCAAGGCTGGATGATTGGTTTCTGGGCTCGAAGCCTGACTCACGGCCGCAACCTGCCCTGGTGCCTTTCTTCCTGGAAGTGCACAAGGAGATAACAAAGTCGTGGAAGGCACCTATTACTGTCCGGATCGTCCACTCTCACTAACCTCGACGGCGGAGTGGCTAAGGGATATGTTGAGCTTCCCAAGGTAGAGCACGCCATAGTGGTGTATTTATGCCCGCAGGGCACAGCCACCTGGTGCGACAGACCAAGGCTCCTTTCCAAGGCCTGTAAGTTCTCTTGCTCTTTAATGACGAAGGCTTACAAGGCCGCGGGTCAGGCCGCTTCTGCCTTGCATGCCATGGCCATTCTGCAGGTCCACCAGGCCAAGGCACTGAAAGATCTGCACGAGGGTAGGACCGACCCAGGGCTGATGCAGGAACTGCGCACTGCGACCGACCTTGCCTTACATGCGACGAAGGTCACGGCGCACACCCTGGGCCGGACAATGTCCACTCTTGTGGTCCAAGAGCGGCACCTGTGGCTCAACCTTGATGCGCCTATCTCCCAAGGGGGGCTTTTTGGTGACACTGTCGAGGATTTCGCCCATCAGTTCTCGATGGTGAGGGAGCAGACTGAGGCGATTAAACACATCCTGCTACCGAGGGCCACCAAGGTCCCACACCCCATCTGCTTCTCACCAGAGCTGTTCCCCTGTGGTGCTAGCCCCGGCTCCTGTACCATCGGAGCCTGCACACCGGCCTCAGAGAAAAAGATTCTCCCACAGGAAGTCAGCTCCACCTGCCTGCCAGCTGGCCCCCAAGAACCCCAGATGGGCTTCGAGGTGGTCCTGACATGGGCCGCCCAGGAATGAGGCAACTACTCCTAACCGGTCTGGACCGGGACATCTCTCCAGCCCACCATCGCCCCTGGTCCAGCACGTGGTGAGTATTACATTGCTGAGTGCCCTCTGGGCCTCAGCACCCACATGGTCAATAAAAGAGGAGTTTCCTCATTCCCTGGGCCAGCGCACTCACAAAGCACATCTTACGACCGAACGTGCTCAGTCAGTGCTGACCTGCCTGAAGACCTTCAGGCAGAAGGTAGCAGTGCAAGTGAAACAATTTCAGAGGCTCCTGGGGCATATGGCATCCTCGGCGGCAGTTCTCCCCCTCGGGTTGATGCATATGAGACCGCTTCAGCACTGGCTACAGACTCGAGTCATGAGGTGGGCATGGCACTACAGCACCCGGCGTGTGACCATCACACCACAGTGCCGTCAGACAGCTGACTCCTTCTACCCTGAAAGTGTACTCATCACGATACATTGGACGGGAGACCCTCACAACAGCGCGACCTGATCAACAGGTTCCTCAAAGGTGCGAGGAGGTTGAATCCTCCTAGACCGTGCCTGATCCCCTCTTGGGATCTCTCTGAGGTCCTACCTGCCCTACAGAGAGCCCCCTTTGAGCCCCTGGAGCAAGCCGAGCTCAGCAATCTGTCCCTGAAGACGGCCCTCCTGGTGGCGCTCACTTCCATCAAGAGGGTGGGGGACCTGCAGGTGATCTTGAGACCCCGGCCTGGTTACACACCCAAAGTTCCCACCACTCCTTTTTGGGACCAGGTGGTGAACCTGCAAGTGCTCCCTTCAGAGGAGGAAGACCCAGCCTTGTCATTGCTACGTCCAGTTCGTGCCCTGCGCATCTATCTGGACCGCACGCAGAGCTTTAGATGCTCGGAGCAGCTCTTTGTCTGTTTTGGAGGACAGCAGAAGGGGAAAGCTGTGTCCAAGCAGAGATTAGCCCATTGGATTGTGGATGCCATTTTCCTTGCATACCAGTCTCAGGACTTGCCGTGTCCCTTGGTAGTTTGGGCGCACTCTACTAGAGGTGTTGCATCCTCCTTGGCACTGGCAAGGGGGGCCTCTCTAGCAAACATATACAGAGCTGCAGGCTGGGCTACACCCAATACCTTTGCGAGGTTTTATAACCTACGCATAGTCCCAGTTTCGACCCGAGTGTTACGCGGTAACAGCAGGTAGACTGGGCGGCCGGTTGGGTGTACCACTTGCATTGCGCCTTTCCCCTTTTTCAAAGGTGATAATGTGCACCTTTTTGTCCACAACAGTTCCCCATACTCGGTAAACTCCGGACGCCTCTTTAATTCTTAAGCACTGTTCGGTGACGAACTCAGTGGAGGAGTAACGCCACCAGGCCAGTACTCATGTTATGTGTGCTCAGGCTCAGTACACCATGCATGGTGATTCCCCCGTGGTAATCCAGTATGATGAGTTTCCACTGTTCGGTTTCCCCTTAGGTGAACACTGTGTTCCCCCTCATCATTTCCTGCCTCGGCCACTGTGCTGTGTACCCTCTCTGAAGATAGGGTCATCCTGTGGTATCATTCCATATGTGAACTTCCCCGCTGGTAAGTCCATGTGAGGTATGCTCCACATGTTAACCTCCCTCCGGCAGGATGTGGTCTCTGTAGTGCTCTCCTTCCTGGAGAGGGAAGAGCACTTCCCAGCATTATTATAGAAAGTGCTTGGCAGGAGATGACTTAACAGCAAATTAAGAAAGGCACTGCTGGTAACCTACTTGGGTAGATGCCTCCTCCCCCCGGGACTAGGGACACACCTTACCTAACTCGCTGGAAGGTCATGACGTGGTTGAGCGCTCACTGTGAGGCACGCAGCAGCTTGCCCGTGTCCACTCTTCCATACCTCATGACACGGTTCATTGCCTGCTGCGTTTCCTATAGGAACCATTAGTGACACTACATCAACACAACTTCGAGTGAGTGACAGACAGGGAACGTCTTGGTTACTGATGTAACCTCTGTTCCCTGATGGAGGGAATGAGATGTTGTGTCCCTCCTGCCGCAGCGCTGAACCAGCCACTGACATGGCCGGGACTCTCTATCGGCTCCTCAGCATAAATCTGAATGTGTGATGCACGCCATCTCCTTTTATACCCATATGTCTGGGGCGGAGAGTGGCATGAAAATTCCACTCGCCAATTTTCATTGGCCTTTCCTATTTTAAGCAAAGGTGATTGGGGCTCTCAAGATCGAACCCCTAGTGTCACTACATCAACACAACATCTCATTCCCTCCATCAGGGTACAGAGGTTACATCAGTAACCAAGACGTTTCTTGTACTAGTGAGGATGCGGGAGAGTGTAAAAGGAAGCCAGACACCTGAGAAGAGAAAGAGAGACTGATACGCCTGTCCTATGTGTGTGAGTCTGTGCATCTGAGAGTGTTAAGCTGAAAAGCAGAGTTAGTGTGTTGGTGGCTGAAAAGCCCAATTTAAGTTTTTGTTTTGCATGATAGACCCGGGCAGGTCCTCAGCCACATCCCCAGGGGCAGCAGCCATACCCCCTCTCCTTTTGACAAACATGGGGCCCCAGGATGAGCTGGAGGCCTTCATTGGGCTCTTCGAGCAGGCTGATACCGCCTCTGGCTTGCCAGAAGCCCAGTGGCATTACATCTGCTACTGCTGCTCTCCAGGGAAGCCCAACTCAAGGCTCAGCAACTGCTGGCCGAACACCTCCTGATCTACGGGGACCTGAAGAAGGCTATCCTCCAACAGGTTGGCCACAAACCTGAACCTGGGCATTTCCAGGACCAGTGCCTGGTGATGGAGGTGGGGGCATTGGTCCAGGTCCCCGATGCACCACAGGCCGCCCCGATCAAGCTGGGATGTACCGCATACCTGTGAGTATTGAGGGGGGTACATACCAGGCCTTGGTGGATTCGGGTTGTAGCCAAACCACTACCCATCAAGGTCTGGTACAAGATGAGGCTTTGGGTACAAAACACAGGGTGAAGGTGAGGTGTATGCATGGGGATATTCATGAACACCCTTTAGTGACTGTTTCTATTCATTACCAGGGTCAAAAGCATGTTGAGGCTGCAGTTAGTTCCCTCCTGGTCCATTCACTGATTTTGGGGACTAATTGGCTGGCATTTACAACACTGTTGATGGAAGTGTGTGTGGTTGGGTCCTGCAACAAAGTGTCATGGTGTGTGGTTTGCGATACTCTGGCTGGGGAGGCGGTGCTGGGGATGTCTATGTCAGCTCTGCTTCAGAGTGACGCAAGGGAGAGGAAGTCCTGACTTCCCCTGCCCTTAGAGGATTCCCTATGGGGGTTTTCCCTCTGGAACAGACGCCCTTAAGCACCCTTTCAACCAAGTGATGGTAATTGATGGTCAGCGACTCCATCTGGACATCACACTCAAATATCCATACTTTTCAGTGATAAATGATCGGTTGTATCGAGTGAAGCAGGACACTTAAACAAAGGAAAATACAACCCAGTTGTTAGTAACGAAGAACCACTGGAAAATGCTAATCCAGATGGCTTGGGGCAAGGAAAAACACTAAGTTATCTCATGGCCTGCTTCTATTGGCCAGACATTCGTGTGGATGTTCGCAGGTGACGTGTGACATGCCGCGAATGTCAGCTGGTGAATCCGCCGGTCACCAAAAAAAAAAAGCCATTGAGCCCATTACCTTTGATCGAGGTTCCCTTCGAAAGAATTGGTATGGACCTTGTCGGGCTGTTAGAACGAACAGCACGGGACATCGGTTTGTGCTGGTCCTGGTGGATTACGCAATGCAATATCCTGAAGCTGTGCCTCTACGCAGCATCTAAGCACATAGTGTTGCAGAGGCACTCTTCAAAATCATCTTCAGAGTGGGGATTCCGAAAGAAATCCTCACTGATCAAGGCACTGCTTTTATATCCCGTACACTACGCGAACTGTACAAATCACTGGGGGTTAAATCATTTCAGACAAGCATCTACCACCCACAAATGGACGTCTTGTCGAATGGTTTAATCAGACCCTGAGAAATATGATTCATAAGTTTGTGCACGAAGATGCTCGGAATTGGGATAAGTGGCTTGAACCCCTTTTATTTGCAGAACGAGAGGTCCCGCAAGCCTCCACAGGGTTTTCCCCATTTTAATTGTTCTGTGAGCATAGCTCCATGGCGTGTTAGACATCATGAAGGAAAATTGGGAGGAGGGAGCTTCACATAGCAAAAATCAAATTAAGTAAGTTCGTGACCAGAGAGCAAAACTCCACACATTGGGGCGATTATCATAGGAAAATTTGCTATAGGTGCAAGAACGTTAGTCCCGGCTGTATAACAAGGGAGCTTGATGACGAGAATTTGCATTGGGAGAGAAAGTCCTTGTATTGCTACCCACATCAAGTTTGAAATTACTTGCTAAATGGCAAGGGCCTTTTGAGGTCACACGGGGAAGTCGACTATGAGGTGGTGCGTACGGATAGGGGTGAGGCACATCAGATTTACCACCTCAACCTCCTTAAACCATGGAGAGAGGCGGTCCCCTTGCCACTTGTATGGACACGTATGGAGATTGCCAGGTTGCAAAGGAATTATCTGACGTGTTCTCGCCCCTCCCCGGCCGCACTGATCTCATAGAAAACCACATCGAGACAACCCCAGGGGTAGTGGTATGTAGTCATCCCTATCACTTACTCGAACACAAAAAATAGGTAGTACGGGAAGAATTTGGCATCATACGGGATTACCAAGGGGGAATCACCATGCATGGAGCACTGAGCCCAAGCACATGGGCTCACCTGAAAAAGGGGAATACCATGAGTACAGGGTCTGGTGGCATTACTCCTCCGCCGAGTTAGTCACCGAACAGTGCTTAAGAATTAAAGAGGTGTCCGGAGTTCACCGGGTATGGGGAACTGTTGTGGACAAAAAGGTGCACCCAAGTGGTACACCCAACCAGCCACCCGGTCTACCTGCTGTTACCGCGTAACACTCGGGTCGAAACTGGGACTATGCGTAGGTTCTAAATCCTCGTAAAGGTATTGGGTGTAGCCCAACCCGCAGCTCTGCATATGTCTGCTAGAGAGGCCCCCTTTGCCAGTGCCCAGGAGGACAAAACACCTCTAGTGGAGTGCGCCCGGACTCCCAAGGGGCACGGCAAGTCCTGAGACTGGTATGCGAGGAAAATGGCATTCACAATCCAATGGGCTAATCTCTGCTTGGAGACAGCTTTCCCCTTCTGCTGTCCTCCAAAACAGACAAAGAGCTGCTCCGAGCATCTAAAGCTCTGCGTATGGTCCAGATAGATGCGCAGGGCACGAACTGGACATAGCAAAGACAAGGCTGGGTCTTCCTCCTCTGAAGGGAGCGCTTGCAGGTTCACCACCTGGTCCCGAAAAGGAGTGGTGGGAACTTTGGGCACGTAACTGGGCCAGGGTCTCAAGATCAAGTGAGAGTGTGCCGGCCCAAACTCCAGGCATTCGCTGGTAACAGAAAGCGCCTGCAGGTCCCCCACCCTCTTGATGGAAGTGAGCGCCACCAGGAGGGCCATCTTCAGGGACAGAGTGCTGAGCTTGGCTTGCTCCAGGGGCTCAAAGGGGGCTCTCTGTAGGGAAGGTAGGACCACAGAGAGATCCCAAGAGGGGATCAGGCACGGTCTAGGAGGATTCAACCTCCTCGCACCTTTGAGGAACATGTTGATCAGGTTGCACTGTCGTGAGGGTCTCCCATCCAGTATATCATGGTGAGCTGCTATGGCAGACACATGGACCTGCTAGGTCTTCCGCATCCCATCCAGAAGCCAGACGTGGAGATTCCAGAGGTCCATCCATGGGTGCTGGAGCATGCCTTGCCCCTGAGTGAGAAGGTCCTGCCTCATGGGAAATGCGCCAGGGAGGTGCTACTGTCAGCAGCATCAGATCCGAGAACTAAGTCCGGTTGGGCCAGTATGGTACAACGAACAGGACTTGCTGCTCGTCCTTCCTGACTTTGCATAGAGTTTGTGCAATGAGGCTCACAAGAGGAAACGCATACTTGCGTAGCCCCCGAGGCCAGCTGTGCACCAAGGCATCCATGCCGAGGGGGGCCTCGGACAGAGAGTACCACAGGGGGCAGTGAGAGGAGTCTTGGGAGGTGAACAGGTCTACCTGTGCCTCCCCGAATCTCTCCCAAATCAGCTGGACTACGTGGGGGTGGAGTCTCCACTCCCCACAGAGTGTTACCTGCTGTGAAAGTGCGTCCGCTGCACGGTTGAGAATGCCTGGAAGGTGAGTGGCTCGCAGATTCTTCAAGGTCTGCTGACTCCAAAGGAGGAGGCGGCGGGTGAGTTGCGACATGCGATGTGAGCGTACGCTGCCTTGGCGGTTTATGTATGCTATGGTCGCTGTGTTGTCAGTTCGGACCAACACATGCTTGCCCTGAATCAATGGCTGAAGCCTCCTCAGGGCCAGCAATACCGCTAGAACAAAGCAGTTGATGTACCATTGGAGTCGGGGCCCCGTCCAGAGCCCTGACACTGCTTTCCCACTGCACACAGCACCCCAGCCCGAGATCGAGGCGTCTGTCCTGACCACGATGTGCCTTGAGACTTGCTCTAGTAGAACACCTGCCCGTAGAAATGCCAGGACCGACCAAGGGCTGAAAGTCTGATGCACTGTGGCGTGATGGTCACATGCCGGGTGCCGTGGTGCCATGCCCACCTTGGGACTCGAGTCTGTAGCCAGTGCTGAAGCAGTCTCATATGCATCAACCCGAGGGGGAGAACTGCCGCCGAGGATGCCATATGCCCCAGGAGCCTCTGAAATGGTTTCACTGGCACCGCTGACTGAGCACGTTCGGTCGTAAGACGTGCTTTGAGAGTGACTGAGTCCAACTCCATACTGAGAAAAGAGATGCTCTGCACAGGGGAGAGCTTGCTCTTCTCCCAGTTGACCTGAAGCCCAAGTCGGTCGAGGTGCTGAAGCACAAAGTCCCTGTGTGCACACAATAGCTAGGATTAGCCAGTCATTGAGATAATTGAGAATGCGTACGCCCTGCTCCCTCAGCGGGGCCAGGGCAGCCTCTGCGACCTTGGTAAAGATGCGAGGAGACAGGGACAGACTGAAGGGGAGTACCTTGTTGTAGTATGCTCATCCCTCGAGGGCAAACCGAAGAAAGGGTCTGTGTTGAGGAAGGATCGATACATGAAAGTACGTGTCCTTTAGGTCGATGGCCACGAACCAATCCTGATGTCGTACTGATGCCAGGATGCACTTCTGCGATAACATCCTGAACGGAAGCCCGTGTGATGCCTTGTTCAGGGCACGCAGGTCCAAGTTTGGGCGTGACCCTCCCCCTCTCTTGAGCACGATAAAATAAGGGCTGTCGAAGCCCTTGTGCAACTCAGGGACGGGCTCTATTTCTCCCTTCACTAGAAGGGTGGCAAACTCCGCCCGGAGGATGGAAGCACCCTCGCTCTGCACCGTAGTGGAGAGGATGCCACTGAACCGTAGCAGGCGTCTGGTGAAATGGATCACGTAGCCGAGGCGAATCATCCTGATGAGCCACCACGAGGGGCTGGAGAGCACTAACCAGGCCTCCAGCCTCCGCGACAGCGGCAACAGGGGGACAACTGGACTTACTGTGCCCGGGCAGTGTGGTTGCCGGCAAGGTAGAGCAGGCGCCCCACTTGGAAGACAGCCCGGGGGGACATGCTGCTCTGCAAGCCCGCAACGGTGGCCAGTGACTGGGGCGGGCGAGCGGCCCCAGAGACCAGCACACTTACCTGTTCGCCGGCTGTCTCTCGACAGAGAACGAGGGAATGGGAGGTACTCGCATTCGCCTTATTGACCGGAAAGTCTTCCAGCACCTGGCCATTGCGAGTGCGCTGGCCTAGGGAATGAGGAAACTGCTCTTTTATTGACCATGTGGGTGCCGAGGCCCAGAGTGCACTCGGCGATGTAATACCACGTGCTGGCCCAGGGATGATGGTGGGGTTGGAGAGACCCCGGGCCAGACCGGTCAGGAGTAGTTGCCTCATCCCTGGGCGGCCCATATCAGGACCGCCTCGAAGCCCATCTGGGGTTCTTGGGAGCCGGCTGTCAGGCAGGTGGAGCCTACTACCTGTGGGAGGATCTTTTTCTCTGAGGCCGGCGTGTGGGCTCCGATGGAACAGGAACCGGTGCCAGCACTGCAGGGGAACGGCTCTGGCGAGAAGCAGACAGCATGTGGGACCTCAGTGGCCTAAAGGTGGCCGGGTCGTGCCATGGCAGGATGTGTTTAATCGCCTTGGTCTGCTTCCTCACCATCGAGAACTGATGGCCGAAATCCTCGACAGTGTCACCAAAAAGCCCACCTTGGGAGATGGGCACATCAAGAAAGTGGACTTTCTCGGCATCACGCATCTCTGCAAGGTTGAGCCACAGGTGCCGCTCTTGGACCACGAGTGGACATCGTCTGGCCCAGGGCACGTGCCGTGACCTTCGTCACATGTAAGGCAAGGTCAGTCGCTGTGCGCAGTTCCTGCATCAGCCCTGGGTCGGTCCTACCCTTGTGCAGATCTTTCAGTGCCTCGGCCTGGTGGACCTGCAAGATGGCCATGGCATGCAGGGCAGAAGCGGCCTGACCCGCAGCCTTATAAGCCTTTGTCATTAAAGAGGAACTTACAGGCCTTGGAAGGGTGCCTTGGTCGGTTGCGCCAGGTGGCTTCACCCTGCGGGCATAAATACACCGCTACGGTGCGCTCTAACTGGGGAAGCTCGACATATCCCTTAGCCTCTCCACCGTCGAGGGTAGTCAGAGTGGACAAGCCTGCAAAACATGTACGGGCAGTAAAAGGTGCCTTCCATGACTTTGTTAAATCCTTGTGAACTTCCGGCATGAAAGGCACCGGGGCTGGGCATGGATGTGAGTCGTGCTCCAAACCCAGAGATCAATCATGCAGCCGCGAATGCTCAGAGCAGGGTGGAGGGTTTCACTTCAGCCCAGTGTTCTCAGCCACCTGGGCAAGAATGGCTGCCATCTCAGCATCTGCCTCATCCTGTGCTCTACTGCCCGTGGGCGGGAGCTCAGAAGATTTGACCGCTTCTGATAGCAAAAACCCAGCCTCTGATACCGCGACCAAAAGCTCATCCCTGTTGCGAGCCGCAAACGACATATTAAACCCACCCTGAGGCAGACCGCCTGCATCGCTTGACAACTCGTCCAGACAGATCGATGGGAGGTCTGCAGGGGCTGAGCCGGCAGAAACGCTCCCATGTCCACATCCTGATCGCCCGTGGTGCTTGCCGACCCGGCCGGCTGAGCATCAGCCCAGGATGGACCGGGTTGGGGAGCAGCCATGGTGGCTCCTTGCTTCATGAAGAAGGAAATGAGCCGCGGCTGCAACATTTTCATGGGCATGTTCTCGCAATGAGGACACAACCCTTCCACGAAAGCCACCTCGGCGTGTTGGTGCCCCAGACACTCGAGGCAGATTTCATGGGTATCCGGAGGGGAGAGATAATGGCCACATACAGTAGTGCAAATGCGGATTGACATCTTTAAAAAGACACCAAGTGTTTGCGCAAGCTCTTTTAGAGAAAATATACTCTTCTGAATATACTCTTTTAGCACCTGCAGACTCAGGCTGCCGGAGCACCCAGGGGAAGCACCACACTCGACCGTGCGAGGGTGACCGCTGATATGCACCGTAAAAAATCCAGCCACGTAGCAATAGGTGAGAGGACGAACACACAAGCATTCGGCACTGAAGAAAAAATCTGAATGAGTGATGCACGGCATCTCCTTTTATACCCGTACGTCCGGGGCGGAGAGTGGCATGCAAATTCCACTTGCCAATTTTCATTGGCCTTTTCTATTTTAAGCAAAGGTGATTGGGGCTCTCAAGATCGAACCCCTAGTGTCACTACATCGACACAACGTTGAGTGAGTGACAGACAGGGAACCAGTGTTACTTGCAGCACCACAATTAGACACACCAAGAGCCATAGGCCACAGTAATAATCGTCAAGCAGGCGACAGCATTATTCAAGTTATGCAGAAACAAAATGACTTGACTGAATTGCTTGTGAAATAGCAAAGACAAATTCAGCTTCCTAGTAAAGACATCCAAGGGTTTACTGGTGATCCAATAACCTACAGATCCTTCATCAGGTCCTTTGAGCATACAATCGAACATATAACAGACAATGAAAAGGACAAGTTATATCATTTAGAACAATACACTGCTGGAGAGCCACGGGAGATTGTCAGAAGCTGTGAATATATGCCATCAAGCAGAGGTTTCAAAGAAGCAAAACGACTGCTCCAAAGGCATTATGGAGACGAGCTAATCATAGCAAGTGCTTATATTGATAAAGCTTTAAAATGGCCTCAGATCAAGTCTGATGATGGTAAAGCCTTGAGTGCATATGCTCTGTTCCTGGTTGGTTGTTGTAATACAATGGAAGACAGAAAGTCCATAGAGGAAATGGACAATCCTACTAATATGAGAGTTATACTTTCAAAGCTACCATACAAGATGAAAGAAAGGTGGCGTCAGAAGCTTACAACATCAAAGAGTGACAAGGATAAAGAGCAAGATTTACTCATTTAGTTGACTTTATTGATCATCAAGCAAAAGTGGCCATGGACCCTCTGTTTGGAGACATACTGGACAGCCACAATGTTGTAACAGCAAAGGCGAATCAGAAAGAGATGTATCCTACTAAAAAGGAATAAGAAAGAGCAGCTTTGCATCCAACATTTGCATGGAGGAAAGAAGGTCTCAGGTTGTGTCAAGAAAACAGGTCAGTCCACCCAAGATGGTCAATGCCTTTGAGAAACCATGTATGTTTTGCACAAAAAATCATGCCCTTGAGTCATGCAGTGAAATCAAAGAGCAGTTCCTGAAGTCTAAAGGCTTATGTTTTGGATGCTTAACTCAAGGCCATCTTAGCAAGATGTGCTATAAGAGAATGAAATGTGAAGAATGTTCCCAAAAACACCCAGGCATTCTACACATTAAGGATGACCACAAAGGTACAAAAGATGTTGAAACACCAGACAAAAATATTTAATGTGCCCAAGTCTCCCTTAACCACCAATCAAGTGAGTCTGGAGGAGATAACTGTGTGCTCTCAACAGTGCCAGTAAAAGTTTTTAAAAAAAGTGACAGATATGTAGAAACATATGCTTTCCTGGATGCAGGAATTACAACTACATTTTGTACTGAAGAACTGCGAAAGAAATTGAACCTGAAATGGAAGCCAACTCAGATTCTACTGGGCACTATGTGTCAAGATAAGCCAGGAGAACAAAAGCTAGTAAACAGTTTTATCCTCACAGACTTGGAAGTGTGTGCACTGAAAGACACAAGAACTTCGAGCTATGTGAAGTCTTCACACACAGCAATATTCCTGTTCAAAACGAGAACATTCCTAAACAAGGAGACATCAGAAAATGGCCGTACTTAAGTGAAGTAAGCATACCTAGCATTAATGCAAATGTGGATCTTCTAATTGGAGCCAACAATTCAAAGGCAATGAAGCCGTGGTACATCATAAACAGCCAACAAGATGGACCTTATGCTGTAAAAACTGCATTGGGCTGGGTAGTGAATGGACCCATCAAGAAAGAAATCAACACTGCAGAAAAGTCCAAACTGACACACCATACAGTTAATTGTCTCTCAGTGGTAGAAATAGAGCAATTATTGATTCAACAGTACAACATTGATTTTCCAGCGTCATTATGAAGAGAAAGAGGAAATGTCACTGGAGGACAAACAGTTCATGCAGTCAGTGCAGGAAAAGACAGTTTGAAAATGGGCATTACTGTGTGAAACTACCATTGAGAAATGAAGCAGTCAAGATGCCAAACAATCGATGTGTTGCTGAACTGCGAACAGCTAACCAAAAAAGAAAGCTTCAAAGGAACTCAAGTTTGTTTGAAGACTACAGTAGCTTCATGAAGAGCATAATAGAGATAGGATATGCAGTTAAGGTTCCCACAGAACAGCTTGGTTACAACGACAACAGGGTGTGGTACATACCACACCATGGGGTGTACCACCCAAAGAAAAACAAAATTCGAGTGGTCTTTGATTGTACTGCTTTGTTTCAAGGCATGCCTCTGAACAGCCAATTGCTACAAGGTCCAAACCTCACAAACACACTTATTGGTGTGCTTACCAGATTTGGAGAAGAACCAATAGCCATTATGGCAGATGTGGAGTCGATGTTCTATCAGGTGAGGGTTCCTGAAGAGGATGCAGATCTGCTTTGTTTTCTTTGGTGGCCAGGTGGCAATTTGAATGCACCTATAAAGGAATTTAGAATGACGGTGCACTTGTTAAGAGCTGCTTCATCTATGCTACTACTCCATTACTGTGGAGATTTGTCAAGACATCACAAAATCCTGCAGATCAAGCTACTAGAGGTCTTAAAGCAAAGAACTTTGTACAAGCAGGAACATGGATTAAAGGGCCCAACTTTTTGTTGAAACCTGAAGAAGAATGGCCACAAAGACCAGATCAAATGAGTCAAGGTGCACAACAAGATGTCAATCAAAAATGAAATCAAGGTCAACATTCTCAAGATTAAAGAAAACAATGACATTGTGAGCAAGTTAACTGATTACTACTCAAGCTGGTTTCATCTAAAAAAGGCAGTGGCATGGATGCTAAGACTCAAATAAATACTTTTACAATTAAGTAAAGCAAGAAAACAGTTTCAAGCATCCATTGCACAATCAGAGAATGACCCAGCAAAACAAGCATCCCTTCTACAGGAGCATATGCAAAAATACAGATCAACAATGAAGGAAAAAGTCACTGAGCCTGGAAAACTTAAATCAAGCAGAAATTCAGCTTATTAAGTACAGTCAAAAACAACAATTCCCAGAAGAAATTAAGTCTCTGAGAAAGAATATTCCTGTAAAGAGAAGTCAGCTGTACAAGCTTTACCCTGTACTTCAGGGTGGGATACTAAGTGTCAGTGGTAGGCTTAACAGAGCAGCCATGAATCCTGCAATTCTCTCAAAATGCTCCTGAATTTCAACTCTCATTCTAAATGACATTCATCAAAGATGTGGACACTGTGGTCGAAATGTCCTGGTTACTTTCGTAACCTCCGTTCCCTGATGGAGGGAACGAGACATTGTGTCGATGTAGTGACACTAGGGGTCACTCCTGGGAGCCCGAAACACCTCTGATCTTTGAAAAAAGGCCAATGAGAATTGGCAAGTGGAATTTGCATGCCACTCCCCCGGACATACGGGTATAAAAGGAACTGGTATGCAACCACTCATTCAGGTTTTGTGCTGAGGAGCCGAGACCAGGTCCTGGCCATTTCAGCAGGTAGTTCAGTGTTGTGGCAAGAGGGACACAACGTCTCGTTCCCTCCATCAGGGAATGGAGGTTACGAAAGTAACCAGGATGTTCCCTATCTTTCACTCACTCGACGTTGAATCGATGTAGTGACTCTAGGGATCCCTATACAAAACACCACAACTAGCTGAACTGTGTTACGTGGACTAGCAGTGCGAGACGGGCAGACTTTTGTGTGCCTCTTAGCAGCGCATCAGGCTGTCACGTAACCTCCCCCAACGCTGCTATGGTCCTTCAGGAACAAGTCGACTGCTCAACAAATAGGGACAGGCTGGCCAAGCCGAGGCCTCTTTTCCTTCTCTTTTTTCTCCCCAAAAAGAGTGGAATGTGTTAACTGACTGGGAGCCCTAAGTGTCTACGTCGGGGGGGCGTCACTCCCAAGGGGAAGACACAGCGGAGACCACACCCTTTGCTATGCGCAAGTGGTACACCCAGCCAGCTGTCCCAGAACTTACCTGCTTGTGCCTGCCACTACACAGGAAGAAACCGACTCAACCCAGAGATTGTAGAACCTCGCAAAGGTGTTGGGTGTTGCCCAGCCCGCTGCTCTGCAGATGTCTGCCCAGGAGGCCACTACACTCCTGGTAGAGTGGGCTCGTAACCCCGCAGGGGGTGGCATGTCCTGAGCTTGATATGCCCTAGCGATGGCGTCAATGACCCAGTGGGTGATCCTCTGTTTGGAGACAGTGCTTCCTTTCCGCTGCACACCAAAGCAGACAAAGAGCTGCTCAGAGTTTCTAAAGCTCTGCGTGCGATCCAAATAGATGCAAAAAGCTCGCAACGGACACAGCAACGCCAAGGCTGGGGAGCGTGAGATCCGAGAACCATGTCTGGGTGGGCCAGTAGGGTGCTACTAGGATGACCTGCTCCCCGTCCTCCCTGAACTTGCACAGGGTCTGTGCAAGTAGGCTCACTGGGGGAAATGCGTACTTGCATAGTCCAGGGGGCCAGCTGTGTGCCAACGCATCTATACCGAGAGGTGCCTCATTCAGGGCGTACCAAAGCGAGCAGTGGGAGGATACCCTGGAAGCAAACAGGTCTACCTGTGCTTGACCGAATCGACTCCAAATCAGCTAGACCACCTGAGGATGGAGTCTCCACTCTCCCCTGAGGGTAACCTGATGTGACATCATGTCCGCTGCGGTGTTGAGGTCGCTCGGGATGTGAGTGGCTCGTAGCGACTTGAGGCGCTGCTGACTCCACAGGAGGAGACAGCGGACGAGTTGTGACATGCGATGGGAGTGTAGACTGTCTTGGCAGTTGATGTAAGCTACCGTCGCTGTGTTGTCCGTCCGGACCAACACGTGCTTGCCCTGGATCAACGGCTGAAACCTCCACAAGGTGAGCAGTACTGCCAACAACTCTAGGCAGTTGGTGTGCCAACGCAGCCATGGGCCAGTCCAAGAACCGGCGGCTGTGTGCCCATTGTATACGGCACCCCAGCCCATCTTGGAGGCCTCTGTTGTAACCATGATGTGTCTGGAGACCTGCTCTAGGGGAACCCGTGCCCGTAGAAATGCCAGGTCTGTCTAAGGGCTGAAGAGGCGGCGACAGATCTGCCTGATAGCCTCGTGATGTGTCCCGTGGCGCCATGCCCATCTCGGGACTTGAGTCTGAAGCCAGTGCTGAAGCAGTCTCATATGCATCAACTCGTGCGGTGTGGCCGTCGCTGAGTATGCCATATGCCCCAGGAGCCTCTGAAAAAGTTTCAGTGGAACCGCTGTCCTCCGTCTGAACACCTTCAGACAGTTCAGCACCGACTGAGTGCGTTCGTTCATTCGTGAGACGCACTGTCATTGAGACCGAGTCCAACTCCAGACAGAGAAAAGAGATGCTCTGAAGCAGCAAGCGTTCAGGGGAGAGTGGAGGGTTCCACTCTAGCCCGACGCTCGCGGCCGCCCGGGAAAGCATGTCCATCATTTCCATGTCGGCCTGAGACTGGTCGACCATTCCCGAAGGAGGAAGCAAAGCCGAAGCCTCAGCATCAGATGGGACAAGCCCGCTCTCCGATGCTGTGCTCGATAACTCATCATCTTCCGGGGCGCCAAATGAGATGTCGAACCCGCCCTGAGATGAGCTGACGATCTCGTCCGAGCACGCGATCAGGGCAAGCGAGCATGCTGGGGAATGGGAAGTCCGTGGGGGATACCCAGCGGAGGTGGTCCCATTGAGGTCCCCAAATTGCCCCCAGTGCTAACCGGCACGGCCTCATACCCGTAGGTAGAAGGAGCAAGGCAGGGAGCCTCTGGGGTGGCATACGAATGCAAGCCGCGACCGCAACATTGCCATGGTCATGTTCTCGTAATGAGGATATGATCCATCCACGAACGATGTCTCCGCATGGGCAGCGCTCAGACACGTAAGACAGCGATCGTTGCCATCGGAAGCGGAGAGATAGCAACCGCAACCAGGAATAACACACTAATGGAAGGGCATCTTTAAAAAGACTTTCCATGTGTGCCACTCTTTTATGAATGGGAAATATACTCTTTTCAGATTATACTCTTTTTTTTGCTCTGCCGAAGTGCCCAGGGGCGTTCTCTGCACTGCACTGGCACAGAGGGGGAGAAGCCCCTGAAATGTGCCGTCAAATCCAGCAGTCTTTAACAAGGTGAATTTTTCTAGAGGTATTGTATTCAGTGCACTGAATGCAACCGCTCGGCTCCGAAGAGAAAATCTGAATGAGTGGTTGCATACCAGCTGCTTTGATACCAGTATGTCCGGGGGAGTGGCATGCAAATTCCACTCGCCAATTCTCATTGGCCTTTTTTCAAAGATCAGAGGTGTTTCGGGCTCCCAAGAGTGACCCCTAGTGTCACTACATCGACACAATGTCGAGTGAGTGACAGAAAGTGAACTACATATCTACTCTCTGACAAAAATTCTGGATCCACCAAGCCAACTCAGCCATTCGAAAACGTATACATAAATGCTCAGTTTGTCGTAGACTCAGTGGAAGAGTGGGAGAGCAAAAAATGGCAAGCTTGCCAGAAGACCGCTTACTACCTGATAAACCCCCTTTCACAAACGTGGGCGTTGATTATTTTGGACCCTTCGACGTAAAACGGGGCCAGAGTACTGTAAAAAGTTATCGAGTGTTGTTCATTTGCCTAACAATCAGAGCAGTACACATTGAGATAGCTGATAGTTTGAACACTGATTCATGTATAAACACTTTGAGGTGTATCATAAGTTGAAGAGGACAGGTGTCAGTCATGCGCTCAGACAATGGCACATATTTTGTCGGTGCAGAAAAAGAATTGCGAGAAGCACTGAGAAACCTGAACCATAACAAAACTGAAAACACCATGCTACAGAAAGGGATTACATGGATCTTCAACAGTCCAGCTGCTTGTCATCAAGGTGGAGTTTGGGTGCGTCAAATCCGTACAGTAAGAAAGATACTCAGCGCTCTCTTAAAGGAACAGTCTATCAGTGATGACAATCTTCATACCATCATGTGCGAGGTGGAAAGCATCGTCAACAATAGACCAACAACTAGTACATCAGAAGATCCAAATGACCTTGAACCTCTGATGCCTAACCATTTACTGTTGTTGAAAACTCAACCCAGCTTACCACCAGGTGTCTTTAACAAAGAGGACCAATATGCGAGAAAACGTTGGAAACAAGTCCAATATCTTGCTGATTTGTTCTGGAACAGATAGACTCATGAGTACATGCCCATTCTTCAGGAACGCAGTAAATGGTCAAGATTTAAAAGGAACTTTGAGCCTGGTGATGTGGTGCTAGTTGTGGACAGTTCTTCTCCCCGCAATTCATGGATAATGGGAAGAGTAATTCAAACCTTGCCAGACTCCAGTGGAACTGTACATCATGTAAAGTTACAGACCAAAACAAATATACTGGAGAGACCTGTAACAAATTGTGCTTAATTCAAGAAGCAATTTAAGCATGCAGACTAACAAAAGATCTTTAAGAATAAAGATAGACAAAGGAAAATGTGAAGGAACTAAGCAGTTATTTCTTATTCATAAATGTTCAAATTTAATGGCTCTTAATATTTGAATATGAATATGATAATTGTTTTGTCTCCTGCCCAACCAATTAGGGGCCGGATGTGTAAGAGCCATAAGTTATGTGTTTCTTTATATAGATGTGGAATAAATAATTGTGTGCATTAAGCAATTGTTAAATAATTATGAGTAAATAATTTAATATGTGTAATATAATATTTCTTAGTGACAATGATGTAATTTCGGGTAATGACTGTTAGTTTTTTGATGATGCAATATTGGAGTGATACAGTTTTTTGACCGTGTAACATTTTTCCAGTTAATTTTACCTAAAAGAAGTTACTGGACTATCGAATGATATTCGAGTTCAAATCATGCTCACAAAGAAAGAAGAAGCAACAAGAAGAGAATTTGGACAGATTGCTATCACAATCTTTACTGACTTTCTTGTCAAAGTCAGTCTGGTGAATAGGGGCAGTTGGAGGTAAGCACTTCTTTTGCAGTATACAGATATGAAAAACTTTTATTTTAATGGATATTATCAAGTCTGGTCTACACACTCTGGAGTCTAGAGCTTTCTTCATGTGGTTCACTGGCTTGCTGCAAGGACAAATGCAAGTAAACACAACTACTTCTTTTGCTTTGTATGAGTGCATGTGTTCTTATTCTCTCTCATCTTTGAACGTCGAAAAAATGATTGTCCTCTGGAAGACTCAAAACGTATTTAAAATCGGCTCCAGAACATGTTTGAAATTGTGTTTAATATTCAAGGGAATAAGTGGAGCACAAGACCCATGAGCATATGGGACACATAATTTGTGGCCGTCATTATGAAATTTCAATATGGCACGCTAAACAAAATATTGGGAAACATGGAGTGGAGAATGAGCCAAATGATACATTCTTGGCTCAGAAAATCCGCAAATCTTATCACTTTTTCAACCTAGCATCAAATGATAGTTCTGATTTAAAATAAATCTTTTATGACACATTACCCTTGACTAGCCATGACTTTCATTAACATTTGTTCTGTTATTGACTGAAGCTCGTAAAAATGTGTCAAAATGTATGATAGAGTTTTACGTCTTTGCCCTTGGCTTCAATGGTTTTACAATAACAATTTTGCTTTGAGGCATAAAACCTAATGATCGGGTCTGTCATATTTGCATATGCGGAGAGGTGGGGGTTATTGCATTCTGTGGGACGGCGGTAACAGCGCATAATTAGAGAGTTTAGCAGTGAGGTTCCTTGACAACAGCAGGGCCTCAGCAGCAGAGCAGAGTATTTTCCGTTAATGAGGCTTGTCACTGCTCGCTTTTACCCTCATCTCCTCTTCACAGCTCACCCAAAACACTCCAGCACGTTGGTTGGGTGTAATCAGCACACAGTCATGCTCATTACATCCCTTACCAAAATAAACCACCTCTAAATGTCCTCATCACTAACATTGCTCTCAGGCATGGGAGGGGGAACAGTAGAAACCCCAATAAAAATTTCTGTAATATTTGTAAGGTCAAGCTAAGAAAGTGAACCAGAAGTAGATCTGCTTTTCTCTGTTTATTCTCCGATCTTAAATCCCAATATGCTCCAGAGTGGAAACGGTGATGAGATTTTTCACCAGATTCACTGGCTGGTGAGGTGTGTACCCTTCCAGGCCATCATTCGGTTGCAGGATCATCTGGTCTCTCACACATTTATTTTTTTTTCTCTAAAGAGAGTTCTCATTGAAGAAGAAATACATTACCATTTTCTCAGTATCTTTGGTCTTCATTCAGCTAATAGGGCCACACAATAGGCGGCTGCACTGCCTTGGTGGTGGAGACTGAATCTACACCAAAAATAAAAACAAAACAAGAGAGCCATGATTAAAAAGGAGCAGGCAGAGAGAGTGAGCAAGGAGGATCAGAGCTTGGAGGGTAAGGGACATCAAATTTCCCTGTGTTGTTATGTGTGGACAGTTCCCTTGTTTTGGTTGTTTCATTTCTTGGCCAATAAGCAAAGTGTATGAATCCCACTCAGGTGAAGAGATTTGATGCTGAAGTGGAACGCGAGAGAGAAGGTTAAGGATTAGCCTACTTATAGATCCCAGTGTTGGCTGGACATAAAACATTAAGGCTTAAGTCTGCTTAGTGTTCATATTCAATAACAGAGATGTAAGTCTCAGTTGTTAGGATATTTGGTTGGAGGTGTCTCCAGCTTTTGAAGGATTTCTAAATTGTCATAAGGGGTTATGCTAATCTGATTACTTCATCCCCTAAACCCAACAGGATGGGTGGTTTAGACACATTCTTACTCCAATAACACAAACAGCACAAACTGTTCATGTATGTAATGAACAACCTGCAAAGGACCGGGATACGAGTCTTGAAGAGAAAATGTCAAAGCTGAAAATGTCAAAGAAGCACCACATAATGAAGTGGTTGCTTTAGCAATTTTTTCATCTCATATTTATTTTTATGACACTCTCAGTTAGGTTTAGGTTTAGGATAGGGAGATAGGTTGTGTTTATTTTAAAACTCGATAGAGCATTAACCTTAAAAACATTTAGCAAAACACTGTGGACATTCCACCTCGAAACTGCTGCGATACGTGTAAGGAATCATGTAAAATAATTTTGACATTTGCAAAAATGCTGCCATAGTCATGTAATTTAAATGATATCAGGCTGGTGATGGGGTGTCTTGCCATGGTAAGTCTATTACTTTTGTTCATACTTAAACTAACTTGGGGGTGGGCATGTGCTACAGATGTAAATGACATCTTCAAATCACGTGGCTTGTTGAGGAGAGGTGTGCTATTACTTTCCTAAGCAATCAGACTTCTGATTTTACCTGACGGATGATAAAAGAATGGTGAAAAAAAGACTTGCATTGAAGGAGTGACCCCAGTAATATCGATGGATGAGATCATAGAGACTAGATGTTGGGATCTTGTCACTTGGGCTAATATGCAACCACCCAAAACACCATAGGAACCACACAGCAATGCTTCAAAACCACACAGAACACCTTAGCAACTGCATAGCAATGTCCTGGCAAACACCAAGATAACCCTAGCACCCTAGCCAATTTCACACATGCAAACATGACTCACATTCTCTTCAGAATGTGTAAATATCCTGCACAACATCCTGTTCAGAGTTGTCTTTTTCAACTGAAAAACTGATTTATTTATTTTTTTACTGTATGTGCGCAGTTGCTCACTGTATGTGAGCAGCGATGTTCTCTGTATCATATTTACATATCCTCAAAGCACGTGTAAGGCAAATAAGCTGAGCACTTTATATTTACAGTGCTCTAGATTCACAAACTGCACATTTGTGTAATTCCAAATATGCTTGGCCTCAAAAAGTTACTATCCAAATCTATTACCTCATAACACCGGGTTTGTGGACAGAAGTGTTGATGAGAGCATTCCTCTGCATTAAAAGGCATTGTCGTGAGCCTGGGTAACTCAGCAAGCAATGACGCTGACTACCGTGTGGTAAGTTGTGTGTGGAGATCACGGGAAATGACGTCATTGCCTCCAAATGTGCTAAGTTAACGTGCCCAGCAAGCCACATGATTAGTAGAGATTTGTGGATTGAGGTGAGCAACTGAGCCACAATAACCTAGTGAGCATTAGGAATTGGGCATGCCAAATTGGGGAGAAAAGGGGGATAAAATACAAAAAACAAAACAAAAAATAAGTATTGTCAAACCTCCTACAGAAAGAAACGTCTTTCAGCAGTGTTCCGCCAAAATAAAGGCTTAAAGGATTAGTTCACCCAAAAAAGAAAATTCTCTCACCTTTAAGCCATCCTAGATGTGTATGTCTTTCCTTCTTCAACACAACCAAAATGAAGATTTTTGTAAGCACATTTCAGCTCTGTATGTGCATACACTGCAAGTGAATGTGTGCCATCAGGCTGCTGGCTGTTTGACGGTCCAAAAGGCATATTTAGGCAGCATAAAAGTAATCCACATGACTCCAGTCAATCAATTAATGTCTTCTGAAGCAAATCGATAGGTTGTGTAAGAAACAAATCGATAATTTAAAATGTTTTTAACTTTAAAACATTACTTACTGGGATGCTGTTTGAAATGACCTAATTCTTGCGTGACGTTTGTTCCTCTCTTGTAATCAAAGTGCGCTTCACACTTCTCGTGTGAACGTGCCATTACGCTTACGTCATGCGACAGCTCCATGATGCATTGACTGCTAGCAGGAAGTGTTTTTTTTTTTTTTTAAGTTAATGAAGTTTTAATTATTGATTTATATTTTACACAAACCTATCAATTTGTTTTAGAAGACATAACTTGATCAACTGGAGTCATGTGGATAAATTTTATGCTGCCTAAATATGTCTTTTGGACCATCAAACAGCCAGCAGCATGATGGCACCCATTCACTTTTTGGACAAAAATAGCTGAAATGAGCTTATAAAAATCTTCATTTCTGATCTTCTGAAGAAGGAAAGACATACACATCTCGGATGGCTGAAAGGTGAGTCAATCATGAGAGAATTTCCATTTCATTTTTGTTTTTTAATTAACTCAAGAAGCGTTGTTCACAAAACTTTTGTTTTGTTTTTTTGTTTTTTTCTTTTATTATTTTTTTTATTTTTTATTTTAAGAAGAACATCTTTGTTTAGGTTGAAGAGATGTATTTAAAATAGTTGTTTCATGGATTTTTGCTCAATCAACATTACAAAACTAATAATATGAACTTTTGTTAAGTTGGATGTGCAAAGGCATAAATGTGAAAGACACAAGGAATAGAATAGAAAAAAAAGTGTGGTCTGTGTTCCTCCACATCCAGCAACACACACATATATACACTTTTACATTCACATAACTCTTCAGACTTTTGCTTAAACAGGCAACCTCTGTGTAAGTCATTAGAGATCCCTTGTATTGAGATACACATTTTAAAATGTCAGCACTACTTTTAACCAAGTATTTCAACACTGTTGCCCACATTCATCCGTTCTACCAAGACCAATTTATGTATGTGTATACATTCTCAGAAAGGCCATGGACAAACAAAAAACAAGCAGCTATTTTACAGAATATCAAATGAGTTACTTCACAGATCATCCACAATTTAAAGAAAAACAGAGAGGCTGACTTCCACTGCACTAGTCATGTCTACAGACAGCAGGCAGACATGGGTCATGCCAACACATTCTGCCTGATTTAATTCCTTAACAGGCAGGTATTGCATGAGTTATTTTTAGGCTAAACTGGTGAGTCTAATTAGTACAGTGAGTGTGAAGTGTCAATTCATTACATTATGGGTGCACATGGCTGTTGGCGGGTAGTCCAGGTGGCTGCATTGCATAATGCAGTGAAAAGAAACATATTTGTCCCCCTCCTGATTGCGTCTTCAATTGTATATTTCTCTCATTGATGGGTTTCATATCAAATATAATTTCATAATAGATACTAAATCAGGGAAACCAAAGAAAACATGAAGCATAGTTCTGAAATCATTATTTCAGTTAACAGATTAAAGTCCAATTTATTGCAACCAGTCCTCAAGATTAAATTGAATGTATTTTGAACAAATAATTCAGAAAGAAGTGTTCAGATGCCGCATTAAAATTAATTCAAAACTAAGAAAAAAAAAAAAATAGGTGTTGCAAAATGGAAAGGGTCACAGAGCCATTTGTAAGGTTCTTGAGCTCCACTGAACCACATTGCATGCCATTACGTCTACATGGAAAACACACAGAGTGGTGGTGAATAACCCAGAACTGGCCAACCTACCAAAATATCTACAAGGGCACAGCGGCACTTCATCAGGAAGTTTCAAAAGATCCCAGAAAAACTTTAGGCCACTCTAGCATTAGCTAAGATCAGTGTTCATGTCTCGACAAGATACAAAACTATATATTGACTGCATGGAAAAGTAGCTGGAAACCACTGCTCATAAATAATAGCAAAGCACGTCATGTTTGCTTAAAGCACCTGGACGATCCTGAAGAATTTGGGGGAAATATACACTCACTTAGAACTTTATTAGGAACACCTGTACACCTACTTATTCATGCAATTATCTAATTCATGTGGCAGCAGTGCAATGCATAAAATCATGCAGATACGGGCCAGGAAAAAATTTGATCTCAGTGATTTCAACCATGGCATGATTGTTGTTGCCAGACGGACAGGTTTTAGTATTTCTATAACTGCTGATCTCCTGGGATTTTCGTGCACAACAGTATCTATAGTTTACTCAGAATGGTGCCAAAAAAAAAAAAAAAAAACATCCAGTGAGCTGCAGTTCTGCAGATGGAAATGTCTTACTGATTTGAGAGGACCACGGAGAATGGCCATACTAGTTCAAGCTCACAGAAAGGCTTTGGTAACTCAGATAACCACTCTGTACAACTGTAGTGAGGAGAATAGCATTTCAGAATGCACAAAACTTCGAACCTTGAGGCAGATGGGCTGCAACAGCAGAAGACCACGTCATGGACTTTATTAGGACCATAGTATTCCTAATAAAGTGCTCAGTAAGTGTATATTATGGACAATAAGTCATAATGAAACTTAAATTGTAAAGCAATTACAGCACTCCACCATAAGTACAGTGTGGCGAGCAGGGCGGGGGCCAAGCGGCATCTGAGCAGAGCGAGGCCGGGAACATAAGTGGTGAATGAGGTCCACCTGTGTGCCACACTGGTCTCACGTTCCAGTGAGGGGCATCGGGAGTATTTAAGGAGAGGAGACAGTGGCAGACGAGAGAGAGAGTTGCACAAAACTGTCTGTGTGTGTGACTGCGTGTCAGTGTGGAGGCTGCTGAAAAGCAAACCTTTTGTGAATTGTGGAAAGGGGTGTCTTAATGTGTGCGACTGAAAAGTGCAACAATAAATGTCTATGCGTTTTGTCAAGCCGGTCCCAGCTTCTTCCTTTCCTTAATTGTTACACTAGTGCCGAAATCCAGGATGGAGGAAGGATGCACCGACAAGGAGTCCTTGCCGTTGACTGAGGACCGCGACACCGAGGGAGTGCTCGATCCGGTGGCGCTGGAGCTCTGCATCAACCGGCAACTGAAAGGGATGGCTGAGGGGTCCAGTACCATCGCCCAGCATCATGAACAGAAGCAGTACAGTGAGCTGAGGGCCAGTCGACAGTGTGTCCCGGGGCCAGTGAGACCGTCTCTCTTTCTCCTCTCTCTGCTGTCTACTCTCTCTCACTATTCTCCCCCTCTCCTCTACCTCATCCTCTTCCCATTCCCAGGTATGTGCGGGTCAGATCTGGAGACCAACTTGACGCACCAACGCTCCCTCCCTAGAAATAGGGGGTATGTCACAGGACGGAGAATTCCCCGACCTGAGTTTGGCGATGGGGTTATGTGGCAAGCAGGGTGGGGCTGAGCAGCATCTGGGCAGAGCGAGGCCGGGAAGATAAGTGGTGAATGAGGTCCACCTGTGTGCCACACCAATCTCGCAATCCAGTGAGGTGTGGTGGGAGTATTTAAGGAGAGGAGACAGCGGCAGATGACAGAGAGAGACACACAAAGCTGTCTGTGTGTGTCTGTGTGTCAGTGTGGTGGCTGCTGAAAAGCAAACCTTTGTATACTTCTGAAAAGCGGTGTCTTATTGTGTGCGACTGAAAAGTGCAACAATAAATGTTTATGTGTTTTGTCAAGCCGGCCCCAGCTTCCTCCTTTCCTTAATTGTTACATACAGTAAGTATGTAATTTGTATAGCAAAAGATGGTGATGGCAGAGTGATATTAAGGGGATGTTTCGCTGCTTTGGACGACTTCATATAATTGAAGGAAGCGTGAATTCTGCTATATACCAGTCAATTCTTAAGGAGAATGTCCAACCATCGGTGAGTGAGCTGAAGCTTGAGTGAAAATGGTTGATGCACAATGATCTGAACACAGAACCAAGTCCACATCTGATATTTATATTGGAAAACAAGCCAAAACAAAAACAAATCAAAAACGTATTTTGTTGCAGTGTATAATGGGGCGGAGACTACCCTCTCTCACCTTTCTGTTCACTTCAATCCATCTTTATCTCACAAAAAAACAAACTCTCTTATTAATAAAGCTGCGTATTGCCAGTTTTATTCACGATAAGAAATGCACTGTGACGTATATTATGATTCAATAAGTCGCGAGCCATCACGTTATAATCTAGCTGCAGCAAGCGTGCATGCTCGAGGCTGTTTTCAGTCTCTCCCCCTTAGATCGGGACATTCGCGCAACTCATACAAGAGGTGCACAGAGAAATGCCAGTTTCGGAGTTTGTAGTTATGATGAAGGGGTATACGTGATCTGCTTCCTTATTATTTGAACTTTAATAAAGCTATAACGCATAAATATAACTGCATTTAAGATGTAATGCCAGGGTGTTTCCTTTAAAGATGCTCGACATGCAAGTTTTGCTTCAGCTGAGCGGCAGCTCCGGCTCTGCTTATTCCACAACGAGAGTGCTTCTGTATTTACTTATTTGGTATTTTTGTATTATTCCCTCATACTTTGCGATCTACATCACCTGAAGCTGTTTGGAAAGTTTAGAGTGCATCTGGACTGTGAGCTGTGTAATTCTTCCTCTCAGGCGTGAACTGTAGAGCTGCTCTCGTGCGTCATCATTACAGTTTCGTATGATCTCATGTTATGTTAAATGAGATCAAACAACTATTTAACAACAAACATTTTTGTGGACAATTTTTTATTGTCGACGATGTTGATAATGTCAACTAATCGTTTCAGCCCTAATACCTACCAGTCTGTTAAGAGTATTACAAAGAGGAGTGGGCCAAGATTCTTTAACAGAGATCAGCAAGGATCATATCAAATTATAGGTGGTGTTTAGTTGGCATCATTGCTGCTAAATGTTGTCCAACCAGATATTAGGTTTAAGGGGGCATTAACTTATGGTTATTGGAGTCTGTGAACTATTTTCACTGAAAAACAAAATAAACATTAAAACATTGTTTCTTTACTAAGATGCCCTTTGCACAATTTTTCATTTTGTATGAACAATTGCACATTTAGTTCTTCAAATATGAATCTATGATAATAGAGAAGGGACTCAAAGCGCTTTACATAGTATAGGGGGAATATTCTCTACCACCACCAGTGTGCAGCATCCACCTGGATGATGTGACGGCAGCCATAGTGTGCCAGAACACCCACCACACACTAGCTATTGGTGGAAAGGAGAGTAGAGTGATGTAACCAATTCATGGATGGGGATTATTAGGAGGCCATGATAGATAATGGCCAATAGGGGGAATTTGGCCAGGACACCAGGGTATACCCCTACTGTTTACAAGAATTGCCCTGGGATTTTTAATGACCACAGAGAGTCAGGACCTCGGTATAATGTCTCATCCTAAGTACAGTGCCTTTTATACAGTATAGTGTCCCTGTCACTATACTGGGGCATTAGGACCCACACAGACCACACCCCATGCTGGCCTCCCTAATACCTCTTGACATGGAACCGTACACACAAACACATTTGTTTTTCTACTGTATAATGGTGGGGACTTTCCATTGACTTGTACTGTTTTATATTGAGGTAATAATATTTTATATCTCCTAACCCTAACAGAAATATTTTTACTTGTTTACTTTTCATAAGATGTTATTATGTATGTGTATTAAGCCATTTTCCTTGTGGCCCCATTGGCTGGTCCCCAAACTCTCTCTCTCTCTCTCTCTCTCTCTCTCACACACACACACACACACAACATTCCAAGTCAATGGTGCATTAGACTGTACTGTGTCTTCCCTTCCTCTTTCCAGTTTTCTTTAAATGATGTGGAGTGATAGTCTTCAAGCTAATCCTCATTTCTTAATTATTCCACCCCTTGGGGATGACTGGAAAAGGCCCTGCACCACACCCCCAAGCTCCAGCTACAGGATTTTGATTTCTTGCCATTCAACACTCTTCTCATCCCTCCCTCGCTCAGTCCAGATGAGCTGGCGTTATTGTCATGATAATCTTCTTATCTTTTTTTTTGTTGTTGAAGCAAACAGGGCAGAGAGAGAGAAAAAAAAACAAAAACATGTCAATTCATTTTTGTTGCTCATGCATTTATTTCTTGTTTGACAGGGATGGGGCACAAACAGCAGCTGCTGAAAGGAGAATGTTTATTAGATGAGCTACCAGAAGGAAAAAGACTGCAGAGCAAGTGTAGTTCTGGTATGTGTGGTACTGCATGATCCTCCAGGCTTGTTTTAGTCACAGTGAGATGTCAGTCATCTACATAGTCAGAGCTCCAACACAAGCCTGGTAAATAATGTTCAGTAGTGGTGGAGGAAAACCTGCACCCTTTCTTCTTTTTATTTCATATTCCAAGTAATCACACAGTCAAGAATTTTGATAAATCATTTCATAAGCATTTTCTTCCTGTAATTGGATCTTATTCTATTTCCATTGAAGGGTACATGATCCTTAGACATACCAGTGTGTGTTTTATCTGAGGTGCAATGGCAAATTCAAACAGCAATTACTCATTCAACCTGGCTTGCTGAAGTCATACTGTTAAAAAGGCCATTTTTTGTCAGTATAATATGCCTTCTGATTAAGTCTCTCTCTTTTGCCGAGATTGAACGATGCACAGCATCCAGCATAGCAGCCAATCAGCATCCGCTGATCTATGTGCAGGCGAGCATCCCGCCCATGGCACTCAGTATTGAGTGAGTTCCCGGAGTGCTGATACGAACGTAAACTTAGCCATTGCATGTAATATAGTTTATACATTTCATGGGTGTTGTGCGTCAATGAAAAGTAAGTGCATATTGTTTGATATTTGTAACGATTATATGAGCAATACACTTGATCTGTTTTCTTATACTTTTGCCGTCACAATGTACATCGGGTTTTTAAGGCTAATACTTCTTGTATCTTTAAAACGGTTTGATAATAATGTATATTACTGTTACCCTTTATTGTTTATATTGATGTTACTTATCTACATTTATGGGTTTTGGTGTAATTTAATTGTTAAATGTTTTAATTTGAGGTGTTCAAAAGTTGTAAACAACTTAATGCACACTTGAGTGGAACATGCCCAGACAGAGCACCACTGTCAATCCATATGCTAGTCTTTGTAACACTTATAAAGCTGTTTAGTGTTTAACCTATGGCAATGCATATGACCAGTTTTTGTTTCCCTTTAATTATTAATCCTACTTATCCTCTCTTTCATTAATATTTATCATGTATATATTTTTTTGTAAGTTTCATGTTATCACGTTTATACTTATCTGCATTTTCTGTTTTTATAGAAAACCACACACATGCAAAGACACTGATTCGTGCAATTATTTGAGTTGTTGTGGTGACAAATAAACAGGTTACTCACAAATCTCAGACATCTATGGACTAAGTCTATTACCGGACACCCTGTGGCGGGTTTCAAATTTACCAAAAGTCAACCTAAACAGGAACGTGCTATCAGTAGCCAAAACATTTCTTTCATGGTCCTTCGAGCTGGATTAGAGACTTACTACAGGCTTATAAGATGTCAACACATGCAGAAGATGAGCCAACTGGGCGTGTCAGAAGGAAGAATGCCCTTCCCGCCTGTTATGAAGATTATGATCTCACTGGCTTCACCCTGCATAAGCTGTATCCCGAACCCATGTCACCACACACTCAGATACACACCAATCGGTCAGAAGGTGAAGACCAACAGGAGGGAGCAATGGCATTCAGTCTACTGCAGACTCCAGGTGAAGAGCCTCATAGTTCGGAAGAGTGGTCCGACACTGAAACAAGCAGGTCTGAGACTGGCATCCTTAAGCAACGAAATAGGAATCTGCGCCATGAAAATTACAACATGTTTCATACTGTACAGATAATTCGGCAGGAAAGGGATGCATTGCAGCAGACAAATCAGCAGTATGCTCAAGAGCTCTCTCAACTTAAGCAGCAGATGCAGCAGCTACAAATTCAGGTCAATCAATGGCCTGTAGCTCAACCCCCTCCATCTGTAATTCCTGCACGTCAACCGTGCTCTAGCCAACCTATTCCTGCACCACGAAGTGGTAAGAACATGCAGTCTGCTGAGAGAGGTTTTAGGCCTGTGCCATCACCACACTTCAGACAACAAAATAGTCCCTCAGGTCCTGAATATTCCCCAGCTTTATTGGCTGCTCCCAGGGACAAAGATTACTCCCTCTATGTCACTCCAGGTGCCCAGCCATACAGTTGGGAGGTACCAAAGGAGGAAGAAAACTACTACCATGAACAGGAGTATTATTCCCCAGATCAGCCAGAGTATGCAGCCTCTACACCCTACAATTCTGCCTGGCACCGCCAAATGCCCCATAGTTCACAGAGTCAAGTACCTCAGTTTGAACAAGAGCCAATGTGCAGAGGCCCTACTCCCACCATACCAGACTTTGTACATCCAAACCTGAGAGAGTTTTCATGGCTGAAGATCGCCTTAGTGAACACACTCCCTGCTAATGCCACAGAAAGGTTTAAATTTCAGATCCTTACAGACCATCTCAAACTAGAAGAGGTGTTACTCATTGCCGATTCATACCGTCACTCTCAATACCCTTTCACAAGAACAATGGCTGCAATAGATCAGCAATATGGACAGCCACACCAGCTTGCATTACAACGAATGGTAGAACATATGGATGGCCCAAATATAATCAGCGGAAGGGCACCTTCGAACTGCAGTGTGGCTCCCATGTCTCCAGACTGTTGGGGAAATTACCGCATGATTACAGATCTAGTTTCCGCCGGTTTGTACATCCACAGCGTGTGCCCATTCCAACCCTTTTGGATCTATCTGAATGGCTAGAGTATGAAATCCAAGTACAAGAGGACACTTTAAGGTTTGTAACCAGTCAGTGCAGAGGGTCTACTGCACGGACCCGAGATATGATCAAAGACTACAAGTCTTCTAATAAGAATACTAACATTCAACTCAACACTGAGAAAGCGCTGATTGACACAACAACATCATCTCCTAACATGAAAACTGTTCCAAAACCTTACTGCCCCTACTGCGATCACACTAAGCACTCCTTGAATAATTGTTCTAATTTCAAGCAACTCACTACAAACCAGAAACGTAGTTGGGTCAAGGAGAACAACCGGTGTTGGCGCTGTGGCAGGGGCCATCAGGCATCAGACTGCAGCCTGAAAATGCGCTGCAAGCAGTGTAATAGCTGACATCTACTTGTCCTTCATGACACTACAGTGAAAAGTGCTGAGGGCTCACGGACTGTGTCAAATGAAGCTGCTCTCACTACTACCAATTCCTGTCTTCTTAATACCATGAATGAGACTCTTCTCATTTGAAAGCCTCCTGCTAGCCAAAAAGTCCTACTGAAGATCAGCAAGGTGATCCTCAGGAATGGAAAGCACCACATGACTGCCTATGCCATTCAAGATGACGGTTCCAAAAGAACCATCCTTCTACACAGTGCTGCTCAGCAGCTCGGCCTTAAGGGTAAACCAGAAGACCTACCGCTCCGCACAGTCAGGCAAGAGCTTCAGGTCCTCAGTGGTGCTGCGGTGTCATTCTCTATCTCCCCCTGTCACAGCCCACAAAGGTGTTTTACATTAAAGGTGCCTTTACGGCCCAACAGTTAAGCCTGGCTGCACATACACACCCAGTCAAAGCTTTGAGGGAGAAATATCAACACCTATGGGGGCTTCCGCTACGGCATCTAGCGACTGTCCATCCTGTACTGCTTATCGGATCAGACTACCCCCATCATATTACTCCAGTGGAGCTGGTCCACCTTGGTCCCCCAGGGGGACCTGCTGCCATCAAGACACACCTTGGCTGGACATCACAGGGCCCTGTGCAGCATCTACAGCATGAGATCAATGAACAGTCTTGTTTTTTTCACCTCAACTTCATCTCCTGAGGAAGATCTCTATAAGCATGTGGAACGATTGTGGCAGATGGATGTGCTTCCTTGGCGCAGCGAAAAAGCCAACACCAGATCAAAACAAGATCAGGAGGCAATAGAGCTCCTTGATGCCAAGACAGTCAGAGTTGAGATAGATGGGGTAAAGAGATATGCCACTCCTCTTTTGTGGGTCAAAAACATGCCAGAGCTCAATGCTACCAAAGAAGCAGTGATCTCACAGCTGAGAGCCACTGAGAAGCAATTGGATAAAAATCCAGACCAAGCAGCTGCCTACACAGCAGATATTCATAAATTAGAGCAAGCAGGCTATGCTGTTAAGCTGAATCAGCATGCTGAACAGGACTCTGCCTACTCATGGTACAGTACATCCCACATCACATGGTCCACCACAATGAGAAAATCAGGGTCGTTTTCAATTTCTTATTTCAACATCAGGGCCAAAACCTCAATGATCTCTTTCTCCCTGGACCAGTATTGGGACTGTCTCTACTCGCAGTTCTGCTCAGATTCTGGGAACACACCATTGCAGTCAGCAGTGATATACGGGGGATGCTCCACCAAAAATGGAGAAAGAATCCAGAGATCCCTAAAATGGCAGACCTCCCTCCAGCCAGACTACGCTTATTCAAGCCTGCATTCTATTCTACAGGTATGGACTGTTTCGGCCCTTATGCTGTCAAGATCGGTAGGAGGACTGAAAAGAAATGGGGTATCTTATTTAAGTGCCTAACCACCCGAGCAGTGTATATTGACCTCCTGCATAGTCTTGATGCCGATTCTTTCCTCATGGCTCTCAGACGCTTTACAGCCAGACGCAGAACCCCATTTGAACTTATCTCAGATCAGGGCACCAATTTTAAGGGAGAAGAAAGAGAACTCAAAGAAAACCCTTGGGTTATACTTAATCTGACATTGCTGACCCAGACCCCATTACTCCAAACTCTCTCTTGATGAGGTGGCCGGATTCCTCTCTACCTCCAGTAGTATACCCAGAGTCTGAGCTCATAAGCAGACCACTTCTGGACACACTTTCTGAGGTTTTACCTTCCCGGCCTTCAAACTTGTCAGAAGTGGCAAGACGACACAGCAGACATTAAAGTTGGCACCACAGTGATGATCATTGACCCTCAGTTGCCTCGAGCACTTTGGCCAGTGGGACGAGTGTCAGGAGTTTTCCCCGGGGCTGATGGCAGAGTGAGGACGGCTAATATTAAGGTGGGCGTAAAGATATACACACGTCCCATAGCACGTATTATACAATTGCCTGACATTCCTGAGTAATGTACTGTACATTTTATCTGTCACTAAGAGGCCTTTTTGGTAATTAAACATATTCCCTTTTGGGAATCTGGGGGCGACTGTTAAAAGGCCATTACTTGTCAGAATAATATGCCTTCTGGTTAAGTCTCTCTCTCTTTTGCCAAAATTGAGCGACTCACAGCATCCAGCACAGCAGCCAATCAGCGTCCGCTCATCTACGTGCAGGCGAGCATCCCGCCCACAGCACTCAGTATTGAGTGAGTTCACCGGAGCGCTGATACGAACGTAAATTTAGCCATTGCATGTAATATAGTTTGTAAATTTCATGGGTGATGTGCGTCAATGCAAAGTAAGTGCATATTTTTTGATATTTGTAACGATTATATGAGCAATACGCTTGATCTATTTTCTTATACTTTTGCCGTCACAATGTGCAATGAGGTTTTTAAGGCTAATAATTATTGTATTTTTAAAACGGTTTGATATTAATGTATATTACTGTTACCCTTTATTGTTTATATTGATGTTACTTATCTACATTTATGGGTTTCGGTGTAATTTAATTGTTAAATTTTCTAATCAAAAGTTGTAAACAACTTTATGCACACTTGAGTAGAACATGCCCAACACTTATAAAGCTGTTTCGTGTTTAACCTATGGCAATGCATATGACCAGTTTTTGTTTCCCTTTAATTATTAATCCTACTTATCCTCTCTTTCATTAATATTTATCATTTATATATCTATTTGTAAGTTTCATGTTATTATCACAATGTTTATACTTATCTGCATTTCTATTTTTATAGAAAACCATACACACACATGCAAAGACACTGATTCGTGCAAATATTTGAGTTGTTGTGGTGACAAATAAACGGGTTACTCCCAAATCTCAGACATCTATGGACTAAGACTCTTACCGGACACCCTGTGGCGGGTTTCAAATTTACCAAAAGTCAACCTAAATAGGAACGTGCTATCAGTAGCCAAAATATTTCTTTCACATACATTCTTCTAAAAATTTTACTTTTATTTATTTATTAATTTTACTATGCACCACATTTTAGTGATATATTGATCTGTAAGTCTTAGGTCTATGCTTTAGCTCTATATCTTTTTCTATGCATCTTGTCTCTGTATCTCTACCCAAGGACTAGCTCTCTCGGTTGTGTTTAAATGTTTTACAGCTCCCACTGGATCAATCGTTGAGAGGCCCTGATGACCTTTAGCCATGGTGGAAGGAAATTATTAATTGCTTTTCACTCTGTTCTATTCTTTTCATTCAATTCATTAGCACAGTATGGGCTTAATGACCCAAAATTGCAGATATGGACATCAATTAGAGCAGTGGTTCTCAAAGTGTGGAGCGTGCCCTGAGAGGGGTGGGGGGGTTAGATGTATTTTGAGAGGGGTGCGGAAGACTGGCCCGTTCTCAAATCTCTTTCACTTTCACACATTCAACAAAAATACTGAACACAAGAAACAATGTGCACAAATTCTTTTCCTCTGCCTTTTCTCCTTCCATGTTTAAACTTTTGCCTGGCACCACAGCATGTCCTGTGCACGCAGCTCTCAACAGCCCAAAGCATTCATGGTGTCAGGTGCGCTCACAACGCTTATATAAACAAGCCGTTCTGCTGTGCGCGCCAGTTTCAAATGGGTGAAGAGCAGGGGCGGAGTGCAAGTTTTTCTTGTTTCAAAGGGGGGCATGAACCAAAAAAATTGAGAACCACTTAATTAGAGGTACTGTGCACCTGAGTCAACACTGATAATGGCATGCTGACATGATGAGTCCCTTTTTGGCAAGTTTATTTGTATCTCCTAACCGTTAGCTTTTAAAGGAATAGTTCACCCAAACATGATAATTATTTCAAAATATACTCACCCTTACACTGATCAAATCGCTTCAGAAGACATGGATTAAACCACTCTACTTGTATGGATTACCTTTATGCTGCCTTTATATCCTTCTTGGAGCTTGAAAGTGTTGGACCCCATTGACTTGCTTTGTATAGACAAAAATCACCTCAGGCTCAATTTTTGTGCCAGTGCAAAGCACAAGTGGGCGTGGTTGGGAGTGTTTGTGCTATCTGTGGGTGGGGGGGGTTGGTATGTAAATGAAATGGCGTAAAGTGCAATTTGCCATTTTCCTGAAAAATAGGTCCTTGCGCTAAAATGTTTCAAAAGCAGGTCTTATCTCAGCACTAAAATCAGTTCCTGCAATTGCAGTTTGGAGATTCCACCAGTGGGTGGTTATAAAGTTCATGTCCTATGAAAATATAGTGGAACATCAAATGATGTCCATGAGGAACACCTTTTGTGTTGTTTTATGAAACAAACATTTATGAGATCTGTGTACAACCACCTTTAAGTCATAGTTTATCTTTACATTTTTTATTATTATCTTTATATTTACAGGTGTAATTATGATCTAATTTGTATTGGTATTTTTCCACCTGTTGTCATAGAGCGATTTTTAAGTCTGCAAAAGGGGTCGGTGGAAGTTGGAGAGAGTAAAATGTTGGTATGATTTTTCCAACAACTTCGTTATTTTGATTATATTTTTGTTTTTTTGAAGTGTAATTTGAATTTAGAAATAATTTTGGTTTAATTTTTTTTTGTGTTTTATTAAATGAATAATATTTTTCTAAATCAAAATTGACTGATAGAAATGAAGTGTGTTCCGATACAATCTGTAAGCCTAATACTAACCATGTGTGGAGGTGTAACATAGTCAAAGAGACAGTGATGTGTGATGAACCCAAGTGGTTTTATTTACATATCCAAAAAATATCCCAAAAAATGATATCCAAAAAACCATAACTCCAAACGTGAACAAAACAAAAACATGAACTTAACTAAACTTGACTTGAACAAAACATAAACATGAACTTGACTTGACATGATTTGACTATGAAACAACATTACATAAACAAACACAATACCTGACAACAGACAATGGCAAACGTGAGGCTTAAATACATGGACAAGGGAGAAACATGACAATGATAACCAATGACAAGACAGAACTGATAACAAGATAACAAGACAATAAACCAATGAAAGCAAGACACATGAACATGGAGGGAAACATGAAATCACATGACCAGGGGACCACATGACATGAAACATGGCAGGGAAAAAGGAAATAACACGACATGGAAAACATGACTATAAACAGGAACTAAACTTTCAAAATATAAGACATTAACACAAAACATGAACAAAAACACATAAAACCATGACAGGAGGCGATGGCATAGTTGAGCGTTCATCTGGGGAGAGAGGAAGCGGTAAGTGTTTTCACCTGAGATCAATTGCTGGTAACTGCTGTTTCTATGTTCGCAGTGAGAGACAGGGGAAATAAAAAGGGGGCCAGAGTTAGAGATAGAACCCAGCTGGCAAGTCATGTGTGTTGGCCGCTGCCATTCCCAGAGCATTTGAGTGTTTCTATGTGGAGCTTTTCCGTTACACTGTTAAGCAAATGTGTTTTGTGCTATGAATAAATTTACCTTTGAGTTGGATTCACCGTTTCCCGCTTCTGTTACACCATGATTTGTGTTTCAGTAGATGAAACAGATTAATAATACTTTCTTTCAATAATACTACATTCTCTGTAATTAATGGAGCGTAAATTCAAATCCCGACAAGAACCACATTTTCCATGCATATTAAAAAGAGCTTGTCACTGTCATAGAAATATGCCTATTTCAATAGGGATGCAGTTAATTCACAAAAGACAAAAGAACGTGAGTCAGTTCTTCCATCTTTTAATTAATTGCATACAGTCCATTTACACAACTTCTTATGAATGTGCTGTCTTTGTTTATATTTTTGGTGTTTGAAAAGTAATGACCTTTATAATAGGATGCAGATGGTGCCAGAGAAGAACCTCAGAATTAAATTGCATTTCACCCACCCCATTAGTGCGTTGCGCACAATTTTGCCAAACCCACTTGTGCCTAGACTTAGCGCATGCTTGAACAAAACTTCCTAGCCATGCCCATTGACTTTGCATGTACAACTTATGGCACAGTGCTGTGCTTATCGCTAGTGCTGTTAAAATAGGGCCCCTCATATCTCCATCAAAATACCTCAGTTTTTGTTCCGCAGAAGAAAGAAATTCATGCGTTTGAGAAGGCATAAAGGTTTTTTAGGTGAACTATTCCTTTAAAGCTTATCCATTTCGCAATGTTGCCGTCATTTTACATTGGAATTGTGGATTTGATTTGATTATAATTTCTGACTGATTACATTGGTGTCTGATCTGGATGAACTGCAAACACAATAGTTCTATGCAAATGTTTTGCTAATATTAGTAACATCATAAAACTCAGCCAACAAGAATCAGCTGAATGTGATCAAATTTTGCCAGATTTCTTTTCATTAATCATTTCAATATCTTTCTTGTTCTTGCAGTCTTGAGGAGTCTCTACACAGCCGAGTTATGCTTGCTTTGCAAAGATGCAAGACAGACTAAATTATGCCGGCTCTGACCCACCTCAGCCTCTAGTATCAAAGGTAGTTCTGATGCTGCTTTGGTTCTTTGAAAATGAAATGCAGCATCAGAGCAGCCTTAAACTTTGTTGTTGTCATGATAGAGCATATATTTCATAATTTAGTTTCATATTTAATAGTATATCTTCATATTTCATTAATGTCATTTTATATATTTTTTTCACAATTTTATATTTAAAACATTAATCTTATAACATTATACTGTATATGCAGTTGTAATTGCTGTGTAAATGGATTTATGCCTACTCTGAGCAACATTAAATAGTCTGTGTATGTACACCTAAATGCCACTTCAGATGCAGCTTCTGTGCCACCTTTGCGGCATAAAGATGGCTTTGGTGTGGCAACAAAGTCTGCCTTGTGCTGTTTATCATTCATGTACTGTGTGGCAAAGGAAGTGCCCTGATTTCATAAATAATGGATATAAAATACTGCCTTTCCAATTATGCATTTCTCCAAGTATGACTGCTTTATGCAAATTCTATTCAGACATTTCCTTTGCTTAAAGTCCACTGTCATGTTTAGGGCTGTTGAGGGAATTGCTTTGCCTATAGGCCTCCTAAAAATGCTTAGGGGAGAGCGGGGTGATTTGAGCCTGTGGGGTTGTTGACCCACCCCTCGTTTCTAGGCAATCATAGACAAAATTGATCACGTGACCACACATATTTAAAGAGTTATCCATTTTACTCACCCTGTGATGGAGAGAGGCCCATGGAATTAGTGGTAAGCACATTTAAATAAAAAAATTTTTTTTTAAGTTTTTTGATGTTCAAAGTGATTTTTTTTATTTATATTCAAGGAGTCATGATTCTTGTGTCTGAACAATTACATACAAGTTTGAAAAAATCTCACACGTGTTATTGCTTTAGGAAGTTACAATATGAGACTATACTGTTAGCATGACGTTAGCTCTAAACTGCTGGATGATACAAGTTTGTTAAAATAGTAGGTGTTGGGTAATTTGAGCCAAAAGGCCTGGGTTAAGTTGAGCCAGTGGCTCTGATTATTATTAAAGTATTATTTTACTGTAATTCTGCATTGCAATCTTACATTTTATCACTGAACTGACGTGACATTTTAAATATTTGACCAAAAACCATCATGTCATGCTTTTATAAGCATGACATGCTTCTATACTTTTGGACATTGGTTCAGCAATTACACACCATAAACCGGACTTCAAATTCCTCAGTGCCGACCCGCTGTTTACAAACACACCAGCGGAGCCCTTTGGCTGGGAGGAAAATGGGAAATGCAGGAGGAAAAGGGGAAACAGAGCCCGCATTCTCATCAGAGTAAGACGTCGTGCAAATCGACCCCCGCTACCCAGTATTCTACTGGCAAATGTTCAGTCTCTGGATAACAAGCTCTGCGAGCTGAAAGTGTGGATCTCTTTCCAACGAGAGATGAGAGACTGCTGCATTATCTGCCTAATAGAAACTTGGATGTCTGCTGAGATTCCAGACTCAGCCATTGAACCCGTGGGGTTCTCCGTGCGCCGAGCGGACAAAGCGAAAGACCTCTCAGGTAAAAGCAGAGGTGGTGGTGTATGTTTTATGATCAACAAATCCTGGTGTGATCAGAGGAACGTACATTCTATCAAGTCTTTCTGCTCTCCTGATCTGGAATTTCTCATGCTTCTGTGTCGACCATTCTGGCTACCGAGGGAATTCATATAGTGTACATTATCACTGCTGTGTACACAGACCGGGCCCTCAAGGAACTGTACAGGATTATAAGCAAGCAGGAAACCACGCACCCTGAGGCCGCGTTCATTGTGACCAGGGACTTTAATAAAGCCAGTTTCAAATCGGTCGCACCAATATACCACCAACATATTAGTTTTAACGCACGAGGGGACTGGGTTTTAGACCATTGCTGCTCTCCCTTCCAGGACGGCTACAAATCCCTCCCTCGCCCACCATTTGGCAAATCGAACCACTCTTCCATTCTGCTTCTGCCCGCTTACAGGCAGAAACTGAAACAGGAAGCACCCACCCTCAGAACGATCCAGTGCTGGTCGGACCAATCAGACTCTATGCTACAAGACTGTTTTGATCACGCGGACTGGGAGATGTTCCGGTCTGCCTCTGATGACGACATCGAGCTTTATGCTGATAGCGTAACGTGTTTCATCAGAAAGTGTGTAGAGGACGTCGTTCCGACCAGAACAATACGGAACTATCCGAACCAGAAACCTTGGATTAATAGCGATGTTTGCATGGCACTTGATGCGCGGACCTCCGCTTTTAATTCTGGGAATGCGGAGGAGCATAAACAAGCCAGTTATGCCCATCAGTTATATCAGATCAGCAAAACGTCAGTACAGGAACAAGATTGAAGGACCACCAACTCTAGAAGCATGTGGCAGGGAATTAACATCATCACGGACTTTAAAGGGAATAAAAACTCCGCAGTGAACACCGCTGCCTCTCTCCCGGATGATCTAAATACTTTTTATTCTCGTTTTGAGGGAAATAACACCGCCCTTGCGGAGAGAGCTCTCGCGGCCGAAGCTACAGAGGTTAGTTCACTCCTTCCAACGGGTGAATATCCGCAAAGCTGCGGGTCCAGACGGCATTCCGGGCCGCGTCATCAGAGCATGCGCGAACCAACTGGCTGGTGTTTTTACGGACATTTTCAACCTTTCCCTCTCTTTGTCTGTAGTCCCCACATGCTTTAAAACGTCCACCATTGTGCCTGTTCCAAAGCAATCCAAAATAACTTGCTTAAATTATTGGCGTCCTGTTGCTCTGACCCCCATCATCAGCAAATGCTTTGAGAGACTAATCAGAGATTACATCTGCTCTGTGCTGCCTCCCTCACTAGACCCACTGCAGTTTGCTTACCACAACAACCTCTCCACTGATGATGCCATTGCATCTACAATACACACTGCTCTCTTCCACCTGGAAAAAAGTGCACTTATGTGAGAATGCTGTTTGTAGACTACAGCTCAGCATTCAATGCCATAGTGCCCTCCAAGCTTGATGAGAAACTCCGGGCCCTGGGCTTAAACAGCTCACTGTGCAGCTGGATCCTGGACTTCCTGTCAAGCAGACGCCAGGTGGTTAGAATAGGCAGCAACATCTCCTCATCACTGACCCTCAACACTGGAGCCCCACAGGGCTGTGTTCTCAGCCCACTCCTGTATTCCCTGTACACACATGACTGTGTGGCAACACACAGCTCCAATGCCATCATTAAGTTTGCTGATGATACGACGGCAGTAGGTCTGATCACTGACAATGATGAAACAGCCTACAGAGAGGAGGCGCACACTCTGACACACTGGTGTCAGGAGCACAACCTCTCCCTCAACGTCAGTAAGACAAAGGAGCTTGTGGTGGACTTCAGGAGAAGAGATAGAGAACACAGCCCCAACACCATCAATGGAGCACCAGTGGAGAGAGTCAGCAGCTTCAGGTTCCTGGGTGTCCACATCACTGAGGAACTCACATGGTCCATCCACACTGAAGCCGTTGTGAAGAAGGCTCATCAGCGCCTCTTCTTCCTGAGACGGCTGAGGAAGTTTGGAATGAACTGCCACATCCTCCCACGGTTCTACACCTGTACTGTAGAGAGCATCCTGACTGGCTGCATCTCCGCCTGGTACGGCAATAGCACCGCCTACAACCGCAAAGCCCTGCAAAGGGTGGTGCGAACTGCCAGACACATCATCGGAGGTGAGCTTCCCTCCCTCCACGACATATATACAAGGCGGTGTGTGAAAAAAGCTCGGAGGATCATCAGAGACTCCAGCCACCCGAGCCATGGGCTGTTCTCACTGCTACCATCAGGCAGGCGGTATCGCAGCATCAGGACCCGCACCAGCCGACTTCATGACAGCTTCTTCCCCCAAGCAATCAGACTTTTGAACTCTTGATCTCCCATGATCAAAATACATCAGCACTGCATTTTATTACTCTTACTCTTATATCTCACACCGGACTATCATAAATTATATTATTATTATATTATATTCTGTCTTAACAACTTACTATCTACCGACAGCCTGAATGTCAATACAGTACAATACAACCTACTGTACATTCTATATATACTATATATACTTTTTTTATTGTATAATGTGTATTCTATATTGTGTGTATTGTATTCTGTACATTGTATGTTATTATTTGTATATTGCGTTGTGTGTAATTATGTGTATATTAGATTTTAAATTGTGTTGTAAATCTGATGTTTATTGTAAATTGTCTCATCACTGTCACGACTACTATGTTGCTCGGAACTGCACCCAAGAATTTCACACACTATTGCACTTGTGTATATGGTTATGTGACAATAAAAGTGATTTGATTTGATTTGATATAAACGTAAGACAGACAGGGCTTCAATTCCTCTTGTGGATGTGGACAGAGCAGTGGGAGAAGTACAGAATGGGAGGTCCATACGTCACGTGGCAAGGGACATGAAGATTGACAGGATGACTTTAAAGTGATACATGGACTTTAAACAACTAGGAGAAGTAAAAAGTACAGGGTATAAGAGAACAAGACATGCCAATCAAGTCGTTGATGAAGAAACTGAGACAGAGCTTGCAGACCATCTGCTGGTGACTTCATCATTGTGAACTTTGCGGGTAAAAAAAATTCCTATAATTACATTGGATTGGTGGAGAAGGTTGAGGGCACTGACATCAGTGCAAAGTTTCTGAGGTGAAGTCGTGGCAGTTCTGTGGATGGAAAGCCTACCTTCACATTCAAAGAGAATGATGAAGGACTCATCCCTAGAGGTGATGTGCTCAAGAAACTACCCAAACTGCAAAAACTCATTGGAACAGCCAGAAGTTCATATTCCCCTGCAGCATTGACAAATGGGATGTTCTGTCCCAGTTCTGTGAGGAGAATTATAGTCAGTTTTGTTCTTCATTTTGAACTTGATTTTGTTCTGAAAATTTTAAATAGGCCTTGTTGAAGAAAACTGGCTTTTGAAGTTGTAAACTTTATTCCCTTGCATCACTGACAAATGGGATGTGAGTAGTAGCCCAGTTCTGTAAGGAGAACTGCAGTCAGTTTTGTTCTTCAATTTGAACTTTATTTTGTTCTGAAAATTTTAAATAGGCCTTTTTGAAGAAAATTGGCTTTTAAAGTTGTAAACTTTATCTTAAAATAAAACCTTTAAGAAGTAATTTGGTATTGAATTTGTCTTGTTTTGATATAGCATATGAGGTGAAAACGTTCAGTTTTATTTCAACATAATGGCAAAATTTACACCCATGTGGCTCAACTTATCCTCTCCCTAGGCTCAACTTACCCCTCACTGGGGACAAGTTGAGCCAAGAGACCACTTTTTTTTTTTTTTTGTTCTTTTTCTTTTTTTTTTTTTTTTTTTTTGGAAAGTCATATTTTGAAAACTGTTTATTTTAGATCCAAATTGATCATTCCCAGGGATGCACCACATCCTGAAATATATGTACATATTTTAGTTGGAGACATTACTGTCATGCCCTCACTTTAAAGACACCTCAAGTAAGAACTGGCTCAATTCACCCCGCTCTTCACTATTCATCTGTGCATTTTATCAAACCATGTTCTTTCTGTTCTGAGTTATAGTACATGTGTCAGTCTGTCAAACTGAATCATGGCCATCTGCCCACTCTACTAGAATGTGCTAGTGAGGGAAACACTCCAGACTACTGGGTTATTAATATGTGAGATTGTAGCAGCTAGAGACATTTGCAATAGCAACTGCAAATTCATTCTAAGTGTTTGAAATGAGCAAGCAGTTGGCATTTCCACTATGATCCTTTTCCTGATTCTCTCTTTCAGTCAGTATATTTACATACCCCAGAATGGGCTGTCCTCTAACCAGTCCCGGTTCTACGGGGGTGCTAATCACCCTCAAATGAAACTTAGAGCACCCTCAATTGCAGACCAGGGTTCATGATTAATCATGAATGTTTTTTATTAGATCTTTCATTTATCTGGCTTTTGGACCTATCAAGCATCCACAAGCTTTTAATATGCTCAGGGTTGCCAGATAATATATGCAACACCCCAATCAGAGATTTATACTTGCACAAATTGAAAATATTTCATGCATTAATTTATGCAATCTGGCAACCATACATGCGAGTGCACACACTTTCTCTCCGCAAAAAACAAACAAACAACAACTTAGCGCTCAATAGTGCACGGAGGGGACATGTGAGTAAAACCAAGTGAGAGAGGAATATATTTATTCTTTATGTTATTTGTAAAATGCTGAAGTCCCTCACACCTGTATATGAATGTTACTCTGGCAGTAATCATTTATCAGTGTCATGCAGCCTGTTTTATTCAGTGGTGTGCTGAATGGGGTGCCGAACATTGACAAGACCCACATCATGACCCATGAGCATGTAAACAGGTCGATAATGAATAAAACAAGTAAACGGGTCCACTTTGCGGCCAACATTAAATAAGCTTTTAGAATCTCTTTCCCGAATATTTTATTTGACTTTTAAACAAGACTCCTGATTTAGAGTGTTAAATTGAATACTAAATTACCATTGCATTGAAGTATGGTAAAATAATCAATTAATCATTTTATTCAGCCTTTATTCAGTTTTACTAACACATGATAGAAAGTATAGCAGCAAAACTTCAAGCAATCGCAGAATGGTCCCATCAGAATACACTTCAGAAATGAGTGCATGAGTGCACTTGTACTTCTGGGCTTAAAAGATAAAACTATGCAGAAATGTTATCTTCTCTGTTCCATGTTCTACTTAACGGCTGATGTGGCCCCAGTACCAAAATAATACAGTATGTAAGATTAATATTGTAAATTGGCAAGCATATTTTCTTGAATACCAGCAAACACATAAAAAAAATTCTTGCATTTTGTGAATGCACAAAATGCTGCATCAAACGTGTATAATTTTGCAAATCAGTATGTCCTAATCTGCAGGTGCAATTTTGCTGTCATTTTCAGTGACAGATCATGGGGAAAAAACCCCCGAAGCAATAAATGTTTTGTACATTAAAAAAACAAACTTTTATTTACGTTAAGTAGCATTTAAACATGATTTAATCTATTAAAAAATGTGTAATTATGATACATCTCCACTTTAACCAGAGCACCCCCACTATTTTCAGAAGCACCCTCAGTGATTTTGATCTGGAACCAGGCCTGCCTCTAACCTCTGGTTCCCTAATGGTTCTCAAAGTGTGGGGCGCATTGTTTCATGAACACAAGGAACAATGTGCTCACAAATTATTTTCCTCTGCCTTGTTTAAACTTTCGCCTGCCACCGCAGCTCTGGACAGCCCAAAGCGTTCACGGTGTCAGGTGTGCTCACAATGCTATGGTAAACAAGCCGTTCTGGCTTTTGAATAATGAAGGTGAGTAAATGATGGCAGAAAGGTCCGTTTTTATTTCAATTGTAATTACAGATTGTCAGTATAATTAATCAAGTTTAAATTATTGTACAGAGGTCCTGATTGCATAGACGGCACTGTCACGTGACACTTGTTACCAGGATGGGCCACTCACAGGCGTTTAATATATCTGAATGAGGATTAAAAAATACTTTTATAGAGACTGCTGAGGCTTATTTCCATTCACATGTTTAAATCCTTGCAATTATCAGTTTTTATCAAAAATAACTATCTAGTGTAAAGATGTCTCCAATGAGATATAAAACATCCTGGTTACTTTCGTAACCTCCATTCCCTTATGGAGGGAATGAGACATTGTGTCGATGTAGTGACACTAGGGGTCACCCTTGGGAGCCCGAAACACCTCTAATCTTTGAAAAAAGGCCAATGAGAATTGGCGGGTGGAATTTGCATGCCACTCCCCTGGACATACGGGTATAAAAGGAGCTGGTATGCAACCACTCATTCAGGTTTTGTGCTGAGGAGCCGAGACCATGTCCCGGCCACTTCAGCGGGTAGTTCAGCGTTGTGGCAAGAGGGACACAACGTCTCGTTCCCTCCATCAGGGAACGGAGGTTACGAAAGTAACCAGGACGTTCCCTATCTGTCACTCACCCGACATCGTGTCGATGTAGTGACACTAGGGGTCCCTATACAAAATGCCAAAACTAGCTGAACTGTGTTACGTGGACTAGCGGTGCGAGACGGGCAGACTTTTGTGTGCCTCATAGCCAGCGCATCAGGCTGTCACATAACCTCCCCCAACGCTGCTATGAGTGTCGAACGGTCCTTCAGGAACAAGTTGACTGCTCAACAAATAGGGACAGGCTAGCCCAGCCGAGGCCTCTTTTCCCCCTTTTCTCCCCAAAAAGAGTGGCATTTGTTAACTGACTGGGAGCCCTAAGTGTCTATGTCGTGGGGGTGTCACTCCCAAGGGGAAGACACCGTGGAGACCACACCTCGCCCATAAAGGGGGGGGGGGGTACTTCAGTGGAAATACATCACATGGTCTTACCGAGTCTTGTCGGAAGTATGTCATGTGGAGAGTCACATGGTAGGTCCTACCCAAGGGGGGAGGAGTTTCTACAAGCATGGCGACCGGAGCAGAGGGCCCTCTGCTCAAGGAAGACATAGTTTACCAAGAGGGAAACGATTTACAGAAGATATAACACATGGAGTTACCTATGGGGAACCACCGCATGTGGAGCACCTACCTCAGTACAGGGCCTTACCAGCGCACTTACAGTTTCTCCACAAACCTGACTGCCACAGGGCTAAGGAGGAAGTCATCCAGGATCACAGTCTGTGAACACTACTGGGAGTCAACAGCGCACGTCTTCCCATCAAGGGAGAGGAGAGGCGCTATGCGCAAGCGGTACACCCGGCCAGCTGTCCCGGAACTTACCTGCTTGTGCCTGCCATTACATGGGACTCAACCCGGATATTGTAGAACCTCGCAAAGGTGTTGGGTGTCGCCCAGTCCACTGCTCTGCAGATGTCTGCCAAAGAGGCGCCACTGGCCAGGGCCCAGGAGGCCACCACACTCCTAGTGGAGTGGTCTCGTAACCCCGCAGGGGTTGGCAATTCCTGAGCTTGATATGCCATAGCGATGGTGTCAATGACCCAGTGGGCGATCCTCTGTTTGGAGACAGCGCTTCCTTTCCGCTGTCCACCAAAGCAGACAAAGAGTTGCTCAGAGCTTCTAAAGCTCTGTGCGATCCAAATAGATGCGTAAAGCTTGCACCGGACACAGCAACGGCAAGGCTGGGTCTGCCTCCTCCTGGGGCAGTGTTTGCAGGTTCAACACCTGATCCCTAAAAGGGGTCATGGGAACCTTGGGCACATAGCCAGGTCGGGGTCTCAGGATCATGTAAGAGTAACCCGGACCGAACTCCAGGCACGATTCGCTGACAGAGAATGTTTGCAGGTCCCCTACCCTCTTGATGAAAGTGAGTGCAGTCAGGAGGGCAGTCTTGAAAGAGAGTGCCTTAAGCTCAGCTGACTCCAAGGGCTCAAAGGGAGCTCCCCATAGACCCTGAAGGTCTACAGAGTGGTCCCACGGGGGAACGAGGCGCAGTCTAGAGGGGTTCAATCTCCTAGCGCCTCTCAGGAACCTGATGATCAAGTTGTGCTTCCCCAAGTACTTATCATCTACTGCATCGTGATGAGCCAAAATAGTGGCTACATACACCTTCAAGGTGGAGGGGGACAGCCGCCCCTCCAACCTCTCCTGCAAGAAGCACCAATCCGACTGCGCATCTCTGGGGGTCACGAGGAGCATGAGGTCCGAGAACCATGTCTGGTTGGGCCAGTAGGGTGCTACTAGGATGACCCGCTCCCCGACCTCCCTGACCTTGCACAGGGTCTGTGCAAGTAGGATCACTGGGGGAAATGCATACTTGCGTAGTCCAGGGGGCCAGCTGTGTGCCAATGCATCAATACCGAGAGGTGCCTCGGTCAGGGCATACCAAAGTGGGCAGTGGGAGGATTTCCAGGAAGCAAACAGGTCTACCTGTGCTTGACCGAATTGACTCCAAATCAGTTGGACCACCTGAGGGTGGAGTCTCCACTCTCCCATGAGGGTAACCTGACATGACAGCGTGTCCGCTGTGGTGTTGAGGTCGCCTGGGATGTGAGTGGCTCTCTACCAAGTTGAGCCAGAGGTGGTGCTCCTGGACCATGAGAGTGGACATCACCTGCCCGAGAGACCGCACTGTGACCTTCGTTGCTCAGATAGCGAGGTCGGTCACCAAGCGCAGTTCCTGCATCAATCCCAGGTCAGAACTACCCTTGTGCAGTTCTTTTAGCACCTTGGCTTGGTGTACTTGCAGGAGAGCCATGGCGTGCAGGGCGGAGGCGGCTTGTCCAGTGGCACCGTATACCCTAGCCATCAGAGATGCAACAATAGACCTTTTTCACACTTCGACAGCAGTGAATGGGAGATCACAGCAAATATTATTTTCACTTACTCATTTGCTCCAAGAGCAAAAGAAAAAATCCACTATTATGTTTGAATGACTTTCCAGAAGAGAAAAACAATTAGAGAGCGATGGATTAAGACAGTAAAATGGGAGAAGATGCCAAATTTACTATCACTCAGCAGCTGTTACCTGTGGTAATTATTATTTTTTTAAACTAATTCCAGGGTAATATAACATAAAGCAGAAAGTTTTAAATTTACGCTCAATATTTAAAAAAATTATAATATAAAAATAATTTGCGAGATTTACGCTGATAAATAAGGCAGAAATGCATCATCACAGTTCGTGAAAAAGGTCTATAGTCTTTGGCTGGCAACATGTGCAATTTGCAGTGTGTACATGCCTAGGGGTTGCTCCTGCAGCAGTATCACTTTTTATTATTTATGTATTTATTTATTGATGTTTAAAAAGTATATATGCATAATTATATAAAATAATTGGTCTTGTTTCAAAGAGGGAATGAAAAAAAAAAAAAGAGAACCACTGCCCTGATGGATGCTTTCTTGAGTGTTGAGTCATTCACTGCATTCAGGAAACAAGTACAAACAAATTTGACTTCATAAAATAATCAGTCTTTAATAAAAAGCCTAAAGGCATTAAACGGCTAAATGTTAATTGGTAAACTACATAAATTAAAATGCCTGCTCCAAAGATCAATTTAAATTCCTTTGAGCTAAATTGCAATGAAGTTGCTTGCTAGTTATAGTACAGCTGGAGTGTCATTAGCTACACTGGTGGCCAAAATTTTGGAATAATGTACAGATTTTGCTGTTTCGGAAGGAAATTGTTACTTTAATTCACCAAAGTGGCATTCAAAGTATAGTCAGGACATTAATGATGTAAAAAACAGCACCATCACTATTTTAAAAATGTAATTTTTGATCAAATCTAGACAGGCCCATTTCCAGCAGCCATCACTCCAACACCTTATCCTTGAGTAATCATGCTAAATTGCTAATTTGGTACTAGAAACCACTTGCCATTATATCAAACACAGTTGAAAGCTAGTTGGTTCATTAAATGAAGCTTAACATTGTTTGTTTTTGAGTTGCCACAGTATGCAATAGACTGGCATGTCTTAAGGTCAATATTAGGTCAAAAATGGCAAAAAAGAAACAGCTTTCTCTAGAAACTCGTCAGTCAATCACTGTTTTGAGGAATGAAGTCTATACAATGCTTGAAATTGCCAAAAAAAAAAAAAAACTGAAGATTTCATACAAAGGTGTACACTACAGTCTTCAAAGACAAAGGACAACTGGCTCTAACAAGGACAGAAAGAGATGTGGAAGGCCAGATGTACAACTAAACAAGAGGATAAGTACATCAGAGTCTCTAGTTTGAGAAATAGACGGCTCACATGTCCTCAGATGACAGCATCATTGAATTCTACCCACTCAACACCAGTTTCAAGTACAACAGTAAAGAGAAGACTCAGGGTTGCAGGCCTAATGGGAAGAACTGCAAAGAAAAAGCCACTTTTGAAACAGAAAATCAAAAAGAAAAGGTTAGAGTGGGCAAATAAACACAGACATTGGACAACAGATAATTGGAAAAGAGTGTTATGGATCTTAACCCCACTGAGCATTTGTTGGATCAGCTAGACTGTAATGTGCGTGAAAAGTGCCCAACAATGCCCATATCTATGGCATCTGCTATAGGAAGCGTGGGGTGAAATGTCACCTGAGTATCTGGACAAACTGATGGCTAGAATGCCATGGATCTGCAAAACTGTCATTGCTGCACATGGAGGATTTTTTGATGAGAACACTTTGAAGTAGTTTAAGAAGTTCTGAAAACATTTTTCAAATCGTAATAGTAATTTTTCACGTTATTAATGTCCTGACTATACATTGTGATCAGTTGAATGCCACTTTGGTGAATAAAAGTACCAATTTCTTTCCATTAGTGCAAAATCTGTAGATTATTCCAAACTTCTGGCCACCAGTGTAGATTACAGTACTATCCTACATCCTTATTTTTTAGTTTTAGTTTTGATCTTTTTACAGTCCCGCTTTGCCCAGCAATGTAAAATTATCTGATGGGCAACGCTCTCTTCATCTTACCATCACTGAGTTTTCCCAGTGAAACAGCAAAAATTAAGCACTGTGATGAGATTGTGCTCTTGAACCGAGACCAACACATTCATATCTATTAAGTAGACTGTGAATTCTGAAAAAAGAACAGCAATACCTGTTTTTCTGAAGTGTCTGAATGACTGCCTCCAGTGGCCATAGTTTTATCACTTTGTAAAATGGCAACAGAGCTTTGTGTATTAAGATGGTTCGAAAAACTCCCTGATACACATTTATTGATCAAATCCACATCTACCGCCACTAAAGCAAATCCCAGGCCATATAACAAGACATAAACAACCCAGGTCACAATGTTCTAGCCCTGCTGGATCTACAAGGTTCTACAAGAGAGTCAGCAAACAAACAATCAGATCTCAAAGGATTTTGCCCTTAAGCTGCTAATTATAAATGACAACCATATTTTCTTCACTTGAAATGAAACTGTCCTTGCAGTGAACTATACTGTATTGCTCATTATCATGTGGTGTGATCTTAAAAAATGTGATGCTGCTATTGATTCCATGCATTTATATATTTTTCTATATTATTTTATTGTGTTTTTGAATCTACACCATTTGTGTTTGAATCTACAGTCTGCTATGCAGGAATGAGACCCATTTAAAGTGGTCTGAAATGCTGATTAATAAGGGGCCAAAGCATAGCATACTACTCAATGAATAAAAATAATCTGAAACTGAAGATGGCAATTTTCTATACTTGCAGAAGAGGATTGGGCATAGCAATGCCAGAGCTCAGTCTGACCTTTAATATTTCTAAATCAATGGGCTCTTGAAATTAGCCCAATCTAACCACAGCATGCAGGCACAAAATGATTGAGCATCTTTTAAAACCCTAAAGCTGTAATTTAAAACTTCAAATATAAAGCATTTGCATGTCTAACATAAACCAAGTGCGATTAAATGTAATAGTTTAGATGTACGAGCAGCATGAGGCTAAGATTTCTTATTCATTTTATAAGTGAAATGAAAAGCAATCTTCTAAATACAGATTTTTAAGAGGACATTTTTAATAAATACTATTGCATCATGAGGGAAGAATCATTAAGTGTTTAGCTCATCACACATCTGTACAAGACCAAATATGATCGCTAAATGATTGTGCTTCCTTTCATTAAACTAAAGCCCACAGAAGCTTCATGGGACATGTAATTCAACACCACAACATAATACACACATTTCTCCCAATGTATGTTTGCTATGCTTTCACACCTCTGGTGTTAGTTCGGTCATTACAATTCCATGCACTATTCTTTGTTCATGCTAATAATACCCAATAATCTCCATGTCAAAGCACCTAGTACCCTTCTCATTACTATTAAACACACAAACACACACACACACACACACACACACACACACACACACACACACAGCACTGTTGTTGATTAGTTCTCTAATAACGCTCCACTCTGTATTGCCCTCCTGATAATCAAGGTTTGGGCTGAGTGCAGTCATGCTCATCAGACAATAGCCTGATGTGATTGGGCCACACTGTCGTTAAAATCCTCCTTGTTTTCTCCGACTCATATCCCTCTCTCAAACACTGATACCAGACATAAGCCGCACTCTCAACAATAACTTCCATTCAGCAGAGCAGCATCTAACCCAAGGTCCTAAGGCCCCCAGAGATTAGGGTCACGGAATGACCATTGCATATTATTGTAAATCTGAGACTGCGTTGCTCTTTTGAGAAGAAATAAAATTAATAAAAAGCATGAATGAAGAGGAATTTAGAAAAGACCAACATCCAGCCACTGTTATAACAAAGCTAAGCCCCACAGAATAGAATATGTGTGTGTGTGTGTGTGTGTGTGTGTGCGCATATGTGTGCAAATATGCAAATGTGGGAACATTTTATTTTATTTAAAATGTTCTTAGCATTTTAAATGGGTTCATATATGCATTTTATTTATTTTATTTTATTTTATCAAGAGGTACATTCATAGCTACTGCTCACCCTCTGTCCACCGACAATGCTCTGTCTGTCACATGAAAAAAATGGTCAGAGGGGGAATGCGTTTGGCCTGGGGCACAGAACAGAAAAAAGAAGATGGAAAATGAAAAACAGGGCATTAAAATGAATAACTTACTTAACAATGGTTTACTTTTTCACTTTATCACTGAAATGCTTGAAGAAAGGCTTTAAGTTAAACAACATTTAACATTACCAAAATAAGAAGATGGCCAGCTAATATAAATATCAGTTCATTTCCGAGTATCTTTTCTGTCATGGTTATGCAAAAAGTCACTGTATGTTTGGGAATGGGTGTTCAATCGCATTACATTTTGAGAGAAAATCTTGTTAAAATGTTGTTAACTGGCCCTCCACCATGTCTAACCTATATGGGCTCCTCTTACTAACCATAACTAATGTTGTTGCACTTCCTACCTTTGCATGTAGTCTCACTGTCAAACACGACGTGAGAAACCATTGGATATGGTGTGAGTAAAGTACCTCAGGAATTATTAAACAACACCTGGATCAGTTATTGACTAAATTCCAAAAATTAGGCAAAGAAATGTGTGATGGAGGGGCTTGCTTCAGAATCAGTCATGAACAATTAAGCTTCTTCTTTATTGTCTTTCTTTTTCAGTTTGGATGGAAAATAACGATGCAGATAAAATTACAATGATGTTGTAATTGATGTAACATTGATGTTGCATACCCCTCAACAAATGTGTAGTTGCACCCCTGGATGAATTTATGGCACAGACTAGGGGTGGGAATAAGGATTTAAATGATTCTGTTTCCTTCAGAAAAATGTTTTTAGCATTTTATAGGAATAAATATTTAGAAAAAATGTCATTCTTATTGCATTTACTGCCTTCAACAGCCTGTTACCAATGATGAGAACAGGTTCTTGAAAAAGTGTGTTTACACAGACCTTTAAATTAAAATATTTAACTAATTCATTCATTGGTAATACTTTTCAATAAGGTTCTATTTTTTTTTAACATTGGGAATCTTTAACCAGCAAATAACAGTATTTTTAGCATTTATTAATCTTGAGTTAATGTTAACTTATGAAAATACATTTCTTCATTGTTAGTTCAAAATGCATTGATTATTGAATCTGACATGACAAAATGAATGACCAGTTGATCGTGCATTTGGGAGTTAGTGTTGTACGTTTTACGTAGTAGATTCAAAAGAACTGGCTCATAAGAGTCATTTGTTCAAGATTCGGACTAAACTGGTTGAGCTTTAGGTGTTGCGTGGTAGATGGTAGCACAGAATGTACTTTAGAAAACCACCAACGGAACCAAAAGTCATGAAAATCAGTTCTGGTATTTTCTAGAAAAATAGAACCATTTCTCAATTCCCAACCCTATCACAGACCATACTGTATACTCTCACCTAAACATGTTGTTGCTGTGTTATCAAATTTGTTTACTCTGATCATTTACAAAACATCTGTGAGGTGTTTGGAGGTGGGGAAAAATCATCCCGACACACCAGTCTATGCACACACACATACACACAAGTATTCCATTATCCTTTGGCAACCATTACATAGCACAAGTCATTAGAGTAAAATATCCTTCTGCATCCTGAGCCATCTTTCCCTCTCCTCCTCATTACACACCATCCTCTCTTTAGATGGCCTTTATTCCCCCCGCTCCATTCCTCTTAGGAGCAGTTTTGGAAAATCACACTGCACGGTTAGCTCCAACACACATACACACAACCATCATCCCATTAACTCTGCCTTTCCCTAACACCCCCTTGACACTATAGAGAAAGTGTACATCCTATCCTTCTAACTCCATCTTTTCATTACCCTTTTATTTCCCTCCCACCCCTTTCTTCCTTGTTTTCTCCTCTCCTTTTCTCTCTCAACCTGTTCGAACCTGGCAAATAAGCCCCTCTCTCACTCTCCATCTCAAGCCCTTGTGTTGCCGATTTCTCCACCCCTAGTTCCATATCTGTTACTGTGTGCCACGTTACATTTTCTCTCAGGAAACCCCCGCCACCAAGCGGTTTCACCTCATTTTTGTTCCTCCTCAATTTTATTTTATTTGATGCTATTCGGAGCAAAACCAAACTCCCCTATCCGTCTTTGTCACTTTTTCTCTTTTTCTTTTCTCATCTCTCTTTCTACTACACACAGCAGGGTTTTTATTCTCTTCCCCCAGGAGTCATGCAGAAAAATCACCACTGCATACAAACTCACCCTCTCCATTTCTCCCATCAATTTTTCTTTCCCTCTTTCTTCCCATCTAACTATCCTCTGCCATCGCTCTAAGTGAAAGGATACTCTAACATCTAGCTCACTAGTAGATGATCCATTGCTAAAATCCTCCTCCCTCAGGTTTTTCATAAAGGGCAAACAACTGGAGGCACGCCGTATCCCGCCTCTCCTGCCAACCAGGTGGCACGGGCAGATAAAAAGTGACAGTGACGCTTTGATTCCCCTAACGCAAAACTGGCAAGTCCGCCACTGCACCCCTTCCCTATATATGTTGGGCTCACCACACAACAGCTGAGAGGCCTCGATAACACCAGTCCTTCCCTTCACTGCTCTGACAATAGTACACAAACAGAAGGGGAGGCTCCCGGATTTACCCACTACAGATATAGATTACATCCCCTAAAAAAGACCAGCGTAGACCAGAATGAATGTCCGTGCTGGTCCAGGCTGGTTTGCCGCTGGTCTAGCTAGTGGACTAACATAACAATGCTGATCATTAACTAAAACTGCTAGTCAACCATCAATTTCTTTCTGGTAAAGTTGGTTGACCAAGGAAATCTTGCTTGACCACGAAAGTCTACGTGAAGCCTGGTGAGAACCACAGCAAAAACAAATTCTGGTCTTTTTAACCATGTGTTCACATAGGTAATACATAGGTAGGGATGCTAAATGTGAAATAAAATCATTCAATCTTGGCTTTTCATAATGTTTGCACTTCTGCATGGAATGACACTTGCTCACCTGAAACTGATTTGAGATTGTGTTGACAGTTTTACGACTTCAAGGTCTTTAGCAAAGACAGTGTTGTGAATGTATTTGGATTAAGTATGCTGCAAGCATCCAAGACAAAATCCAAACACATATCTGTAAAACAACAGTTAATTAACGTAGCTTTCATTCATTAGCACTGTAGTCAGGTTGTCTCTCAACAAACAGGTTTTGACAACTGAGTGCTGCATACTAATTGACACAAGATAACTGTAATTTGTAATATACACACATTTGCTTTGACATGCAGAGCTTGCTGGCATTCATGTCACTCATTGTTTATCAAACCTGGATAAGATTAATGTTTTATTAATTGAGTCTCGAGTCTTTTTGCCTGGTTTGTGTCCTTGGACTTGTTTGGCTGCTGAACTGACTTAACCATTTATTAAGTTTTATTCAAAAAAAACATTGTGAATCCATATTTTATTATGCTTAAAGATATAGGAGAAGGAAAATGTTATAGGACAATACACATTATACAGCGAACAGTGTTCTGCACTCTGTTATGGGACAGCATATGGCATGCAGTGTTCTGCACACACATGCACCTGTGTACTTGAATTGGGCAAGCCTGGGCCAGCAGAAGGGAGGATGGAACTGATACGAACTTGAAGTCTTTGTGTTGTGGCCCAAGTGTGTCCTTCAGTGAATAATGTCTTTCTTCTTATGCTTGTTTTTCACAAAGTACAAAGCAACTGTTATTTCTGATTCTGCTATTATGCTTATCACATATTTCTGCTATGCTGTTCTTTGTTAGGTTTGCTTATCTTCTGCAGGTGTCTTGTGGCTATAAAAGTCTGTGTTTGCAACCACTAAATTGTCTTTGACATAGACCCGGCTGTGCTGTATGCATCTCTCATGCATCTTTGGTATCATCTTTGTCTCTGGCCATCCTACAACATAAAATATACTAAAATAACTGTATTTGTCATAATAACTTGCTGTTTAAAATTACCCAACACTGTGTGAAGTAATTACTTCTCATGACTCTCTCATGAATGCAATTTAATCTCAATTACAAATGGGTGACGAGGAGAGAGAAAATGCACAAGGCTAGACTCATGATATAAGACGAACACAAACTCCCAAAAGTTCCCCATATTGAGAACAGCCCAAGGAGGACATGGGCCTTTAAGGTTCTTTATATCCTACTCTCTTAAGGGGAGCGGGAAATAGAGATCAATGATTAATCAAGGCTTAATCTGCTATCATTAGGCCTAAGTAGAGGGGCTCATCATCCCTACTCTGATGCTCACACTTAGACTGCTTAATGCTCTTCCCCTCTTAGACCTCATCACTCTCTCTCCTACAAGAACACTGTGTGATGATGACGACCTTTCTATGGAATCCCTTCATATACGCCCTGGTATTATATGAGCATCTGTTGTTCTATGCTTCCCAGTTAAATTTTATTCCAATTAAAATGATAAACACATTTCCCCCCAGTCAAATCGTACATTTTGTATAACAAATGAGACTCTAAATTGACCGTTCACTGAGCTCCTCCACCCTTGGTTACAATTGCTAGAAAAGCTTTGCAAAACATTCCATATGACTGAACTGAAAATTTTCATGAACAGCTAGCTTTTCTGTAAAATGGGTTCATAATTGGTACAAACGCATTGAAAAACATGCTATTTTTACTTAAAGAAATTGTTAAATTACTCTTTAAAAATATCTAAACTCAAAAGACTTCCAAAGGCTTTAATTAACACTAAACAAGAGTATGAGCTTGTCAGAAAACATAGCAGTTGGCCAAGAGTTGCCAAGGTCAGTCAAAAATAGTCAGTTGTTTTTAAAGTGGGTGTAGGTTCTACTGGTTGTTTAGATCAGTGTTACTATCAGAAATAATTAATAATTATTTCTTTAGTTATTAATTAATATTTAAATTAAATAATAGAATCTAACTCATTGAAACCTCACACGGTGCACCATTAAATGTAGTGTGCCATGTTCAGGAGCGGGTTTGGTTATTAGCAATAATTAATAATTATCAAAGATAACTATTAATTATTAAAATCAATAGAACATTGATGAGAATCAATGTTAGCTTTTTTAATCCTTTAAATCAACAATTATCAAAGATAATCATTAATTGTTAACATCAATGAAACATTGATTAAAATTAACACTAGCTTATTGATCCTTCAAATTCAACAATCATCAAAGATAATTATCAATTATCAAAAATCAATAGAATATTAATAAGGATTAATATCACCGGGGCACCACCCTGGAATCAGGGACTAATAACCAGATAGTATAAGTCTCAATATTAGATTGTTCTCTTAAGAAAATCGACATCCGAAGAATATCGACCTTCGAAAAGAAGCAATGAAGGCTTGAATCCGAGCACTGACATCCCCTGTCAGCGTTTGACACAGGTGTATGCAAAACAAACCAAAACACTTCTCTTTGAAATATAACAAAGTTTATTTATGCAGTAATATCAATTAATAATCAATACAATGCAGTCAGTAAACTTCTGACTTACAACTACAAACTGAACAGTGACATGATTAGATATGGTAATCAAAATAATCCTATAACACATGAGAGGAAAGTGTGTGGGTGTGTGAGAGATAATGGGTGTGTGTGTTTGTGTAAGGAGGGATGCGCACAAAATGGCGGACGTGACTCTTGTGGAGAGTACGTCACGCGAGATTTCCGGCCAGAGAATATTGCCGCGAATGTGGTGCGGAGAGAAGCCGGAAAATGGCATCTGCCCATTTACCGCGTGTCTCCGCTTGTATAATAACTTAGGGACAAAGCTGAGCTTTATCACGAAGTTATCTACTAGCCAAAAGTGTGTGCGAGAATGTTTGTGAGGGGTCGCGTGTGTGGTTAGTACGAGAGAGAGAGAGAGAGAATAAAGTGGCGGCACCAAAGCCGGTTTCATGATCGTGGGAGAGAAAGCAGCTGTTAGTTTATCACTCAGAGATGCGGTGGACGGCTCGTAAACCGTCTTTGGTTCTTTAATGGATAAACTCTGTTTGCCAGTCTCACCCGCGATGGCGGAAATACACAACAGTCCAATGTGGTTGGACTACAACACAGCAGATCTCATTCATGATAACAGTACATTACAGTAATACCTTGAGTATTATTAGCAGCAATGAGCGGACTCGGCGGTCCATAAACTGTACAAGCAATAACCTTGATACACAAGAATAACACACTATAACATTCTATCTCTGCCCAGACGTAAACCTCTTACTTGAATCATATGAGGACACAGACGAATGTGTGTTCATCCATCCTTTAACTCCGACTTGGTTCCTCGAGGCTCGGGTGATGACGGGAGGCCGTTTTCTCGCTCTGTCGGCAGGCGGTACGGCTGCTGATTCTCAGCGGGCTGGCAGAGAAATCAGCAACGTCGACTTGATTGAAGAGGGAAGAGAAATCATTTCTGATGAAGATGCGGATTGCTCGCCGGTCTCCTTCGGATCCGTTAGAGTGTTCGGTGGAACACAGAGAAATCTCAACTCATCCAGCGAGATGGAGATTGTATGGCCACAGTTTCAAGTCATACGTTACTTCCTTGTGCCACAAGGCTACACCTGAGAGCAGTAATGAGCTACGTCAACACACAGTGAGCAAAGTTGCTGGAAGCAAATCCTGGAAGCATCTCAGAGGTATTTCTACTCCTGATGATGTCATTGTTGAGGGGCGTTCTGTCGTGTGCCTCATCCAATAGGAGTTGAGAGTTCGATTTTTAGTGAGCAAGGCTTCATGGGATTTGTAGTCAGTTTTGGACTCCCTTTGTTTGATTTTGGCGTGGTTTTTATCAGTAAGATTTATGACTTTGTATGTGGGCAACAGTTAGGTTTTACGACTGTGTTAGGCCTGCCTTTGTCTTCTATCTGAATACATGAGGCCCAACATGGGGCTTGGCAAAGGTTCAGTAGCAGAATTAAAGTTTAGCATGTCTGTAAAGGTACAGGCCTGTCTCACTGTATGTTGTACTCAGCCATGTATTTATCCTTCCTTACGCTGCCTTAGGGCACAGACAGGGAATTGGAAAGTCATCCAAGATAGAGTACACAGCAGTTTGCATTACTATTATCTGGTAAAGGTGAAATCTTAGGTCAGCACACCAATAATCCATGTTCAAAAGGGTGTGCATTGTATAGATACAAGCAGTATGAGCAGTAAAAGCAGTTAAATGCACAGACATACTGTACTACTAATTTTCAAGTGAACTTAAAGACCTTGATTCGCTTGTGCAGATGTGGATTAGAGTAGGATCTAAACTATGTAAACTATGAACATTGTGTTAGACCACATTGGTAAAATTATCTGTTTGATATTACAATATCAGCTCCTGACTAAAAGAAAATAAAGAAAACAGTGCATTGCTGTCCTGCTTGCTTGTTATTTCACCTAGTGCATCCAAAATTAAACATGCAGGATATTCAAAATGAAACATGCAGGAAATGTAACAGCCAATAATGGGGTTTATTATTTTGAGTTATCAGGAAGTGGTAGAAAGAGATCAGAGTTGCAGAGAAAAAAAGTGCAGGGATGTACATGTTTGTTGATGAAAAATTAGATGAAGAAAGTGAAAATTATGGGCAGATCGATCTTAAAGTATTTATATTTCTGATACCGAAGTTGTATTGAGAATATCAATCCTCACATAAAAATATTTATTCTAAAATGATATCGGCCATCCCTAAAGAACAGCTAGATAGGTACATTCCCTGGGGTGTTGACAACAACTTAGCAATACAATGATTAACTGTATGAGCTGAATCTGTACATAGCCAACACAGGAAGAGAGTGCTTGTGGTTGTGACTGGCAGAGGAAGTTGCTGTTCTATCCACTAAAAAGAAACTTTGTATGCACTCAGACCTTACATTAAAACTTCTACAGAAAACTTTTCTAAAAGAAAATTGTTCTCATTGATACTACTCTCAGTTCCTCAGGGAAGATTTAGTTCTATACACAACTTACAGTGCATTCAACATCTATATATATATATATAATTTTTTTTTTTTGCATGAGGAATCAAACCAATGCATCACTTGCATGACCTTGGTAGTACTATACTCTACCAGCTAAGCAACTGGAACATCATATCATGCGCAAAAAAACAAACAAAAAAACAAAAAAAAAAACAAAACAAAAGGGGTCTCTTAGCTACACTCTCAATAAAGTAAATCTGGTGGAAGAATAGTTGCAAATGGAAACTGAGACAGAGACATAGATTCTTCCTACGATCAACATTCTCAAAAGGGCTACATTGTTTCTACATCAATGCTTTGGGAGAGGACCATGGATACCATGACACACAATGCTACCTGGATGATACCATCATAACTGGAGAAAATTATATTTGTCTTAACTGGAGAAACTCAAGCATATTTAGAGGCTGAAAAGTTTGTACTTCACATGACGTACGAGTTCTTTGTACTGCTAGAGCTATTAAAGGGGTCATGACATGAAGAATCACACTTTCCTTTTGACATATGAGGTAATTTTACTATAAAAAGATTCTGTAAGTTTCAGAACTGAAAACTTCCTCCTTAATTGAAAAAGAGAATTGATTTAAACCAAGCAGCAAAAATGGCTCATTTGGAATTTGTGAAACTTGTGACATCACAATGACCAAATACATCTGCATATGCAATGCCTATTTTTCTGTCATTGCATCCTTGGATGCCCACTGGTGCTCAGTCAGTCACACAGGTGAAGACAGGAGAGAGATGGCCTGTCATGGGAGATTCATCCTAAGTGGACTTACACCAGACACCTTTATGTGCCTGTCTTGATTTAAATGTTTTTTCTACATAAACATGCATATACAGACCTCTTTGACCAATTGATACATATCTCAGACCACTTTTAAAAGACGCTGTATCAAGTTAAAGCTCAGAAGAGAAAAAGCTCTCTGTCATTCATCTGCTGCCTCCTGTTCTTTTGCCCATCTGTGCTACTTTTAGTTGTTGGTGTATGAAAACATGATGGAATGATACTGGAAACTGGATGTGAATGTGTTTTCAGCGTATTTTAGAGTGGATTATATGTTCAGCTCATATCATACCAGTCATAATACATTTTAAGCTTTGCAAAGGAACTGTTCAAGGATGGGGCAGTTAAGACACTTGGACACGATCGCAAAAACCTTGAGTAAACAGTTTAATTCATGAATATTTCATGTCATGACTGTGTGATAGTTTATGGTGCTGACACCTCATTCACACCAGGCGTGTCCGTTGATGCGACGTGATGCAACAGCTTGAGGCCGTCTACACCGGGCGCGTCGACACGAACTTTCTTAACCATTTATTTGTGTTGTTGGCAGCAGTAGCGCCACTGCGTGCAGTGCAAAATAGAACGGGACATCTGTTCACTGTTGGCGCAATGCGACGCGCCGCAACAAATGCTTCCATGGTAGACAGCATCATTTATTATAATAGGTTCCATTGCTTTTGACGCAACTCTCGCGTTCAGTGTTGACAGAGTGTGAGCATTAACAGATGTGCTTGAGATGAACAGTTTAATATATTCAGATGCAAAGGGTTGGATGTTCATTATGTGTAAAACCTTACATTTAGCTTTATAATGTTGTTGAGCTGGTTCATTCTCTTCTGACTGATTTTCAAAAATGGCTCTATTTGAGGGGCTGCACAATGTTAGCCAATCATAACAGTCCCACCAAGCACCAGACGTCCATGGACGTTGTTTTTTGGGATAAATCTGGTCGCCCCGTCATGGGCTCTATTTAGCCCAAATATAGTTGTTGAAAATTAGGCTGTTTTGTCCATCTAATTTGGTCCAAATTTAGCCCAAGATGGACGTCTGTTTCGGACCACCTATAGCCCTTATACAGCCATGGAAATAAGATCACATTGCAGCAAGTGGGGAATCTCTATGAAAACTTATTGTACACTACACCCAAATGAGTCTTTCTACACATTTTTGAACTCACTGCTGTTCAAAAACTTATATAAATATAAATGTATTTAAAATATGCCATAAAATGTATCTATAAGAATGTATTTCCCGCTGCTTCATGACACACACACACAGGATACAATAGGGGTGAAAGCAGCACAGAATTCCAGAGTGACTGATTGGCCACTCAAAATTCAAAAGTAATTTGCAGGTGGGTGTGGAAGAGGAGAACGGCGTGGCTAGTGAAAAAAGGCGGTCAAGATTTTCTAAGCTATGTTAGATCGAAACCGAGAGTGACGGAGACTGAGACACACGCTGAACTGGGTAAGTATTAAGTAATTATAATTTATTTGGATAATGCAAAATGCTAGGTTTAGTGCCATTTTAGACTAGCTAGCACTTTGTAGTTAAACTGGGTTTCTGAAGCAGCTGGATTTGTAGTGTGAAGTTGGTCCGTTTAAATGGAACACAGACATACAGGCAGGTGGTGCGTGTTGTTTGTGTCGCCATTTTTTAAAGGCACCGTCCGACCATTGTTTTTGTTTATAGACTCAGGTAGGTCATCGCCAGCTGCTTATTCCGTTTACCGAAGCGTCTCTCTCTCACAGTGGGCCGCGGCTTCCACTTTTTCCATCAGTATTTTTGGAGTATGTATGCAAGGTGCGTTTATATCACAGAAGAAAAGTTTTTTTCTTATTTTTGTAACACAGCCCACTTCTCTATCTCTGTGTGTGTGTAGCCAGTGGAGGTGTGATTAAGGCTGGGTGATTTTTTTCTTTTATTTGAATTTACGTTTTTGACATCGGCATTACACCAGCTTAATCAAACAATAACTTTATGCTGTGTAAGTTGTGTGTCAGCACTATAAGCTACATTTTCTGAGATGTCAATAGAAATGTGTTTACAATACTAACATGACAATTATGGGCACTTGATATCAAATCATATAATGGATAGTAGGGCTGGGACCATATGCTTATCTCCCGATTCGATACCATCACGATACTTTGGTGCCGATTCGATATGTTGTGTGATTCTTAAGAACTGTGATTCTGTAAGTATTGCGATTTGATATTACAATTTATTGTGATTTTTGTTTGCTTTTTTAACACTAGACCATGGGCAAAAAAGTTGAATCATACACTTATAGAGACTGTATATGATGAGTCAGATTTATAAAAACAATGCATCACATCTTTGTGAGTTATATTTCAGGAACATAATATAGTACTGTATATTTGGTAAATAAAATACATTTTGAAGGAAAGTGCTGGTATAACGTACCGCAGCTCCAATGTGTAAACCATGTTTCGAAAACCTGTATTTTCCACCACACTATATGGACAAATGTCTTTGCAGATAAAAAGAAAAACTGACTTTGTGATGCATTTTGTTTAATCTGAACCACTGGGTAGTTTATTAATTGTCCCATTCAGAGTTCGTTGGCTTGCTGCTGCTACAGGTTGTTTGGCTAGCTACAGGTTGTTTGGCTAACTCCACGTTTAGCTCTGGATGGTGTCGAGCAAGATGGGCACTGATGTTGGTCGAATTACCACAATACGATACCAGTGCATGACAAGAGTTTGCATACCGATTTAGTCATGTCTAGCTAAGCTTTTCCCGGTAATGTGTAAAATCCAAAGTGTTTCCATACTCTGGATTCAAAATGTGAGGGTGCAGGTCGTATCCCCGCATATATCTGACCGTACGTCACTTTTGTTTTCTTTTTTTCTCTCGCATCGAAACGGATATGACGTCACATAATACTCAGATTACAACAAATACATTTCACCCTCTGCTGGAATAAAAGCGGTAACTTCTCTCCACCTCCTCTATAAGCAAAGACTAAAATAAAGCAAATTAAATATAAATTATATAGATTCTGGAATAAATTAAATCGATTTCAAAGTCATAAAAAAAAAAAAAAAAAAAATCGCGATAGTTAAGTGAATCGATTTTTTTCCCCACCCCTAATGGATAGGCTATAAATGGGAGAATCATCCACCTCTCCTCCTTTTACCATGATGATAGATAGCCAATTATTGATTTGTTCTGTAAAGTGTTTCAAATGTACTGCATTTACAGCCAACGTTTAGGAAGTGAAGCGATCATTTTGTCGAACAGCGATGTAATTTCATTTTGCTGCGTGTACCGCTAGAGGGTGCTGCGTGCTCACAGCACTGACTGAAGCCATAATTTTAAACTGAACTACACTGAAATTTTTCTGATATCTGGACTCTACCTGCAGGCGTTTATGGTTATACATACAAATTGACTGTGTAGTGACAGTCGTTAAGGAGGACATCGGAGGCAGGTTGCTCCACTCAAAGGTAAGGCTTTTAATGACCACACACTGATCTCTTCAGCTTCACAATAGTCTCTTCAACTTCACAATAATAAATTCTCAGCGTCACAATAATAATAAGCTTCACAGTAATAACTTTGGGGACCCAGGCTCTCTCTCTCGTCTGTTGGCGGGATTGGCTCTTTTATGCTGCTCTCCCCGTGCTCACTGTAATTAGAGACAGGTGTTAGACATAATCTAGCTTAGGTGCAAGCGCCCTTACCGCTTTCTCTCTCTCCGGACGGACGCTTGACCACGCCCCCGCTGCCACAGACTGATATACTAAAAATACTTTCTAGTTAAACATGACTATTTCTAGATATTGATTTCTAGACAACTGTCTAGACAGACTTGATTTACACACCTTTGTTTTCTATAATAATAATAAAAAAATAAAAAAATATTTTTTTTAACCAAGTTGCCTTGCATTCTAATAAGGAACATGTTATTTGAATCATGTTGGAGTTACTTTTTTGAAAAATACCTGTAAATTTAGGAAAATCGAATTGAGAATCGTGAATCGTCCTTAAATTTGAAAAAAAAAAAAAAAAATCAAGATTTTCTTTTTGCCATATCGCCCAGACCTGTGTGCTGTGACGGTGCTGGTTTTCTCCTTATGATCCGTCACAAGATGGGCTTTCTACCTCTAACCGGACCATCTTTGTGCTTTCTTAAATGTTAATTTCTGTCCAGTTGGACTGATTATATCGGGTAAAACTTTAATAGCCCTTGCAGGGGGAGTCGGTCTCCGCAGCAGTAGCAGAGGAGAATAGGATCCAGCCAAAAGAGCAGCAGCGATCCGCAGAGGTGCCGACCTCCAAAAGTTGTAATTATCAGTATTATTATGAGCTGTATTATTTACACATATCATTTGTAATATTTCAGGATTAGACATTGCATGTTTGAGTTCTGATGGCTTATTGTCATAAGGCTTATGTTGAACTTGTATGCGTTCTAGTTCCATTTAATGGATATTTGAGTATATTGATATGGAACAAATGAGACTGTCTAATGGTGAAGTGTTTTTTTTATTATTATTTTTTTTATTTTTATTTCATTTTTGGAGGGAAGTTGGGTGGGTTTGTTAAATATGTTAACTTTTATCAAATAAATGTTTTGAAATGGGCAGTAATTTATAAAGTTGTCACTAGGCACTATCACGCTGGGCAGCAATGCAGCAGGTCTATAAACAGGAGTAAGTTGTCACTTTAAGAACATTTGAGTGTGGGTAGCTACGAGTACCATCTTGAGAGGTGTATGTGTAACTCTGGGGCAGATGAGGTTCTTGATTTTGTCATAACAAGTATTAAATAGATATCTGCTGGCATCCTGATAAATTTAATCTTGATTTATCAAACATGAGGCCCTTTTTGTGTGTATGTGTAAACTTGCTTTTTTTCTTAGCTCTGAATTAAATGCTCCCTGTTAAAACCCCTGTAACATTGTCAAATGGCCTCAAATTATCTTAAAAACTGGAGGAAGGTCAATTCCATGGTAAACAAATTAGCCGAGGATGACAATGAAGAAGAGTTCATGGATTAAGATTCAGATGACCAATACATGTCCAGTCTGGGTGATGAAGAGATCAATGCAGTGGATGATGCCAGGGATCAAGAAAGATACAGTGTTGTATGTCCTGACTCAGAAGATGAAGTAATGGAAGAGGCAGCTGAAATAGCCGATGAACACCTGGATGAAAATAGATTAGACCTAAGCAGTGACTTGGAAGATTGGGCAGTGACCAATAATCAGACACACAAATCACTCAATGACCTGCTCCAAATCCTTTGGAAACATGGACATGATGAACTACCCAAGGACTCATGGACACTTCTCTCTACTGCAAAAGTAGTTGAATTCCAGCAAGATGTAATGGTGAATACATTTATTATGGCTTAGAAACTGGCATACGCCGCACACTTCTGCAGTGCCCAGCTTCCACGGAACACATTGCTCTCTGTATTAATGTTGATGGTGTACCATTATTCAAATCTAGTGGTGCTCAGTTGTGGCCCATGTTGGCAAAGATTGATGGATTTGAGCCTTTTGTCGTCGGTCTTTTCAATGGATGATAAAACCAGAACCACTGGAAAACTATGTCCAAGACTTGGTAGAAGATACGGTTGAAGTCAGAAGTTTACATACACTTAGGCTGAAGTCATTAAAACTAATTTTTTAACCACTCCACAGATTTAATATTAGCAAACTATTTTTTTTTTTTTTGGCAAGTAGTCTAGGACATCTACTTTGTGCATGACACAAGTAATTTTTCCAACAATTGTTTACAGACAGATTGTTTCACTTTTAATTGACTATATCACAATTCCAGTGGGTCAGAAGCTTACATACACTAAGTTAACTGTGCCTTTAAGCAGCTTGGAAAATTCCAGAAAATTATGTCAAGCCTTTAGACAATTAGCTTCTGATAGGAGTTGTACTGAATTGGAGGTGTACATGTGGATGTATTTTAAGGCCTACCTCCAAACTCAGTGCCTCTTTGCTTGACATCATTGGAAAATTAAAAGAAATAAGCCAAGACCTCAGAAGAAAAAAAACTGGACCTCCACAAGTCAGGTTCATCCTTGGGAGCAATTTCTAAATGCCTGAAGATATCATGTTCATCTGTACAAACAATAGTATGCAAGTATAAACACCATGGGACCACACAGCCATCATACTGCTCAGGAAAGAGATGCATTCTGTCTATAGAGATGAACGTAGTTTGGTGTGAAAAGTGCACATCAATCCCAGAGCAACAGCAAAGGACCTGGTGAAGATGCTGGAGGAAACAGGTAGACAAATATCTATAGCCACAGTAAAACGAGTCATATATCAACATAATCTGAAAGGCTGCTCAGCAAGGAAGATGCCACTGCTCCAAAACTGCCAGACTACAGTTTGCAAGTGCACATGGGGACAAAGATCTTACTTTTTGGAGAAATGTCCTCTGGTCTGTTGAAACAAAAATATAACTGTTTGACCATAAAGACCATCGTTATGTTTGGAGGAAAAAGGGTGATATTTGCATGCCGAAGAACACCATCCCAACTGTGAAGCATGGGGGTGGCAGCATCATGTTGTGGGGGTGCTTTGCTACAGGAGTTACTGGTGCACTTCACAAAATATATGGCATCACGAGGAAGGAAAATTACGTGGCTATATTGAAGCAACATCTCAAGACATCAGACAGGAAGTTAAAGCTTGGTTGCAAATGGGTCTTCCAAATGGACAATGACCCCAAACATACCTCCATACCTCCAAAATGGCTTAAGGACAGCAAAATAAAGGTATTGGGGTGCCATCACAAAGCCCTGACCTCAATCCGATAGTAAATTTGTGGGCAGAACTGAAAAAGCGTGTGTGAGCAAGGAGGCCTAGAATCCTGACTCAGTTACACCAGTTCTGTCTGGAGGAATGGGCCAAAATTCCAGCAACTTATTTTGAGAAGCATGTGGATGGCTACCCAAAACGTTTGACCCAAGTTAAACAATTTAAAGGCAATGCTACTAAATACTAACAAAGCAGTAGCAGATTTAGGCATGGGCTACATGCGCCGTTGCTCAGGGCGGCATCTTGGGGGGGGGGGGGGGCATCTTGTGGTTGGGCGGCACGAGGCACCTACACATACCCCCCCACAGCACAATGGAGGAGTCATACAGGTGCATATAAAAGCCTGTATATGTGATGCTCCAGTAAGGGATTTCCTAAAATACATCATCAACCACAATGGATACTACAGCTGTGAAAGGTGTGAAGTGGAAGGTGAATGGTTGGGAAAAGTAGTGTTCAACAGCAAGGATAAATTCCCAAGAAGGACATATGAAAAGTTCAGCCAGATGGCCTACAGTGCAAAACACCAGAATGGCGAGACACCTCTGATCAGAGCAGGTGATCCCATGTGTCAGCTCATTTGTCCTTGATTATATGCACCTTGTTTGCCTTGAAGTAGTGTGACGCATCCTGTATTACTTGTGTCAGATCTCCAACCCTGGCAGGCTCCCTCCTAGACAGAGAGCTGAACTCTCCAATGGACTCATTGGATTGAGGAATGCTATGCCCAGATAGGTAGCAAGCAAGCCTAGATCCCTTCATGAGTTGGACAGATGGAAAGCCATGAGATGAGTTTCGTCAGTTTCTGCTATTGACTGGACCTGTAGTGCTCCGTGGGATTGTTGACCCGGATTGGTACCACCACTTCCTCTGCTTTACAGTTGGAATGTCGATCATTCTCACTGCAGATCGTGATATGAGAACCCAATTTCTGCCATATGTAGCTGAGCTCCTCAATCATTTCGTGGTCAACAGCGCTGAGGTCTTTGGAGACAAATTCACAGTCTACAATGTGCATGCTGTAAAACACATCCATGAAGATGTTGCACATTTTGATTGTTCGATGAATGACATATCTGCTTTCCCCTTTGAAAACCATATTCAAACCATCAAGAATCTTGTGAAGACCAGCCACAACCCTTTGGTGCAAGTGGCAAAGCGTATGGTAGAGAGGAGTGTGCACAAACAAAATACGAAACAGAAGCAAAGGCAACTGAAGCTAGTGTCAGTAAAGCAGAAGGACAGCTGCTTTTTGCTCAAGGAAGACAATGTAGCATTTGTGACTGAGAAAAGACCAGATGGCAAATTGGTTTGCAGCGCCATTCCAGATCATCGAACCTCCAACCTCTTTGAGAAGCCTTGCCAGTCAAAACTCCTGAACATTGCTTTTGTTGGCAGTGTTCACAGCATGGCTAAAACACGGCTACTACAAAGCCAGGACTTGAAAAGGAAAGCTGTTTGTCTACCACATTGTGGAGGATAAGCCATTTGCCAGGATATGCTATTTCACGAAATAGAGTGAATCACAGAATGATTATTTTTTTAATTAATAATTATTTTTATTTTTTTTAACAAGACAATGACAGAGTGGGCAGTGGGCTTGTTTTTTAAGTTGCCCTTTTGTATTGACAATGGTTTCAAACAGTGGTTTTTGCAAGGGCTGTTTGGATTGAGGGTGAGAAAAATTTTGAAGGTGTAATCCCAAAAAACTGGATCCAGGAAGATAAAAATGTTGTGCGATGGACAAAGACCCAGGTGCAGTCAGCCCGTAAAAAAAATAGACCCAGCGGAGGACTGGCTCACTTTCCAGCTGTTGAAGTTAAAAATGACATCAGGTATGATGTCTTAATATGTTTGTTTTTATGTTTGGTTTGAGGATCACAAGTTACTTTAAATTAGTATTTAACTTGCTGACCTCTTTTCTAGAAAATGAAAAAGCTTGTGAACATTATGAGTACATGTCTTCAGCCCAAACTGACCATGAGAGTCCCACCACAATGTCAGACGAAAACAGGAAGAGAGTTGTAAAAAAGAGAAAATATGATGATCATATCAATGGTAAATGCATAAATGTTCTCCATTTAAAATATTTTATACATTGTTTTACTTGCAAAAAGTAGGCTAATTTATGGAACACATTTCAGGACAATTTCTGTCAGAAAATGTTGTCTCAACAGTTAAGATGAAGACAAGTGAGTGGGAATACATTCCTTGAACCTAATAGAAATCAGATTTGTCTAATATTTTTGCAAATAACCAGTTTATCACAAAATATTGTGCAGAGAGATGTATGAATACCCCTTTGACTGTTTCATATCTAGATAAGAACAGCCCCTGCTTCCATTGTTCAAACCACTCCTGAAGGAAAGTTGAGTGGGCTACCTTAATAGACCAGTGTTCAGCAGAAATAGAGTAGTATTGTTGGTATGAATGACAGATCATTGTATACTGTAGATCAAGTTCTCTATTTGCCAGGATAACTACACTATGCAAGTTAAAGTTTTAATAGTCAGTAACCCCTTCACTGACTGATTATATTTTAGAAGTTTCCTATAATTCTGCCTACAAGGTCTGTCTAGTGCAAAGCTTGAATACAAATCAATTCATCTGAATTGGTGTCAAAGGTAAGTTTCATACATCATGTTTGAAATTTGATTGAAGAATCATCCATGGATCCTAATGACCAGTTGGCCTGGAGTAGATGGCAGCCAAATTCACCCTCAATGGACTCTGAATGTGAAATTCCTAGTAGGCATGGTAAGATATGTTATGTAGCAATCATTACACTATTGCACTATTCTGATGGGATAAGCCGTGGAGGTTAATTAAGCAATATCACGCGAGAGAGAGTGCTTTCATACTGAATATCAGCATGGCTGTGAATCATTCGTAGATGCTGAAGATAATCACAACCGTGCTGATAAACACAAGTAAACATACTGTAAGTGCCATGCTGGTGTTACAGGGCAGTCCAGGGTGAGTGCTCCAGCTCTTCCAGTCACCGATCATGCCATGGAAGTGATAGAAGATGCTCCACTTCTCGCATTCAGTCGCCCTTGGTGTCATCTCCTAGAAATTCATTATCCAGATGTGGTAATATAATCAACTTGTTAGAAAACACTGTTGGCAACCATTTTTTGTTTTCTTTTTTTTGGGGGGGGGGGGTATTCAAGTAGTTTATCCATTTTAAAAAGGACATTTACAGTGGCTTTAGAGGCAGAAAACAAGTGGTTCCTACAGTCACGAAAAACCCATGGAATTTGAAAATAGTTATTTCCAGTCCTGGAAAGGTGCTTGGAAAATAATCAAATCTAAAAAAGTTTTGGAAAAGTCATAGAAATTGTTTTCATTTTTTTTCTTTTTTTTTTTTTTTTGTGACCAAATGTTTTTTTTTTTTTTTTCAGTTCTTCAATTATATCCCAAAGGGGAATCAGGAAGATGGTACCTATACAATACATACACTTATTTCCCCATAGGCAGTGCTGCCTAGTGTGTGCATACCCATGCAGAAGCCATTGCATCTGAAAGGACATGCACCTACATATGCCAGACTGTCTTAAAATCAGATTGAAATAGGGGGTTGTAAAACAACAATGATTACTGTGATTGATTACAACACAATAACAGTTATCAATACACATAACTGCACTGCACTTTATTCTTAGTTCAGTACATAATCAATCTAAACATTTTCCTGTCTCCTTGTCACACATGTGCCATGTTGGTGTTACAGGGCAGTTCAGCTCTATAAGGTAGCGCTTCAACTCATCCAGCCACCGATCATGCCATGGAAGTGATAGAATATGCTCACCTTCTCGTGTTCAATCGCCCTTGGGTTCATCTCCTGGACGTTTATCTTCCAGACGTGGTAAGAAAATCAACTTGTTGGCAACCATTGACTGAATACAAATTCTGAATACAAAATAATTATATTTGCATTAAAAATATGTGACAGTGTCTTTACCACAACTTAAAAACCATGTTCTAGTTCTAATCTGAGGATGATAATGCTCTACTTTGTGTTTTATAGATAACTTTCTTAGACAATGTCATGTGAATTTTCTAAAAAGCTTCTTTAAAAGCTAGCCAGAAAACCACATTCATTCAGTTACACACATTCGCTCTTTGTCTTAAGTCTCATATGCTGAAAACTGTTCCATTAATTTTTTTCACAATTATAAATGATTTACGAATCATGTACTGTACGTGATATATTTTCATTTCGAAATGGTGAATTTCAACAAATGTGAATATTTTGCACTGTTGGAAATTACTGTCAGTCGATACAACATTTCATAAAACAGTGGGGTAAAAATTGCTAATGTGTGGTGCTGGAAAAATCCATGAGGTTCCCCCCTAGCTTCTTAAACTTGAGTCCCACCTTCATCGATTTGATTGGCTATCTCAAATGACATTGACGTGCAGAGTTAGACTACTGAGCACACTAAAAATTAAACTTTTCAAATCAAATCAAATCAAATCACTTTATTGTCACACAGCCATATACACAAGTGCAATGGTGTGTGAAATTCTTGGGTGCAGTTCCGATCAACATAGCAGTCGTGACAGTGATGAGACATTTACCAATTTACAATAACATCAAATTAACACAACACAAATTAAACATCTGTTATACACATAATTACACTCAACAATATACAAATAATAACATACACTGTACAGTATACAATACGCTGTTTTTTTTTGTTGTTTTTTTTACTATATAGATACACATTATTTATTCGGTGTGAGATATAAGAGTAAGGGTAATAAAGTGCAGTGCTGATGTATTTTGATCGTGGGAGATCAAGAGTTCAGAAGTCTGATTGCTTGGGGGAAGAAGCTATCATGGAGTCGGCTGGTGCGGGTCCTGATGCTGCGATACCTCCTACCTGATGGTAGCAGTGAGAACAGCCCATGGCTCGGGTGGCTGGAGTCTCTGATGATCCTCCGAGCTTTTTTCACACACCACATTGTATATATTTCCTGGAGGGAGGGAAGCTCACCTCCGATGATGTGTCTGGCAGTTCGCACCACCCTTTGCAGTGCTTTGCGGTTGTGGGCGGTGCTATTGCTGTACCAGGCGGAGATACAGCCAGTCAGGATGCTCTCCACAGTGCAGGTGTAGAACCGTGTGAGGATGTGGCGGTTCATTCCAAACTTCCTCAGCCATCTCAGGAAGAAGAGGCGCTGATGAGCCTTCTTCACAACGACTTCAGTGTGGACGGACCATGTGAGTTCCTCAGTGATGTGGACACCCAGGAACTTGAAGCTGCTGACTCTCTCCACTGGTGCTCCATTGATGGTGATGGGACTGTGTTCTCTGTCTTTTCTTCTGAAGTCCACCACAAGCTCCTTTGTCTTACTGACGTTGAGGGATAGGTTGTGCTCCTGACACCAGTGTGTCAGAGTGTGCACCTCCTCTCTGTAGGCTGTTTCATCATTGTCAGTGATCAGACCTACCACCGTCGTGTCATCAGCAAACTTAATGATGGCATTGGAGCTATGTGTTGCCACACAGTCATGTGTGTACAAGGAATACAGTAGTGGGCTGAGAACACAGCCCTGCGGGGCTCCAGTGTTGAGGGTTAGTGATGAGGAGATGTTGCTGCCTATTCTAACCACCTGGCGTCTGCTTGACAGGAAGTCCAGGATCCAGCTGCACAGCGAGCTGTTTAAGCCCAGAGCCCGGAGTTTCTCATCAAGCTTGGAGGGCACTATGGTGTTGAATGCTGAACTGTAGTCTACAAACAGCATTCTCACATAAGTGTTCTTTTTTTCCAGGTGGGAGAGAGCAGTGTGTATTGTAGATGCAATGGCATCATCAGTGGAGCGGTTGTTGCAGTAAGCAAACTGCAGCGGGTCAAGATTGAGTGGCAATACAGAGCAGATGTAATCTCTGATTAGTCTCTCAAAACATTTGCTGATGATGGGGGTCAGAGCAACAGGACGCCAGTCATTTAAACAAGTTATTTTTGATTGTTTTGGTACAGGCACAATGGTGGATGTTTTAAAGCATGTGGGGACTACAGACAAAGAGAGGGAAAGGTTGAAAATGTCCGTAAAAACACCAGCCAGCTGGTTCGCGCACGCTCTGATGACGCGGCCCGGAATGCCGTCTGGGCCCGCAGCTTTGCGGATATTCACCCGTCGGAAGGATCGTGTTACATCCGCTACAGAGACAGAGAGTGAACTAACGTCTGTAGCTTCAGCCGCGAGAGCTCTCTCCGCGAGGGCGGTGTTATTTCCCTCGAAATGAGCATAAAAAGTATTTAGCTCATCCGGTAGAGAGGCAGCGGTGTTCATGGCGGAGTTTTTATTCCCTTTAAAGTCCATGATGATGTTAATTCCCTGCCACATGCTTCTAGAGTTGGTGGTGTTAAACTGTCCTTCAATCTTGCTCCTGTACTGGCGTTTTGCTGTTTTGATAGTGTTTCGGAGGGCATAACTGGCTTGTTTATGCTCCTCCGCGTTCCCGGAATTAAAAGCGGAGGTCCGCACATTAAGTGCCGCGCGAACATCGCTATTGATCCATGGCTTCTGATTCGGATAGATTCGTACAGTTCTGGTTGGAATCACTTCCTCTACGCACGTTCTGATGAAACACGTTACGCTATCAGCGTAACGTGTTTTTAAAACCATAATGTTATTCCTGCAACAACTTAATGACAATTAGACAGCAGTACATAATGGACTACAGCAGAACAGCAGGAAGGATATCAATTATTGGGGGGGGGGCAATCTGGCCATGTCTGATTATTGGGGGTGGACTTGTCGCCTTCCATGTATATTGTATTTACGGCCCTGCAAACAATCAAAAGTAGTCCAGTTGGTTAGTTATCAGTTCCTGTTTTGTAAATGCAGTATTAAGTGTGCAGCTAATTTTTTTTTTCTCCTGATACAAATTGAGTTCAAAATGCCTGTTTCAGAAACACCAAGGGCTCCAACTGGTCACAACATGGATGTATTTCCAATGCCCATTTCCAGTAAGTAATTAACATGTCTTGTGTACTAATATATGTGTACTATTATAGATATGCAAGTCCACTCCACTTCTCCTCACTCAGTGCATGGTCTGAGCCAATATCTTCATATGCACAAAGGAATGTTGCCAATATGAATGTCAATTTCGGCCAGAAATCGCTAGCTTTTTCCCCCATTCATGCGGCCTGTTCTGAACAAACTGCTTTGCCAATGTTGATTGTGTTCACAAAGTGACAGGCATTATGTGTATGAGAATTATTAAAATGCATGCCTTTGGAATGTGTGTATCATGCAGGTTCATAAAGTAATATATTAAAAGAAATGCATTGTGCATACTTGAGGGGGAAATTATTTTCATAAAATGGAATTAATATTATTGTCAAATGTTTTCATAACATTTTAGAATTCCAGAAGTGTTTATGTATGAAGCTGGTGGAGATTATGCAGGAGGCATGTTGGGAGTGCAGAACCCAGTGATTCAAATTATCATGTCAGAAGAATGGAGAAGATGGAGGAATTGGATAACTTGGAGGAGCAGCTTGAAAATAATGAACAGAAACAAGTTCTGGTAAAATATAATTGATTTACCAGTTTGGTTATTCTTTTCTTTCAAAAAATAGCTTAGCATAAGGGACACTTAGCATCAATTAGGCACAGCATGTCATTTATTTCATTTTGGTTCTTTAGTACCATTTAGTGGCTCCCTGTCTGTATAGACTCGAGAACATGAGTTATAAGCTAAAAAGTATTTAGTTTATTATAGTTAAGAAAATATTTTGAGAAAGCAGTCACAACTGTATGGCTACAGGGAGCTACACACAACATGTGGTCTTTGTCACAACAATAAATGTAAAAGCCGATCGTTAGTTCAGTGGATGAGGTTAGTTCACTATGATACAATTTTTCCAAACTGACTGAATAAGTCTTGCATTCAGGAGCTAGAAATGTCTGTTACAAATATTGTGTAGTGATACAGTAGTAAAAATATTTACTCTTTTCACTTAGATTACACAGTTAAATAAGGCTGGTGGCAAGAATATCAGGGACTGCTCAACAAAGATCTTGGACAGGTTGAGAATCAAAAATACACACCACACATTCAAATCACAAGCAGTCCTTCCTTTCATCATAAAAGCTAAGATTACTGATAGTAAAACAATTACCTGTTGCCTCAACTCGTCTCTCCTTGCGTCTCCTCCTGGCCCCCTCCACTCATTTCTCCTGTGGGAGGGACTAAGACAAAGGTGACGTAAGAGACGAGGTGAGTGGAGGTATCCAGGATGCAAAATAAGTAAATGGGAGAATGAGAAGCACCCTATATCTATCTATCTCTGTCCCTCCCTCTATCTCCACCTCTCCCTCCCTCCCTCCCTCCCTCTATTCCTCCATCCCTATATCTATCTACCTCTGTCCCTCCATCAATCTCCACCTCTCTTTTCCTCTCCAGCTCACTCTCCCTTCCTCCCGATCTCTATTTCCCTCCCTCTCCCTTCATCACTGTCTCCCTCTATCTCCTACCATCTATCCCTCCCTATCCCTCCCTCTGTCCTCCCGCTCCCAACCTCTATCTCCCTCCCTCCTTTTCTCTATCTCCCTCCCTTCTAATATATATATATATATATATATATATATATATATATATATATATATATATATATATATATATATATACTGTATATATATACTGTATATATATTGTACACAACTATTACACAAGGTGCAAACATTCATTGATACTCAAGAAGGCAACACACTATTATATGCATACTATACTTTATGTAAATATCTGAAATGTAGATTCTGAAGGGCAGTACTAAATAAAAAAATATTTTATCTCTTATATTTTCATAAATTATGAAAGGGGTGTGAACATATATCAGAAAAAAATGGGAATCCAAACTTATCTTCTTAACTATACATACTGTATATTAAACCTTAGATTAATGGGTTATTATCAGCAGTTTTCCTTTGGCTTTCTATCTTGTTTCTGAACAGCAATCTAAATCAAGCAATTCTGTGATTTGGTGACTAAAAACAGCCATTTGGCTCCTTAATGGTTCAGTTTAGGAGCCAATGGCTCCTTAGTAATTTTATTTATTTATTTATTTTTTATTTTTTTGTCTGGAGCCCTATATTACTAAATTATAACTGTTTTAATGCAAACAAAAACTTTACTAACATTGTTAGTGGACCTCAGGGAAGATAATAAACTTATTAAAAATGAGCATTTCATGACACCATTAATATACTGACTGTGCAGTTAGCCCAGAATCCAGGCCTAGAACAAAGCCAAGCCATAAGCCTTTGTCTTCAGTAGGTAGGGGGTTCAATGAAGCTTTCCCTGATTCAAGTAAATTAGTTCCTTTGGTAGCTTGGGGCCTTAAATTGCTGACCTCTGGACTACATTAATTTGCCCATATAAACCAGTGGACACATAGCCCTTAGAGCACCACTGACACCAGGCTTCAATGGAATCCTATGGCACATTCAAGCACACTTGACTTTCGTGGAGCAAAAATCTAAGTTTATTAGAAAATAGGCTTGGATCCTAAAACATCACTGTCATTCCATTAAAAGCAGAGCTACTCACCATGGTGCAGACAGCATTAGTTTCTGTCATAACTTCTTTAGTTTACCATATATTCATATCTTTTGGCAATGCCGTTTGTAAAGCATTTTGAGCTTGGTCATTTATTTTCATTATGCAAGTTTACTGGTTGTAGTTTGATAACTAATAGCCTAGCTGCTTTTGAGCGCAACATTACATAATAATAAACAATCCAAAAATCTAAAACAACACAATTTATCAGATTTTGTCATTGCTAACTGACATCAGTGCTTTCCCTCTTTTCAAAAGCACAAGCCGCCACTGCTAGAGACCACAAGCATGGCATTACATGATTACTGAAATTCTTGCTGCCTTTCCCAGAGAGTCTCACTACTGACACACCACTCATTCTCCATCCTACTGTACCAGTGTCACCCTAAGCACTTACTACTGTACATGCCTGTACAGATACTGTGTATCTCCTCTCTGCCCTTTCAGTACAATCCACTCTATGGGTTCAAACCTGAACATCCACTTATCATTTTTATTTTGTTACCACACATTTTGTTAGGTGCCCAACATGATTCATAGTGTAGATACACTTTTCAGTGGATACAGTCAGGGAAATTAGTCAAGAGTACATTGCTGGTGTTTCAAGAAGAGATGTTGTGGCACCCAAACAAATGACATTTTAAACATGTTAAAATGTCAAGATGGCGCCGAGTATGGCTGCTGCGCTGCGAGCTCTGACCCAATGTTGCAATTTATGTTTGTTTTGTCTACAATTCTTGTGTTTTTCATCTTGGAAGTCGTCTGCCTTATTGTCTATGATAGACAAACATTTTGGGCATTGGTTATTCAATAGCACACTGAAAACCGGACTTTAAATACCTCAGTGCCAACCCACTGTTTTCAAACATGACAGCGGAGCCCTTTGTCTGGGCTGCCCGGCTGCGGAAATGCAGTCGGAAAAGGGGAAGGAGAGCCGGCGTTCTTATCAGACTAAGATGTCATGCAAATCGAACCCCGCTACCCAGTATTCTACTGGCAAATGTTCAGTCTCTGGACAACAAGCTCTGCGAGCTGAGAGCGCAGATCTCTTTCCAACGAGAGACGAGGGACTGCTGCATTATCTGCCTTACAGAAACTTGGATGTCTGCGGGGATTCCAGACTCAGCCATCGAACCTGTGGAGTTTTCAGTGCACTGAGCAGACAGAGTGAAAGACCTCTCAGGTAAAAGCAGAGGAGGTGGTGTATGTTTTATGATCAACAAATCCTGGTGTGATCAGAGGAACGTACATTCTATCAAGTCTTTCTGTTCTCATGATCTGGAATTTCTCATGCTTCTGTGTCGACCATTCTGGCTACCGAGGGAATTCACAGTGGTCATTATCACAGCTGTGTACATCCCCCCCACAAGCCGACACAGACCGGGCACTCAAGGAATGATATAAGGGTATAAGCAAGCAGGAAACCATGCATCCTGAGACCGCGTTCATTGTGAACGGGGACTTTAATAAAGCCAACTTCAAGTCAATAGCACTGAAATACTACCAACACATCAGTTGCAACACACGAGTGGTTCGGGTTTTGGACCATTGCTACTCTCCCTTCCGGGATGGCTACAAATTCCTCCCCCACCCACCATTTGGCAAATCGGACCACTCTTCCGTTCTCCTTCTGCCCACTTACAGGCAGAAACATTTCAGTGCTGGTCGGACCAATCAGATTCTATGCTACAGGACTGTTTTGATCACGTGGACTGGGAGATGTTCCGGTCCACCTCTGATGATGACATCGAGGTCTACACTGATACCGCAACGTGTTTCATCAGGAAGTGCATAGATGATGTAGTGCCGACTAAAACAATACGGATCTACCCTAACCAGAAATCGTGGATTAATAACGATGTTCGTGCGGCACTTAATTCACGGACCTCCGCTTTTAACCCCCATCATCAGCAAATGCTTTTAGAGGCTAATCAGAGATTACATCTGCTCTGTGCTGCCTACCTTACTGGACTCACTGCGGTTTGCTTACCGCAACAACCACTCCACTGATGATGTCATTGCATCTACACTACACACAGCTCTCTCCCACCTGGAAAAAAGGAACACATATGTGAGAATGCTGTTTGTAGACTACAGTTCAGCATTCAACACCATAGTGCCCTCCAAGCTTGATGAGAAACTCCGGGCTCTGGGCTTAAACAGCTCGCTGTGCAGCAGGATCCTGGACTTCCTGTCAAGCAGACGCCAGGTGGTTAGAATGGGCAGCAACATCTCCTCCTCACTGACCCTCAACACTGGAGCCCCACAGGGCTGTGTTCTCAGCCCACTGTATTCCCTGTACACACATGAATGTGTGGCAACACATAGCTCCAGTGCCATCATTAAGTTTGCTGCTGATGCGACAGTGGTAGGTCTGATCACTGACAATGATGAAACAGCCTATAGAGAGGAGGTGCACACTCTGACATGCTGGTGTCAGGAGCACAACCGCTCCCTCAACATCAGTAAGACCAAAGAGCTTGTGGTGGACTTCAGGAGAAAAGACAGAGATGACAGCCCCATAGCCATCAATGGAGCACCGGTGGAGAGAGTCAGCAGCTTCAAGTTCCTCGGTGTCCACATCACTGAGGAACTCACATGATCTGTCCACACTGAGGCCGTTGTGACAAAGGCTCATCAGCACCTCTTCTTCCTGAGATGGGTGAGGAAGTTTGGAATAAATTACCACATCTTCACATGGTTCTACACCAGCACTGTAAAGAGCATCCTGACTGGCTGCATCACTGCCTGGTATGGCAACAGCACCACTCTCAACCGCAAAGCCCTGCAAAGGGTGGTGCAAACTGCCAGACACATCATCGGAGGTGAGCTTCCCTCCCTCCAGGACATCTATACCAGGCGGTGTGTGAAAAAAGCTCGGAGGATCATCAGAGACTCCAGCCACCCGAGCCATGGGCTGTTCTCACTGCTACCATCAGGCAGGCAGTATTGCAGCATCAGGACCCGCACCAGCCGACTTCATGACAGCTTCTTTCCCCAAGCAATCAGACTTTTGAACTCTTGATCACTCACGATACATATATCAGCACCGAACTTTATTAGCCTCAGACTGGACTTTACACTTCTCTTAATAACACACTGGCAACTGACTATCAACCGACAGCTGAATGTCAACCCAACACTTCATATTTATTTCCACTGATTACATGGGGGGAGGGAGGGGAGGTACAGTGTATTTTTATTGTATACAGTCTTCTTATTTTGTGTATACTGTATATTGCATATTATTTTTATTGTATACAGTCTTCTTATTTTGTGTATACTGTATATTGCATATTATTAGGTGTATATTGTGTTGTGTAACAAGATGTGTAAACTGTGTTATGTGTAAATCAGATGTTTATTGTAATTGTCATATGGCTATGTTGCTTGGAACTGCACCCAAGACTTTCACCCACTGTTGCACTTGTGTATATGGTTGAGTGACAATAAAGGGATTTTATTTTATTTTATTTTATTTGATTAATGTGTTCTCACTAGCTTTAGCATGTTAGCCAAACTCAGTTCACTTATATCTCAAATAATGTACATATTCAAACAGCATGGGGTAATGGTAAAGCATTCAACTCATATTCGTAAGGTGCCGTCTTCACAGAAGTTTCTCTAGTTGCCACATTCACCATTAATTACAATTGCTTTGTCAGGCCTGTATCGCAGCCAAGTAACTCCACCCCTTCAGCTATGTAGGGCAAGCCGGAAATGTTGAGTGCATGAAGTTTTCAACATTCCAAACTCAGTTTTTTTAGATTGAAGAAGTACATCAACCTGGAACTCATAGTACATTTCTTTTTGTTGCATTTTCATTGTAAACATACTACTCTACATTCCCTACTTGCATTGCAAAATATTGTAGAATAGTGCATAACCTACAAAACTATGTAGGACAGCAGATAAAACAATTTTCTAGTCATACATTTTTTGTAACTGTTGTAACCTGTTATTTAGTTCTACAAAACCTCTCTGTCAGTGTGGTGATTCTTTATATTCATTAGTTTAAAAAAAAAAAATGCATTATATTGATTTATTTTAAAATATGCTGCCACCTATTCAGCTGAGATAAACCCCATTTTAATCCTAACAAATCGAATGACTACCATAACTGAGGCATGGAAAGAACTATAGACTAATCTATATACCGTTATTGGACAGCTGTTGCAAATGTCAAAGCCACTAATTTAGAAGTCCAATAACAGAGCAATGAAATTTTTGTGAGCACAAGAAAAAAAAAAGGCTAAAGGTCTGAACAGTATGAGAGCAATAAATTAGTGATGTTAAACCTCTCTTTAACTCTTGTAGACTGCAATTTAGTCTCTGTAGGAGAAACACCATAAATGAGGAACTGGGGGACATTAAACAAATTTGGATTAATAGTATGCAATGAATATTTGAGATCTCTCTCTCTCTCTCTCTCTATTCTCCCCATTCTTTTTCTCTTTCTCCTCAAGAAAACTACAAGCCTGAGGCAACTGACAAAAGCTTCAGAAGCTTTAGGAAAAATTGTGTGTTCAATGTCAAATATGTTCTCTGTCTGCATCAGTAGCTGACACAATGGGAAACTCCTCCCAGGAGTGACGATCTCTGAAGCCCTTTAAAATCCTGCGAATTTATTGGTGGATGGCGCTTGACGCTCTGCCCCCGATGCATGTCATCGCCAGCATATAAACCAGAGAGCAATGCCATTTCATCAGAATTTTTCTCTTCTGGGTCACGATTTAATCTCTCATGCTCTGGACGCCCTAATCTTCGCTACATTGTTGAAACTGCACACCTTAAAAGTGAGTGGATTATTTTCTACCTTTTACTTGTGCTCCAATGAACAGCATACAGTATCCTTTATTACTTCCACACAATTAGGCTGCTTTAGTTAGGTCTGCCGGAACCTGAAACATTGATCATGATCTATAACTGCAAAAAAATGTATGGCATCTTCGCTAATATTATTCTATTTGTTTCCATGTCTCAATCTCGGGACTCCTATACCGAGGTCACCAGAACCGGCTGGATCCAGCTCCATTCCTGCTTGGTATCGGACTCCACTGCTACATGTCTCTGAGTGACGATGACTAAATGCAGCCATGCCAGCCAGACATCACTTCAGTCTATTATGATGGACCTCAGAGGATAAACTTATGCCATCTTCAACCATAAGACATGGGATACTTCATATGCCATTGCCTGAACCTTGGACTTGGATAGACCTCACCGAAATAACCAGCCGGTTGAACTGAGAAGCACCTCACTGATCTCGGCCTGCATCACCTTGGACTACATTCTTAAAATGGAATACATAGACTATCAATAAATTGCGAACAAAAGCCTTCATCAGCAAACTAACAAAGGACAATGCATCTATATGAACTTCTGCAGTTAATCCAGGTTGAACTTCAAAGACATTAGTCATTAATCTTACAGTTCTTACAAAATCTTTGTTTAAACACTGGCCCTTAACACTTACTTTAATCATTTTAAACCATGACTTAAACATAAATAAGTAATATTGGCATTATATTCATGCTGTTAGCCAGAGGGGAACTGGCCCCCACAGTGAGACTAGTTTCTCCCAAGGTTATTTTTCTCCATTAACCAACATCTTATGGAGTTTTGTGTTCCTTGCCACAGTCACCTTCAGCTTTCTAAATACAATTATTATTAAATAACTTATTTTTATTCACACTTCATTATCATATTTAATCAAACTACACAGTGATGACTCTTAAGACTTTATAGATATTACGGTTTCATTTTCTGTTAATGCATGATTTTCTGTAAAGCTGCTTTGAAATTATGTGTGTTGTGAAAGGTGCTATACAAATAAAAATGACTTGACTTGTCTTCCACTTTTGAAATTTTATTGCATTGTGCGTTGTTTGTTTTCTTGACAGTAAACCACATAAAAGAGCCTTTTTCTTAACAACTTTTTTTTTTTTAATATGGTGTCTCACAAATGTTTTCCACCTTGTGAGCATTATATATTTCTCTGTCTGACAGGCATTATTGCTGCTTAATATGCTCATGTGGAAGCGAGGCTTGGTGAGACTGATTGCGTTCACTATGAATGCATTAACCTCAAGTTGCTTTGCTCTTTTCTCTCCTTCTTTCTGAAGGACGATGCCGGTCCCCCTCACTCCCATAGTCCTTCTGCGGCTCCCAAAGGCCACATAAGGGAGGCATGCAAGGAATGTATAGCACGGAGAGTTTGAGGAGGATTTGTAGCCTCCCCGTCTCCATTTCAAGCGTTTTCGCTCGTTCACTTTTACACATGACGATCTGCTTAGTTTTGACGAAGACAGGGGTGCTATATCGCTCGCAGTGTCTGAAGGCAAGGCCTGTTCTCACTCAGCCAATGAGTTCTTTGGTATTTCCCCCTGCTGGGAGGAAAATTGTATGAAGTCTCTGATGTTGAGCTGACGCAGGTTCTCTCTTGGGTGGTTGAGAAGCTCCGACTTGAGTGGCCCACTTCGAGTGAGCCTGAGCATTCTCAGCTTCATGAACGTTTCTTACAGAGTCTGAGTGACTCTGTATCTTGCTGTCCAGTGCCGTTTTTCCCCCGAGAAAACATTTACGTAGTATCTGATGCTAAGCTGACAGAGGTTTGCTCTCGTGTGGTCGAGAAGCTCTGATATGAGTGGCCTACTAAGAGTGAGCCCAAGTGTTCTCGGCTTGACGAATGGTTCTTACGAGATGGCGCCAAGTATGGCTGCTGCGTTGCAAGCTCCGACACAACATTGCAGTTTTTTGTTTATGTTTACAGTTCTTATGTTTTTTGTCTTGGATGTTGTCTCCCCTATTGTATATGATAGACAAACACATTTGGACATTGGTTTTCGGTGTGCAATTGCAGAACCAGACTTCAAATTCCTCAATGCCGACCCGCTGTTTACAAATACGCCAGCGGAGCCCTTTGTCTGGGCTGCCCGGCAGCGGAAATGCAGAAGGAAAAGGGGAAATAGAGCTGGCATTCTCATCAGAGTAAGACGTTATGCAAAACGACCCCCGCTACCCAGTATTCTACTGGCAAATGTTCAATCTCTGGAAAACAAGCTCTGTGAGCTGAGAGCGCAGATCTCTTTCCAACGAGAGACGAGGGACTGCTGCATTATCTGCCTTAAAAAAACTTGGATGTCTGCAGAGATTCCAGACTCAGCCATCTAACCCGCAGGGTTTTCCGTGCACCAAACAGACAGAGCAAAAGACCTCTCAGGTAAAAGCAGAGGTGGTGGTGTATGTTTTATGATCAACAAATCCTGGTGAGATCAGAGGAACGTACATTCTATCAAGTCTTTCTGCTCGCCTAATCTGGAATTTCTCATGCTTCTGTGTCGACCATTCTGGCTACCGAGGGAATTCACAGCGGTCATTATCACAAGCCAACACAGACTGGGCACTCAAGGAACTGTATGGGAGTATAAGTGAGCAGGAAACCGCGCACCCTGAGGCCACGTTCGTTGTGACCAGGGACTTTAACAAGCCAATTTCAAATCAATCGCACCAAAATACCACCAACATATCAGTTTCAACACATGAGGGGACCGGGTTTTGGACCACTCTTCCATACTCCTTCTGCCCACTTACAGGCAGAAACTGAAACAGGAAGCACCCACCCTCAGAATGATTCAGTACTGGTCAGACCAATCAGATTCTACGCTACAAGACTGTTATGATCACGCAGACTGGGAGATGTTCCGGTCCGCCTCTGATGATGACATCGAGGTTTACGCTGACAGCGTAACGTGTTTCATCAGAAAGTGCATAGAGGATGTTGTTCCGACCAAAACAATACTGATCTATCCCAACCAGAAACCATGGGTTAATTGCGATGTTTGTGTGGCACTTAATCCGTGGACCTCCGCTTTTAATTCCGGGAACACAGAGGAGCATAAACAAGCCAGTTATGCCCTCCGCAAAACTATCAGAGCAGCCAAATGCCAGTACAGGGACAAGACTGAAGGATCATCACGGACTACAAAGGGAATAAAAACTCTGCCGTGAACACCACTGCCTCTCTCCCGGATGAGCCAAATACTTTTTATGCTCGTTTCGAGGGAAATAACACCGCCCTTGCGGAGAGAGCTCTCGCAGCCGAAGCTACAGAGGTTAGTTCACTCTCCATCTCTGTAGCGGATGTAACCCGATCCTTTCGATGGGTGAATATCCATAAAGCCACAGGTCCAGATGGCATTCCGGGCCGCGTCATCAGAGCATGCGCAAACCAACTGGCTGGTGTTTTTACGGACATTTACAACATTTCCCTCTCCTTGTCTGTAGTCCCCACATGCTTCAAAACATCCACTATTGTGCCTGTACCAAAGCAATCCAAAATCACTTGCTAAAATGACTGGCATCCTGTTGCTCTGACCCCCATCATAGGCAAATGATTTGAGAGGCTAATCAGAGATTACATCTGCTCTGTGCTGCCTGCCTCACTGAACCCACTGCAGTTTGCTTACCGCTGTGTCTCACCGTCTGATGCAGTTTTCCCCTGAGCTGCATGACCAGCTGGTCAAAATGTGGCTTTTGCCCTCCTCTGCAAATGCATGTTTCCAGTAGAGGGCCTTCAAGATGCTTGACCTAACAGTGCAAAGGGGTTATACTAAGATTTCCCCAGTTGAAGAGGTAGTAGCAACCTACTTATGCCCCCCCCTCTGTACTGGGATGGAAAGCCAGGCCTGTGCATCCATCCAAGCCATGTCAGCTTATGTACTCAATCTTAGGCAAGGCCTATGTGGCAGCAGTTCAGGCTACTTCAACCCTGCACACCATTGCGGTCTTGCAGGCCTTCCAATCTGACTTGCTCAAGAACATGGACGAGAACGGGACTGACCCTGAGTTGTTCAAAGCGTCACACCACTGATCTGGTGCTCCTGGCTACAAAGATCTTCCGTGGGGCAGCGCCTAGTAAAGCTCCGTGCCCCCACTGCTCCAGCTCCCCAGAAAGAGGAGACTGAGCCAGCGGTTAGGCCCCAGCATCCGTGGCCTAAGCATAAAGTTATGCTCTCCGGCTCTTGTCCCAGCAGGAAACCTCCTTCTGGGCAAGACAAGTGTTTGTGATGGTTCGGGTACCACGAAGCAGGAACCACTGCACATGCAACTGATCACCCTGGTTCTGAAGAGAGCCCGGACCACTCCTCCATGTCCCCACAGAGTTCTTCTTGCTCTCCCCACTGCCAATTGCCAGGATCGAGAAGATGTTCATAACACTATTACTGTTTGTGCTGTACTGTTGTTGGCTCCTTGCCAAATGTTTGTCAAGTTCCAATAAAATGTTTAGACCTCGTTGCGAATGCACGAGGCTCAAACATATGCACAAAAATTTGATAATTTCCAGTTCCCAATGTACAGCATGGTTGCTTCCGGAGAGAGGATGGTGTTCAAACCCAGTGGGCACAGGCGAGCCCCCTGTGTCCTCTGTCCCATTATGCAGACACTGGGCATTTCCAGTTGGGTACTGAGCACAGCCAGCTATGTGCTTTTTTCAGTGTTGAAGGGCATCCGATTTGATCCAGTCAGGTTACAAACATATGCGATCCGAAGAGGTTTTGTTGCAAAGAATATTAATACTCAGCAAGTAGGCTGTGGCCAATACTGGACTTGAGACGCTTGAACTGAACACTTGTAAAGTCTCCATTCAAGATGGTTACTTGGAGACAGATCTTGTCACATGTCTGTCCTCTGGATTGGTTTGTGTCGATCAACCTAATTTTTGCTACTTTCATATGCAAATAGCCCCTTGTCACAGGCCATTCTTGAGTTCAGTTTCAAGGGGACTGCATTCCAGTTTAATGTCCTGCCCTATGGCTTGTCCCAAGCTCCCCGCACATTCACGAAATGTGTCAATGTGTCAAGAGACTTCACCCTCAGACTGTTCTGAGGATTTGGGAGGTTTCTGGGAATTTTTTTTGTCTCCCCGACCAAACACTATCGCCTCTTGTACTCCATGACTCAGGCTCTGATGGGATTAGATGCCCTAGCTCACAAATGACCAGTGAAACGCAAGTATGCATTACCTCATGTTCATTTCGAGCTGTGCAATATTTAGGATGACAAGGAAACTGTGTTGTTGGTTATGTCAGAGTGGCCCAATCGCCCTTGGTTCCAGGAGCTTGTAGAGTTATTAGATGCCAGCATATTGCCCTGTTCAGACATTGCTTCACTTTTTGCAGGAAAATTTGGATGCAGGACTCCATCGCTATAGCGACAGCCCACAACCTTTTGGGTGATTTGTCTGTGGGCATCTGTGAGCATAATATTTTTTTGTGCATGTTTTTAGTGATATCAGTCAGCTGGTGATGTCTGAATAATTAGGCACAAACCTTCTATAATAGCCATCCAGCCCCAGGAACCATCTCACCTTCTTTTTGGTCTTGGGTCTGGGGCCCAAGTGGAATCCCAGATACCGTACCTCCACCCATCCAACTGCGCACTTTTTGGGGTTTGCCGTGAGTCCCGACTGTCGCAGCGACCTCAGAACAGCCCTTAGATGCTGCATGTGCCACTGCCAATCATTACTGTATATAATGATGTCATCCAGATAGGCAGCGGTTTAAGCAGAGTGTGGTCTGAGGACTCAGTCCATAAGGCGCTGAAACATAGCCGGGGCCCCAAACAAACTGAATGAAAGTGTCACAAATTGGTGTAAGCCAAACTGTGTGGAGAAGGCCATTTTTTCATGGGATACTGGCATTAAGGGGATATGCCAATAACCCTTTGTCAAACCCAGTGCCGAATAAAAGCGAGCTGTGCCCAACCGATCGAGCAACTCATTAACACAAGGCATTGGATATGCGTCAAATTTAGACACCGCAACTGGGCTGGACCAATAGCTGTGGGATTCCTCTATTACTCCCATATCAAGCATTGCATCTAATTCTTCCTGAACTATTTACTTTTTATGCTCGGGCAGTCGGTAGGGATGGCTATGTACCACTACCCCAGGTGCTGTCTTGATGTGGTGCTGAATGAGGTTTGTCCGACCAGAGGAGAAAACGCGTCTGCAAATTCTTTCTGCAACTTGGCAACCTCTGTGACTTGATATGGTGAGAGATGATCTCCACAAGTGACCGGGGCAAGTTTATGTTCACCTCCAGTCTGAGCTCTGCCCTCTCTGGGACTACCGTTGCCAACGTCACAGGGACCGCCTCCCTCCATAATTTCAGGAGGTTGAGATGGTATATTTGACGTGCGTCACCTCAATCTGTTCGTTTTACCTCATAATTGAGATCTCCCACTCGTCTTGTGACCTCAAAGGGCCCTTGCCACTTGGCGAGTAATTTAGAGCTTGATGTGGGGAGTAATATGAGCACTTTATCTCCCAGTGCAAATTCATGTAGCCGAGTACCCCTGCTATACAGTCGGCTTTGATGTTCCTGAGCTTGGAGCAAATTCCCCTGTGTTGTTTGACCCAAAGTGTGGAGTTTTGCTCTAAGATCAAGAACATATTGAATTTAATTTTAATGTTTGAAGGCCCCTTCTCCCATGTTTCCCATATGATGTCGAGCATGCCGCACGGCCGATGCCCATACAGCAGTTTGAATGGGAAAAACCCCGTGGAAGCTTGCGGGACCTCTCGCACTGCAAATAACAGGGGTTTGAGCCATTTATCCTAATTTCTAGCATCCTCGTGCATGAACTTTCAAATCATAATTTTCAGGGTTTTATTATATCGTTCCACCAACCCGTCAGGAGCCGAAGCCTCCCCCTCCATTATGTCATCCTGACATGGAGCTGATGAGTATCGCCTCCGCTCTGCCATCCCTGCCATGGCATTGCACATTTCACATCTAACAGCTTTCTCACAGGACCCATCCACACATTCCTTTTAATACATTTTTAAATTCCCGGGGTCTCAAGATCACGTGAGAGTGTGCCGGCCCAAACTCCAGGCATTCGCTGGTAACAGAGAGCGCCTGAAGGTCCCCCACCCTCTTGATGGAAGTGAGCACCACCAGGAGGGCCGTCTTCAGGGACAGAGTGCTGAGCTCAGCCTGCTCCAGGGATCAAAGGGGGCTCTCTGTAGGGCAGGTAGGACCACAGAGAGATCCCAAGAGGGGATCAGGTGTGGTCTAGGAGGATTCAATCTCTTCGCGCCTTTGATGAACCTGTTGATCAGGTCGCGCTGTCGTGAGGGATTGCCGTCCAGTGTATCGTGGTGGGCTGCTATGGCAGCCACATACACTTTCAGGGTAGAGGGAGACAGCCATCTCTCCAGCCCTTCCTGATGAAAAGACAGCACAGACGGCGCATCTCTGTGTGTCAGTTAACAAAAAGACACCACTTCAAAGCATACAGCCACCTCATAGAGGGGGCCCTGGCCTGAGTGATCGTGTCTACCACTGCTGGCGGAAGACCTGTTAGGTCCAGGGAGATGCTACTGTCAGGAGTATCAGATCCGAGAACCAAGTCCGATTGGGCCAGTGCGGTGCAACGAACAGGACTTGCTGCTCGTCCTCCCTGACTTTGCACAGAGTCTGTGCAATGAGGCTCACAGGAGGAAACACATACTTGCGTTGCCCCCGAGGCCAGCAGTGCGCCAAGGCATCCATGCCGAGGGGGGCCTCGGAGAGGGAGTACCACAGGGGGCAGTGAGAGGAGTCTTGGGAGGCGAACAGGTCTACCTGCGCCTCCCCGAATCTCTCCCAAATCAGCTGGACTATGAGGGGGTGGAGTCTCCACTCCCTGCGGAGCATTACCTGCTGAGAGCACGTCTGCTGCACGGATGAGGATGTACGTTACGGTCGCTGTGTTGTCGGTTCGGACCAACACATTCTTGCCCTGAATCAACGGCTGGAGCCTCATCAGGGCAAGCGATACTGACAGCAACTCTAAGCAGTTGATGTGCCATTGGAGTCGGGGCCCCGTCCAGAGCCCCGACACTGCCTGCCCATTGCACATGGCGCCCCAGTGACCACGACGCACCTTGAGACCTGCTGTAGGGGAACACCTGCCTGCTGAAAGTCTGATGGCACTGTGGCGTGATGGTCACACACCGGTTGTCATGGCACCATGCCCACCTCGGGACTTGAATCTGTAGCCAGTGCTGAAGCGGTCTCATATGCATCCTTGGTGGGGAGAACCGCCACCAAGGATGCCATATGTCCCAGGAGCCTCTGAAATTGTTTCACTTGCGCCGCTACCTTCTGCCTGAAGGACTTCAGGCAGGTCAGCACTGACTGAGCACGTTTGGTCGTAAGACGTGCCCTGAGAGCAACCAAGTCCAACTCCATGATTGGCGACCGAGAAAAGAGATGCTCTGCACAGGGGAGAGCTTGCTCTTCTCCCAGTTGACCTGAAGCCCGAGTCAGTTGAGGTGCTGAAGCACAAGATCCCTGTGTGCACAATAGATCTCGCGAGTGAGCTAGGATTAGACAGTCATCAAGATAATTGAGAATGCATATGCCCTTCTCCCTTAGCGGGGCCAGGGCAGCCTCTGCGACCTTGGTAAAGATGCGAGGGGACAGGGACAGACCGAAGGGGAGGACCTTGCACTGGTATGCTTGTCCCTCGAAAGCAAACCGAAGAAAGGGTCTGTGTCAAGGAAGGATCGATATGTGAAAGTACGCGTCCTTCAGGTTGATGGCCGCGAACCAATCCTGATGTCGTACTGACGCCAGGATGCGCTTCTATGTTAACATCCTGAACAGAAGCCTGTGTTAGGCCTTGTTAGGGCACGCAGGTCCAAGATTGGGCGCGACCCTCCCCCTCTCTTGGGCACGAAAAAATAAGGGCTGTAGAAGCCCTTGCGCAACTCGGCTATGGGGACGGGCTCTATTGCTCCCTTCGCCAGAAGGGTGGCAACTTCTGCCCGAAGGATGGAGGCACCCTCGCCCTGCACCGTAGTGGAGAGGACGCCACTGAACCGGGGCGGGGTCTGGTAAACTGGATCGCGTAGCAGAGGCGAATCATCCTGATGAGCCACTGTGAGGGGCTGGAGAGCTCTAACCAGGCCTCCAGTCTCCATGACAGCAGCACCAGGGGGACGACTGGACTTAACATGCCCGGGCAGGGTACGTAGAAAGGTCTCTTTAGTGTCCTAAGTTTTTATAAATGTGACCTTAATTGCCTACTGTCTATAAGCTTTTAGTGTCTTAATGACCGTTCCACAGGTGCATGTTCATTCATTGCTTATGGTTAATTGAACAAGCATGGAAAACATTGTTTAAACCCTTTACAATAAAGAACTGTAAAGTTATTTGTATTTTTTTACAAAATTATCTTTAAAATACAGTGTCCTGAAAAAGGGATGTTTCTTTTTTTGCTGAGTTTACATCACTATTTTAGTATTTTTTTCTGGAAAATCATTGCAAATTGTTTAATATTAAATAACCATGTTGTAATGCCTACTTTTGGGAAGTCCAATCAGTGAATTAAATACTTTATATAGGAGAACTACATCTTCTTATATAATTTTCTCTTTATTTGGAACTTGACTAACAGCCAAAAAAACAAAAAAACAACAACAATCAGTTTTAAATCAACCTTACCATAATGCTCAGTTTCACATTATGCCACTGTGGTGATGGGGGCGTGGTCGTGTGTCTAGAGAGAGAGAGCAGTAAGGCTCGTCACCTGGGTTATCATTATCTCTAAAACCTGTTTCTTGTTGTAGTGATGGCGGAGGGAGACATAAAAAGGTGCACGAGGTGTCAGAGTGGGATAGAGAGACTGTACCTGTGTGTGCTTGTTAAGAAGCCTTTACTCATTTGTATGTGTGACTACTTGGCCTCTGAGTGCCTTTTTTGTTTAAGTTGAACGATGCTGAAGAGTAATAAAAATACTCACATTGACAGTTCTCTGCCTCCTGACTCCTTAATTGCTCAGACAGTGAACCTTCTACAGCCACATTTGAGTTTATTATAAACTTTCCTAAAGAAACTAAAGATCTTCTCAAAGTAATACTACAAAGAAAATAATTCATAACTAAAACAAAAACCCAAAAGTAATTATTGTTGCACAACACAACATATAACTACGTAGCTCCTCTTCATTTTCTTGACATTTCTATCTATCATATCAGCAATCATTTTTCAAATAATGATCAAATAATGAATAAGTACTAATGTACGGTGTAGTCAAGTGCACATTCGGCATGTTAAAGCGATGACTCAGGTGTCTGTATCACAGTGACGCAGCACAGTCCCAGCAAAATGTGTCAGATCATGGAGGTTTGCTGCATCCTCCGCTATATAGCACTCAAAATCGGCCCACAAGATTGGAATTGCCTGTGCAAATTGCATTCAGCAACGAGTTTGTGGGTGCATTTGCGCTGTTGCCTGATCAGTGTAATTTCTTTAGTGAATCGGGCCCTGAACCAGTGCAGACAGCGTGTGAAAAGAACCATTGCTTTTACCTGCCACAATTCATCCCCCTCAGCCTCTCTAGTACCTGAAGCTGTGGAACAAAGGTATAGCTAATATAAAAGGCTCATCTCCCTTCTCTCAAAACATACTCTGCACTCCATCTTTTTCATTCCCACTTTTACTCACTACACTGCACACTTTGATCTCTTTCCAAGTGCTTTTCAGTTCATTTTGCAATACAATACTATCCTTCCTAAAAGAAAAGTGTATTTATTATTTATTATTGATTATTGTCATTTTTACACGTTATTTGTTTTATTAGACGATTTCTACAAATTTGGAGTGGCTATGAGTCAAATTGACTGAAATCACAACTCAAGCAAAAGACTCGACAACTAGCTCTTGAATGCCACAGAGACTTTTAGTCAACTAAGATTAAATTGCTTCTAAGATTTTTGTCAACCAGCACTGTAATTTTAATGAGTGAAATTAAAATAACCTGACTGTACTCACTCTTGGATTGCAGCATGTGAAATGATTGGCAATTTCTTTTTATTCAGAGCATATTTGAAATTACAACAAATATTGTCAGAAGCTAACCGATACTATAAACAATATTTCAGTAACACACACACACCACAAACACCTACATGCTGCACTAAAGGCAAAGGTGTCTATGCCACTTCTTTTAACTTCCCAACTATATTAATTGGAAGCTGAATTATTATTATTATTTTTTTATTTTATTTCTCTTGCAGTCTTGCCTCAGGGAGATCTTGGTTTAACCTTGGAAAGAAAAGCTGATTAGAAAAACTGATTGTTTGTGGACCACTTAAATGTAAAATTTTCTCCTTAATTGTCTATAGCTACAAAACACGATCACATGACAGCCATATTACATAAGTATTAATTTATCCAAAATGATAATTCTCTCATCATTTACTCACTCTTATGCTGTCTCAAACTTGTAGGCCTATTACTTTCTTTTGTGGGACAACGATTTTTCTATGAAGTTAGGTGTTTATTAGTGGTTGACCGATATATTTTTTGAGAGCCGATAAATCGGCTGCTATTCTGTCTGTGACCCAGATAACGTTTTCTAACAGGGTTATGAATTAAAATGGTTCATTTGTTTATGGAATTATGTTTAATAAGTGTATTTCATTTGTGTTTATTTGTTTACAAGAACTCATACATGTAATTTTGGTTACAGATATTTATTGTTATTATTATTGTTTATTTCATTTACTCACCTGTTAATTTGACATCCAATTCGGGGAGAGTTAAGAGTCATGTGATGAGGTCATATGTTGGTGGGTGGACCATGTTAAATTAATAGCATTGGGTGATATATTTTCCCATTTTGCCGATAATAGATTGCTGTGCAGCAACGTCTCATTTAAACTATCCTGTGTATCAGAGTCAGCTTATTTCATTGGCATGTTTTTTGTTGTTTGATTTTGTTTTTTGTAAATTATGGTGATTACTGGACTGTTTGCTAGCCAGCTCGCCCAGGTGTGTCTGGTGTGTCATTAATTTCTTTTTGTATTTGTAAGAAGTTAAGTTCTCTTGGGCAGTGGAGGAGCCAGGAGGCAATGAAGCATGGGGTGACTTAATGCAGTCTATTCACATAGATTCAAACACCAATCAGATAACAAAAGAAACTCTTTAAACACTCAGTCAGATAACAAAATACACTCAGCAAGCATCGAGTTCGTGCTCTCAGGGCTCTCCCTCTCTGTTGAACTGGTGAGCTGGTGCGGCTTTTAAGTCTCCCTCCGCCATCACTATAACATGAGACAGGTTTTAGAGATAATTACAACCCAGGTGACGAGCCTTACCACTCTCTCTCTCCCACAGACAGACACATGACCACGCCCCCATCACCACATATCCCCACCGCCTGACTCAGGCCAGGGCAACATCCGGCCTGCCAACTCCCCCCCATTTCTGGAGAGGAAGTCAGCCACAGCCATCTGCACTCCTGGTCTGTGGATCACCAACGGGTGATCCACACATTGGTATCTTTCATGCGGTGGAGCCATTGGGGTGGGGCGTGATCTGAACAGAGAGTGAAGGCCCGCCCCAGCAGGTAGTAGCGGAGAGTTAGGATGATCTACTTGACTGCCAGACTCTCCTCCATGGTGCTGTACTTAGTCTCTCTCAGCAAGAGCTTACGACTAATGTATAGCACCGGTCGCTCCTCCCCCTCCACCTCCTGCAAGAGCACTTCCTTCCAGCCCTCTGTCCAATGCATCCATCTGCAAAATAAAGGTGAGAGAGAAATTAGGAGCATATAAAGGCGGCCCCCCCACAAAGTGCTGACTTTATCTTTAGAAAAGCCTGTTGGCATGGCCCTGGACCCCCTTTCTAGTAAGATCAGTCAGCGGGCTGGTGATGTCAGAGTATCTAGGCACAAACCTCCAGTAGTAGCCTGCCAGCCCCAGAAACTGTCTCACCTCCTTTTTGGTCTTGGGCCTTGGACAGGCCACAATCGCTGCAATTTTGTCAACCTGGGAACACACCTGCCCGTGGCCCAAGTGGAACCCCAGATACCAAACTTCCACCTGCCCAATTGCGCACTTCTTTGGGTTGGCTGTGAGCCCCGCCCATCGCTGCAATCTCAGGACAGATCTCAGATGTTGCATATGCCGCTGCCAGTATGGGGTCTGAGAATTTTGTCCATGAGACGCTGAAACGTGGCCGGTGTCCCAAACAAACTGAACAGAAGGGTCACGAATTGGTGTAAGCCGAATGGTGTGGAAAAAGCAGTTTTTTCTTGGGAGATTGGAGTTAAAGGGATCTGCCAGTAACCCATTGTTAAGTCCAGTGTCGAATAAAATTGAGCCACGGCCAACCGATCGAGCAATTCGTCAATCCGAGGCATCGGGTATGCGTCAAATTTAGACACCACGTTCACTTTGCGATAGTCTATACAGAACCGGACCGACCCATCGCTCTTAGGCACCAGAACCACTGGGCTGGCCCAATCACTGTGTGACTCTTGTATTAAGCCCATATCAAGCATTGCCTCTAACTCTTCCTTAACAACCTTCTTTTTGTGTTCAGGAAGGCGACAGGGGCGGCTATGAATCACCACCCCCGGGGTTGTCTCGAGATGGTGTTCTGTGAGGTTCGTGCGACCGGGGAGAGGTGAGAACACATCCGCAAATTCCGTTTGCAACTTGGCCATGTCTGTGAGCTGCGACAGTGAGAGGTGGTCTCCACAAGGGACTGGGGTGAATGAATTTGGTTTGAGAGTCACCTCCGGACTGAGCTCCACCCTCTCAGGGACTACCGTCGCTAGGGCCACAAGAACCGTCTCCCTCCATGATTTTAGGAGATTGAGATGGTAAACTTGACATGCTCCTCCCCTATCCATTCGCTTAACCTCATAATTGAGATCTCTGACTCACCATGTGACCTCAAAGGGCCCTTGCCACTTGGCGAGTAATTTAGAGCTTGAGGAATTCCCGTAGTCGAGTACCCCTGTCATACAGCTGGCTTTGACATTCCTGAGCTTGGAGCAAATTCTCCTGTGTTAATCGACCCAAAGTGTGGAGATTTGCTCTAAGATCAAGAATGTACTGAAGGTACCTCCTCCCAAGCTGTATGACATTGAGCACACCGCGCGGCCGATGCTCATACATTAGCTTGAATGGGGAAAACCCTGTGGAAGCTTGCGGGACCTCTCGCACTGCAAATAACAGGGGATCGAGCCACTTCTTTATTTAGTATTTACGACATGCCGCACACCACTTGTGAATGTCCCCGTGAATGCCCGGCCAAAAAAAACGGGCCATTATTTGGTTGAGTGTAGCCCACCCGTGGTGGAGTGGGACAGGGGGATTTGTTGCTTGAATGTATAACGTTACGGGTTGGTTTATTGATTGTATTGTTTTATTTTGTTTTGCTGTGTATTACATTTGATTTGTGGTTATTTGTGGTTTAAAAAAAATTATATATATTGTAAAGACTTGACGTAGGGAGGGAAAGGAGGACACAGGGAACTGGGTTCTTTAACTCAAGGTATGATTTAATTAAACAAACTTAGAAGGCTTTTCAGCATAGCACTCTAAGTTAAACACACACAGTCTCTTTCTGACAGTGTGGTCCCTTTATATCGCTCTCCCTAATGCTTACTGCAATTAGAAACAGACGTTAGACATTATAAGGCTCACGGGTGTGTGCACCCTTACCACTTTCTCTCTCTCCGGACGAACGCTCGACCACGCCCCCGCCACCACATATCCCCACTGCCCGACTCAGGCCGGGGAGTCATCTGGTCTGTCAACCCCCCCGCCCCATTTCTGGACAGGAAGTCCACGACAGCCATCTGTGCTCCCGGTCTGTGGACCAACTCGAACGTAAACGGCTGAAGAGCCAGATACCACCGGGTGTCTGGTATCTTTCATGCAGTGGAGCCATTGGAGTGGGGCGTGATCTGAACAGAGGGTGAAGGCCAGTTCCAACAGGTAGTACCAGAGAGTGAGGACGGCCCACTTGATGGCAAGACACTCCTTTACAATTGTAGTGTACATAGTCTCCCTCAGCGAGAGCTTGCGACTAATGTACAGCACCTATTGACATTGCTCCATCCACTGGACTGGGTCTGGAGCTCCCTTTTTAGTGAGATCAGTCAGCGGGCTGATGACGTCCAAATAATTAGGCACAAACCTTCTATAATAGCCAGCCAGCCCCAGGAACTGTCTCACCTCCTTTTTAGTCTTGGGTCTCGGGCAGGTCGCAATCGCCGCAGTTTTGTCTATTTGGGGACACACCTGCCCGTGGCCCAAGTGGAACCCCAGATACTGTACCTCCACCCATCCAACTGCACCCTTCTTGGGGTTTGCCTTGAGACCCATCCGTCGCAGCGACCTCAGAACCTCCCTCAGATGCTGCATGTGCCGCTGCCAATCATTACTGTATATAATGATGTCATCCAGATAGGCATCGGTGTAAGCCGAGTGCAGTCTGAGGATTCGGTTCATGAGGCCATGAAATGTAGCCGGGGCCCCAAACAAACCAAACGGAAGCGTCACAAATTGGTGTAAGCCAACGAACGATCGACCATGCCCCCGCCGCCACATATATACAGTGTTGTATTTTAAAGATGCTATTATAATTGCATGAGTGTTTCTAATAACCATGATTTGAGGTACGCACAGAGTTAAAATCCATGTGCAAAGAGATCAGAGTGAAGAAGACTGTTACATGTGGTGGTGTTTTCTATTTATCCAAGTCATTTAATGCTCTTTAATAAATGTAAAACACTGTGGCTCTTTTTCAGTTCTTTGCCTTTTATTATGACTAATATTTGAGATGAATGTTCAATAAAATTGTAAATTGCCTTCAGTTTTTTCATCATTAATTTGATTACTGGTGAATGAAGGTAACAATGATATTAAGGCAAATATCAAAACTTCTAACATACACCATCTGCAAATATGTGGATATCTTGTTTAAAGAGAGAGTTCACCCCCCTAAAAATTCTCTCATAATTTACTCACCCTCATACCATCCCAGATGTGTCTGACTTTCTTCTGCTGAACACAAACAATATATTATGAGAGGTGTGGGTGAGAAACAGATCAATATTTAAGTCCTTTTTTTACTATTAATCTCCATTTTCACATTATTCTTCTTTAGTTTGTGGTGATTTGCTTTCTTTGTGCATATCGCCACCTACTGGGCAGGGAGGAGAATTTATAGTAAAAAAAGGACTCAAATATTGATCTGCTTCTCACCCACAGCTATCATATAATTTCTGAAGATATAGATTTAACCACTGGAGTCTTATGCCTATCTGCCTTTGTGTTTTTTTTTGGAGCTTCAAAATTTTTGTACCCATTGCATTGTAGGTTGCATGAACCTACAAAGCTGAGATATTCTTCTAAAAATCGTTGTGTTCAGCAGAAAAAACAAAGTCGTAAATATCTGGGATGGCATGAGGGTGAGTCAGCAATGAGAGAATTTTAATTATTGGGTAAACTATCTCTTTAAACAGATGTAATTCACGAACCTCACAAAACTTGCAAATCCAGCATTTTTTTCATGTGGAGAGCTCATATGTTTTCCTCTGAAGCATGTATTCTATCAGCCTGGATTAAAACTCTGTTCCTTTGGCTCACGAATGTTGCATGAAGATCTGTCGGTGACACTCCAATCATGCGATTTGGACCATATAAACCGAAAGCTGTCAAGAAATTCTGCACGAGCGTGAAAGCAGCTGCAAAGTAATAATGCTTCACGTGTGCTATAATATACAACAGATTGTTACAGTCCTCGAATCTGATTGGACGAGAGACATTCCATGAGTACTAATGTCTCACACCATTAGCACTCAGACGATTCACTTTTTGTATCACTTCGCTTCTGTTCGTGGCATTCTAAACCAAAGTGTAAGAGCAGAGCAGATAGGTAAAAGCTAGATATGTCTTTTCATTTTTCCCTGTGACATTAAAGATTTTAGCCAGTGGGTGTCGACAAAAGAAAATTTTTATGTGTAATGAGCTAGTAAAGTATGCCGTGCCTTGAGTCAGTGCACATCAGTCAACAAGGGGTTTCTTTGAAGTCATCGGCATTGCCTCTCACTCCAAGATCGCTTAAATAACTAGTACTACAACAATACAACTGGTAAATACAGTTAAACTAACAGCATCAGCATTAAGGCTTGTCACAGCTGAGAGACACATCAGATGGAAAAATCAAAAACATACTCAAGGCGCGTAGCTATACCAAAATTTCCACGTTGTGAGGAGATCTCATCAACACGGTGGAGGAGAGAACGGTTTCTTTAATGAATGACCGGTGCACCGGCTACAGCAAAATACTGATGGGGACCCCCATCAGACAGCTATATTTACCCAGAGAAAATACAATGTATTTGACCATTTTTGTGTGTTATGAGCCAATTAAGTTGACATGCATTGAGTCAGCACTGACAGTCAGCGCCAGAGAGCGTTTCTTTGAAGTCTCTCACTCCATGATCGCTTGGATTTCTTCTACACTACAGCTTCAGCATTAAGACATATCACAGCTAAGAAACACAACAGACTGAGTTATTACACAAACATAAGGCGTTTATCTTTTCCTGGAGTATCCACATTGAAGATGTAAACATTGAACATTGCGGCGGAAAGAACGGTTTCTGCCGCACTCTTGCGCACCCGCTACCGCAAAATAGGGAGGAATACCCCAACTCAGATGGCTTTTTTTCCATAGAGAAAGTAGGATGTACAGTATTTGACCAAAATGGCATTATCTTCAACAAGCTAACTAATACACTACAGCATCTCTGCTTGAGAGTCACGACAAAGCAGATAATCACTCAAGCTCAGTCTCTCTCTCTCTCTCTCTCTCTCTCTCTCACACACACACACACACACACACACACACACACACACAGCCTTGTTTCTCCAGTAACTTGTTAGAAACAGCTCAAGCCGTCGTTGCTTGTTCTAAAGTGACATTTTTGAATTAGTAATGGAGGATTGGGTGCAACTTTTGAACTAGCAACGGCAGATTCTGATCCGTCACGTAAGAAAGTAGTTCCATGCACAACTGCGGTTTTTGTGACAGTCCTTAGTTTTTCCTCCTTTTTTAATTTACTTGTTTATTGCACTGTTGTATATAAGCAATATCACACTCGCAATCGTGCTGTATGGCTCTAAATCAGCATGGCTTTGATTACCTGTGGCCTTGTGCCTGCAGCCGAATCACAGCCGTGCTGATGTAGGGCCATAGAGCACTCTTGCTTGTGTGATATCGTTTAAATGTCACATTCATTTTGCCCTGTATGCACAATTAGTTTGATTCACTCTTTTGTGAGAAAATGCGATTACTGACGTGCACATGCCATCCATGGTTGCTAGACTACTGTGTATTTTTATTTCCTTATTCCTAATATATCAACAAATTACTAAAATGGAATAATTAAACAGAAAGCAAGAGAAACTGCTATTTAACATTTAAAAAACATAAAATCATTGTAGAGCTGAGGAGGGCGGGGCCGGGTTGGAATGAGACACACCCGGTCCCCAATCAGCCTGATGGGGCGCGCGAGGGATAAAGGCGGCCGGGGACGACAGTTCGAGAGAGAGAGAGAATTACAGACAGCTGTGCTGTGTTTTTAGTTGTGTGTTTTTGGTTGGGTTTTTGGTTAATAAATTATTATTTAAGTTGTCAAGCCGGTTCTCGCCTCCTCCTTTCCTCTAAACCCCCTTACAATCATATTTTTGAAATGATTTATTTGTACAAAGTTAAAGTTTTGTGTAAAATGTAGTAAATATAGTAATTAATAAGTACTTTTTTTTAATTTATTTTTTATTATTTTTTATTCTTATGTTTACTATACTAAATTGTGCTCTCTGGATATCAGTATCGGCCATTTAAAAACCCATATCAGTCAACAAGTAGAGTTTTTGTCCATACAATGCAAGTCAATGCAGTCCAAAGCTTTCAAGCACCAAAATAACATAAAAACAGATCATGGCATGATCATGATGTGCAACTCGATTACACTTCTTTGCATTTTGCATGCTTCAAGGGTGGGAAACTGTATTCAAGCTTCAAATCATGATCGTGCCAAAGACTGCAGATGTCAAGATATATAGTGAAAGGATTACATTTTAGTCCATTTTCCAAAACTGGAGCTGCAACTTACTATTATTTTGATAATTGAATAATCTAACATCTATTAGAACGATTAATCAACTTTTCAGATGATTATCAGTGCATCAGCCAGGTGCAGTTTCAATCTCTCTTGCTCACTTTATGCATGTCATAGAAGCGGCTCCAAAATAAAAGACTTGAACAAAAACACATAAAACCATGACATATCCCCCCCACTAGGGGTGGCTGGGGGTGGGGGGACTGTGGTGACTTGATGTGGTTACATGGCATGACATGGTAACATGATACAGCAGGATCCTGACTTGGCCGTGGTAGGCTTGGATGCTGACTCGTTGGCCATGGCAGGCATGAGCGCTGGACTGTGGAGCAGAGGCGGGCCTGGACTGTGGAGCAGAGGGTTGCTTGTGACATGGCATGGAGCAGACTGAAGCTTGGCTGTGACATGGCATGGAGCAGACTGAGGTTAGGCTGTGCCATGGCGTAAAGCAGACTGAGGCGTTATTGTGACGGGCTCAGGCGTTGCTGTGACATGGCATGGAGCAGGCTGAGGAGTTGCTGTGACATGGCATGGAGCAGGCTGAAGAGTTGCTGTGACATGGCATGGAGCAGGCTGAGGCGTTGCTGTGACATGGCATGGAGCATGGCATGGAGCAGGCTGAGGCATTGCTGTGACATGGCATGGAGCAGGCTGAGGCGTTGCTCTGACATGGCATGGAGCAGGTTGAGGCGTGGCTGTGACATGGCATGGAGCTGGCTGAGGCATGGCTGTGACATGGCATGGAGCAGGCTGAGGCGTGGCTGTGACATGGCATGGATCAGGCTGAGGCGTGGCTGTGACATGGCATGGAGCATATTCCTCAATGGAAAGGCCTTCCTGACGTAGAGGAAGTAACTGAACTGCTGGGTTCATCTTGATGGTTCAGGTATTCTGTAATGATGGGCTGGCAATGACAGGCAGACGAAGACGAGATGATGTGAAGAACCCAAATGCAGTTTATTACAAACATGAAATTCAAAAACCATAAATCCAAACATGAACAAAACATAAACATGAACTTGACATGACATGGAAAACCCAACAAATGTTACATTAACAATACCTGACAAGAGACAATGTCAAACATGAGGGCTAAATACTTGGACTTGGGAGAACACATGACAATAATAACCAATGAACACACAGAACTCTAAACAAGATAACGAGACTGCTAACAAGCTAATGAAACAATGAACCAATGGGGACAAGACACAAGAACATGGGAAATGCATGACAAGATCACATGACAATGAAACAGGAACAAACATGGCATGGAACTGTTTTACCAAAATAAAAGACATGAACAAAAACACATAAAACCATGACACCTGTGTCATAGAGAAGGAACATACAGTAACTAAAAATGACAGTGAAGATTTCTTATTTGAGATATTTTCTGTTCAGTTACAATCATGTACTGAGATAAGTACAGCATTTGAATAAAGATTATCTGTAATGCGATGTGCATTGACTGCTGACTGACGTGAAATGGCTCGGTAAGATGGACAGTGGCTATAAGACTGGCTACATTTAGTAGTCGAACAGACCATTGGAGAGACATGTCTCATCAGATACAGTATTGTACTGCTGCAAACAGGTACAGCAATGCACATAAAATGTGCACCAAATGTGCTACCTGCTCCACTTTATCCTGACCCTCATTGTAATGAAACCCCCGTTCTAGTCTATTAAAAACATTATGAAAAGTACATTTGCCATTCAGCTGTTTTTTGAATATAAAATACCAGTCAAATATAAAATCTTAGTAATCTGATGATATCAGACAATGCTGCACAAAGAATTTTTATAATTTTCGTTTTGTTTCCAGTACTAAATATTTTTCTCAGTAAAAACACCATTAAAACAATTTAAAGGGGTTTCTGAGAAGCAAAATTGCTTAGGTAAGATTTATGTCTGCAAAGATAAAACATTTTGCCAAGGGATATTCAAGATATATTCTTTGAAAACAAGCTCATATCTTCATAAATAATGTTTTTTCATGGTGCAGCATCTAACCTTTGGGCACATGTGACATTTACAGTCTTATCCCTTATAATACAGTTTATCTTACCATTAAACACAGTAATCACGTGTCTGGATGGTGAAATGCATATGGCAATTGTATGCAGATGAGGATATGCATAGTAAAATCAGGCGTTGTACACTCCATCTATGGTTATTTTGGGAGGAGACAGGGTGGGGAATGAATCACGTGCATATACGCACAATCTTCAGCTAGCGGGGATTTATTAAGGGAACTATGCGCAGGTTCTGGCGTATGTACGGTTTTATAAATCTGAATTTTTTATTTTTTTTTGTGCGTACGCAAAATCTGACTTTTGTGCTTACGCACACTTTAAGGACAAAATCTAAGCAGAGTTTTATACAGGGGCCCCTGGGGAATTTGGAGGCCAGGTCAACACCTTGAACTCTTCATCATGTTCCTCAAATCATTCCCGAATAATGAGTGCAGTGTGGCAGGGCGCATTATCCTGCTAAAAGAGGCTTCTGCCATCAGGGAATACCATTGCCATGAAGGGGTGTACCTGGTCTGCAATGATATTTTGGAAGGTGGCACGTGTCAAATTGACATCCACATGAATGGCCGGACCCAGGGTTGCCCAACAGAACATTGCCCAGAGCACACGCACAGCGCACACATACATGGCTCAAGTTCTGACGCTCGTGTGTCCATTATAGGTGCTTTCAATGGTGGACAGCAGTCATCATGGGCACTCTGACCGGTCTGCGGCTACGTAGCCCCAGATGCAGCAGGCTGTGATATACTGTTTGTTGTGACACATTCCTCCTGTAACCATCATTAAAACTTTCTGTGACTTGTGCCACAGTAGACCTTCTGTCGTTTCAGACCAGACGGGATAGCCTTCGTTGCCCTCGCGCATCAATGAGCTTAGGACGCCCAACACCCTGTCGCCGATTTGTGGTTTGTCCCTCCTCGTACCACTGTCGGTAAGAACTCACCACTGCTGACCGGGTGCACCCCACAAGCCTTGCCATTTCAGAGATGCTCTGACTCAGTTATCTGGCCATAACAATTTGGCACTTGTCAAAGTTGCTCAGGTCTTTACTCCTGCCCATTTCTCCTGACTTCAACACATTGACTACGAGAAGTGATTGTTCGCTTAACATCTAGTCTACCCAGACCTTGACATGTGGCCTTTTTAGATGATCAACGAGATGATCAGAGATGATCAACATCATTCGCTTCACCTGTGAGTGGTCATACTGTTTTGGTTCATCAGTGTATTTATGAATAAAGTACTCTTGTTTTAAAATCTTCCCCACTCTGCTTCCAGTTGTTATGACATCTCCTGAACACTTTAAAATACTCATGACAACTTTTGATAACTCTATAACCAATAAATGCACTTTGCTAGCAAATTACACTTTGATATCAACATCATACAAATCTATATAGAAAAGCTAGACTGGAAGTTCAAAGACAACATTTTCAAGATGGCTGCGTGCTAGTTTCTTTGGTGCATAAGGTGAATAAGGAAAAAAAAAAACACTTCATATCTTCATCAAAATATCTTTGTTTCTGTTTTGCAGAAGAAATAAAATCATATGAGACTGAAACAACATAGAGGTGAGTAAATGATGAGATAATTATAATCTTTAGGTGAACTATTCCTTTAATAAACTAAAACCTCATGCATCCACAGCATATGTGTCAGTATAGTCATGGACCACTAGGTTGTTTAGGAAAACAAATAAGAGCCAGCAAAACAGAAACATCTTTGCAGAATCAAAGATCACTATCAAGAACAGCAGAGAGGAAATTTCTTTTTTTTTTTTTTTGCCAGAAGATGATGTCACAAGGTGTAGCACAATTTTGGATTCTTGGAAAACTGGCCTTCACCAACTGTCAATTGAGATACAAGCCAGAACCATTACCAGTTTTATAAGTTTAATCCATATCTAGTTAATTGTCCTAATTATGAAACATTTTAAAATTCAAACCTTGTTCCTGTTATACATGATGGTGTAACGCAAAATTCCAACACGAAAGACTTATGAAATCAATCTTAAACTGATTTTTTTTTTTTCCTATATTCAATTATCATAATAAACCAAAACATACAGACCATTTTGGTTTTAGCAGTGGCGAATTCTCAGGGCCAGCAAAGCCTTATCTGCTGGCATAACATGTCTAATAAATAAATATTTTTTCATCCTTTCATTCTCATTCACCTTTTTGCCTATTTATTTTCAATTGGTTTCCACTCCTAATTCATCTAAAAACGAATAGCAAACAATGAATTGTTTATCCAATCAGAATTTATTCCTTGATCCTTACAAGTGAAGCATGACGACTGGTTCACAAATCGCATACCCAAAGCCGAGCGTGTTAGTCTTAGCTCCACCCCGTCAGGCCTTCAGAATTTCCACAGAATCCCTCAACATTGCAGTGAATAGGCATCTAAAGTCAGATTGTCAGATTCATCAGCCAATCAGATTGATTTATTTGTTCTTGGTGGGTGTAGTCTTTAGGATATGTCCCAGTCGAGGCCTTCTAGCTGGCCTTGAGTGATGCAATCATGCTTTAAGTGATGAACGTAATTTGAAAGCCAAGAGCGCGAGATCTTGCTGATGAGTTGGCTGTCATCACTGCCGCTATCGCCATTGAGAAAGAGATCCTTATGGATTTAAAAACCTGAGATGTAAACAGGAAAGGAGGGCTGATTTTCACTTCAAGTAAAATTGGTAAGTACTTTTTGCATTGTTATAGCAACATCAGGAGTTTTCTAAGTGTAAATTAGGCTGGCTGGAGCATTCAGTGTCAGTTTAAGTTTTGAAAAGTAACCTACTTAACAAAAATTATTGCAAGCAACATTTAGATCGCAAATATTATTAGAGAGCTTTTTCTTGGTATTAGACCTTCTTGGTTTTGGCTTTCGTGCGTGGATGTGTTTTAAAAATGCCAATTGGTATTATTATTTGGCTGTGATATAATGTATGATGTCCATAGGCATAGGATTTCTTATTAATTGTAAAACAGTGTTTTCTTAATGGCATGAATCACGCTGAAGGCCAAGACTTAAAATGCACGGGCTGCCACTGGGTTTTAGTTACATAAATGAAAATAAGGTCAATAGGTTTTTAGACTTATCTAGAAACTGCAAATAATCATTGGAAGCTATGTACCCTAATGAACCATAGAGGTTTACTGCATGATCCCCTAAAAGGGGATTTCAGAAGTTCTGACCTACAATCAGTGGGAGCATCAGTTTGTTTTCTCTCTACTGCCCATCAGACACTCATCTCCAAGCAGAGATTACGTACTAATCTAGCAATCTCAGTCATAATCAGAACACATGCCTACATTTCCATCGCCATATGGACAAAGTGTTTTGAGTGTTGCCCTCGATCACTTCTGATATCCCTGTCATCATTTTAGAACTCAAGAGCACAAACCCAAGGGAGATTTTGCTGGCTTAGTTGTGATCAAGTGCTTGTCTGTGATGCTGTGAGAGATAAGGACAAACATGCACTCTCTCTGGTCAATTTTGAAGGATTTGAAAGACAGGGTTAGCACCAATAAAAAATGCTTATGCAACTTCCCCAACCTTATCCACTCGTACTAGCTCTCCTTCTGTGTGAAGATTAATAATGGCTAAGCAAATCAAGCTTTCTGACTGTTTGAGAAGATGTCACTAGCATGTGCCTGCTCTCCGCTACAAGTGCTCACTGTTTGAGTCTACTAGAGTTCTTGTGCACACTTTACCATTGGAAATGCTTCAGAAAACCCCTCAGTGTAGTACAAAGAAGTACCAGCAGAGTGAAGGTAGGGGAGAAAGGAGACAGAAAGAGAAGCAGAGACTTCGAAACATCCCATCTTTCAACCCTCTCTGTTAAAGGGTTTGCATTATTGAGAGTGCATTTTGTATCACTTCTGTGATTTAACTGAGTTTTGGGGCAAAAGTACCAGCAACTATACAAAATAGCTTTCCTTCACTGATCAGTGCTGAATTTTGTTAGATTCTTGATACACCCATCTCAAGGGAACCAGAATCTTTGCAGCCAAACCTGTACTTGCTCCTTTCATTTATCATGAAGTGCTTTAGGGTGTCGCTGTTAGTGGCAGACGATTACCTGCCCGCCTAAAGTGACTTCCAAAATATCTGTGGGGATTACTACAGAGGGCAAGCCATCAAATGGTCAAAAAGAGGACTGTCAAGAGACACAAAGCACAGAAACCAATGTTCCCTGTCTGTCACTCTCTCGACATTGTGTCGATGTAGTGACACTAGGGGTTTGATTTTGAGAGCCCCATTCACCTTTGCTTAAAATAGAAAAGGCCAATGAAAATTGGCAAGTGGAATTTGCATGCCACTCTCCGCCCCGGGCATATGGGTATAAAAGGAGATGGCGTGCATCACTCATTCAGATTTTTCTTCGGAGCCGAATACATGTGTGTGTGTGTTTGTCCTCTCACCTATTGCTATGCTGCTGAATTTTTATGCCGCATATCAGCGGTCACCCTCGCACGGTTGAGTGCTGTGCTTCCCCTGGGTGCTTCGGCAGTCTGAGTCTGCAGGTGCTAAAAGAGTATATTCAAGTAAGAGTATATTTTCCTTCTAAAAGAGCTCGCACAAATGCTTGACGTCTTTTTAAAGATGTCCTTCCACGTTTGCGCTACTGGATGTGGCCGTTATCTCTCCCCTCCGGATACCCATGAAATCTGCCTCGAGTGTCTGGGGCACCAGCACGCCGAGGCAGCTTTCGTGGAAGGGTTGTGTTCTCATTGCGAGAACATGCCCATGAGAACATTGCGGTCACGGCTCACTTCCTTCGCGAAGCAAGGAACCACCGCGGCTGCTCCCCAACCTGGTCCGTCCTGGGCTGACGTTCAGCCGGCCGGGTCGTTAAGCACCGAGGGTGCGATCTGGATGTGGACATGGGAGCGTTTCTGCCGGCTCAGCCCCCGTGGACCTCCCATCCCCCAGCACGCTTGTTCTGTCCAGATGAGCTGTCGAGCAATGCAGGCGGTCTGCCTCATGGCGGGTTTAATGTGTTGTTCGCGGCTCGCGACGAGGATGAGCTTTCGGTCGCAAAGGGCTGGCAGTGTCAGGGGCTCTGGACGGGGCCCCGACTCCAATGGCACATCAACTGCTTAGAGTTGCTGGCAGTATTGCTGGCCCTGAGGAGGCTCCGGCCATTGATTCAGGGCAACCATGTGTTGGTCCGAACCGACAACACAGCGACCGTAGCATACATAAACCACCAAGGTGGCGTACACACGCATCGCATGTCGCAACTCGCCCGCCGCCTCCTCCTTTGGAGTCAGCAGACTTTGAAGTCTCTGCGGGCCACTCACCTTCCAGGCATCCTCAATCATGCAGCGGATGTGCTCTCATGGCATGTAACACTCCGCGGGGAGTGGAGACTCCACCCCCACGTAGTCCAGCTGATTTGGGAGAGATTCGGGGAGGCACAGGTAGACCTGTTCACCTCCCAAAACTCCTCTCACCGTTCCGTTCCCCTTAGGTGGACCTGTGTTTTCCCTTGTCAAAGCTTTCTCTGCCTCGGCCACTGTGCTGCATACCCTCTCTATAGATAGGGTCCTCCTGTGGTATCATTCCTTATGTGAACTTCCCCATTGGTAAGTCCATGTGAGGTATTCTCCACATGCTAACTCCCTTGGGCAGGATGTGTTCTCCGTAGTGCTCTCCTTCCTGGAGAGGGAAGAGCACTTCCCAGCGCTATTCTAGAAAAGTGCTTGGACATTGCTTAACAGCAATCAGTTAAGACACTGCCTGTAACCTCCTTGGGTTAGTGCCTCCACCCCCCTTAACGGGACTAGGGAGACACCTTATCTAACTCGCTGGAAGGTCACGATGTGGTTGAGTGCTCACTGCAAGGCACGCAGCAGCTTGCCCGTGTCCACTCTTCCGTACCTCGTGACACGGTTCAGCACCTGCAACATTTCCTATAGGAAACCCTAGTGTCACTACATCGACACAACGTTGAGTGAGTGACAGACAGGGAATGTCTTGGTTACTGATGTAACCTCTGTTCCCTGATGGAGGGTACGAGACGTTGTGTCCCTCCTGCCGTGGCACTGAACTGGCCGCTGACATGGCTGGGACTCTCTATCGGCTCCTCAGCATAAATCTGAATGAGTGATGTATGCCATCTCCTTTTATACCCGTATGTCTAGGGCTGAGAGTGGCATGCAAATTCCACTCACCAATTTTCATTGGCCTTTTCTATTTTAAGCAAAGCTGATTGGGGCTCTCAAGATCAAACCCCTAGTGTCACTACATCGACACAATGTCTCGTTCCCTCAATCAGGAAACAGAGGTTACATCAGTAACCAAGACATTTTTGATTGCTTGTTTTAATTTGCCAATCACTCAGGTCTGTGAGGGAGTTTAGTGCCACTCATCAGTAACAACAGTGAAGAATAAAAATCATGTCAAGTGCACACCTGCCCAGAACTTTAAAGATGCTTTTGAAAGCCACAAGATACTCACAAATATATGGGGTGATTCTCATGAAACTTGTCAGGAAAACGTTCTGGCCTTTCTTTTTCTTTCTTTTTTTTTTTTTTAAATCAAAAGAAACAAATAAGAAATTATGTTTTCCATATAGAAAATGAAAGCTATCAAAAATATTTGATGGCCTATTTTAAGGTCAGTAAGATCTGTTACATTGTGATACACTGCCTGGCCAAAAAAAAGTAGCCATTTGGATTTAAATATGCAGATACTTAAGAGCCTATGACTGATGAAGTGATTAATATGTTTCAGCTGGCAACAGTTCTTTTAACCCTAACTGATGCAGTGTGTAGCTTTTCATTTCTTAAACAACCATGTAGGAAGACGTATCCCATGGTCGTGGAAAAGATGTTACTGTGTTTCAGAAGGGGCAAATTATTAGCCTGCATCAAGCAAAGAAAACAACTAAGGAGATTGCTGAAATCACTGGAATTGGGTTAAGAACTGTCCAACGCATTATTAAAACCTGTAAGGATAGTGGTGAATCGTCAGCTTAGCGGAAGAAATGTGGTCGGAAAAAAATCTTGAATGATCGTGATCGGAGATCACAAAAACGCTTGAAGTCTCATCGTAAATAGTCGACAGTAGAACTCACGGCTATGTTTAATAGTGAAGGTAAGAGCATTTCCACATGCACAATGTGACGAGAACTCACAGGATTGGGACTAAACAGCTGTGTGGCCACAAGAAAGCCACTTGTTAGTGAGGCTAATCGGAAAAAAAAAAAATACTTCAATTTGTTAGGAAGCATAAAGATTGGACTGTAGAACAATGGAAAAAGGTAATGTGGTATGATGAGTCCAGATTTACCCTATTTCAAAGCGATGGGTGCGTCAGGGTAAAAAGGGGACCATCATGCATAGTGCCCACTGTACAAGCCTCTGGAAGCGGTGTTATGATCTGGGGTTGCTTCAGGTCAGGTCTAGGCTCAGCAACGTTATGTGGTAATAAAATGAAGTCAGCTGACTACCTGAATGTACTGAATGACCAGGTTATCCCATCAATGGATTGTTTTCTTCCCTGATGGCACAGGCATATTCCAGGATGACAATGCCAAGATTCATTGGGCTCAAAGTGGTTCAGGGAGTATGAGGAATCATTTTCACACATGAATTGGCCACCAGAGTCAGAGTCCTGACCTTAACCCCATTGAAAGTCTTTGGGATGTGCTGGAGAAGACTTTACGGAGTGGTTCGATTCTCCCATCACCTATACAAGATATCGGCAAAAATTAACGCAACTCTGGATGGAAATAAATGTTGTGCATTGCATAAGGTTGTCGAAACAATGCCACAACAAATGTGCCCTGGAATCAAAGCTAAAGGTGGTACAACTTTTTTTTTTGTTTTTTTTCTGGCCAGGCAGTGTATTATTTGCATGACATTTTACCCTATGATTCTCAATATTGCAATGTGGAAAAAGATTAATATTAGTATTTATACATCATGCACTCAAAAATTTATTTTTGCTGCTTGTTCAGTTTACTTAATTTAAAATGAACTAAAGCAATTTTAGAACACTTTGTCACAACTTGATTTCATTGCGTTCTATCCATTTGTAAAATGGAAGTTTACTTCAGTTGCTAATTTCAGTTGGGACTAGATTAATAATTGTTTTGTTAATGTAGAATTGATGAAACTGGGCAGGGGATTTCCATTTCCCAGCATACTTTGCATATGACTCGATAGGGAGAGTAAATGTTAAAATATAAGTGTAATTGTTATGTGTTTTTGTGCAAGATGAATATAAAGGGGGATACTTGGTGTTTAATGTTTTGTTATTTTAATATTTATAAGAGTTTATGGTGGAGTTTTGGGGGTTACCATTATGGTGAAGAGTGGAGCTTGAGCTAATGGTGAGGACAGGTTAAAGGCAAACATAAAGCTGATTACTCGCTTGCTGAGCAAATGCTGTGCTTTTTATATCATAATTACTAAAATTACTTTGTATACAAAGAAATGAGAGGTTAATTTGAGTTACATTGCCACATCTAATTTTGTTGGGTTTACCCAATACAACTAGGTTTTTTCTAAACTGTTTGTGTTGAGATTACATAGTAATTTTAAGTTAAGAAAACTCATTTGAAACATGTGGAACCACTGTCCACTAATGAATCAAGTTCAGCCAAAGAGCAAATTTTTTTAGTGTAGTAGTACTCCCTTGATCCTGCCTTTCATTTTCGCTGATTTGAAAAATAACTGTATTACAGCAGTGGGCATCATCATTGAAAACAATGGGAATAGTAAAAGTACAATTTCCGGACACATCATGGTTATGAGAATTAAGGCAGATTTACACTTCTGCATTGAATCTATGCTGTAGCCTGACGTGCATCTCCCCATAAATATAACAATGAGTTGCGTCGACGCAGACATCAACAGCTGTGATTGGTCCACTTTGTAACCAGAGACCGTCTCCAAGGATGACAAAAGAGATATCTGAGGTAGCGTTGCATTTTCTCCAAGATTATTGTAAGATCTATGCATCATAACACATTGTAGTTTGAGCATTTTTTGTTTTTTTATCAGGAACATCTGCTGTTTTTATATTCTGTTTATGTTTCATGACGTTACATGCAAAAACATGACAAAAGGACACATCTGTTTAAAACGTATAAACGCTGCACTTTTTTTCTTTGGGCTTTTACTCAATATACACTCACTGAGCACTTTATTAGGAACACTATGGTCCTAATAAAGAGCCCGACATGCTCTTTTGCTGTTGTAGCCATCTGCCTCAAGGTTCGACGTGTTGTGCATTCTGAGATGCTATTCTGCTTATCTGAGTTACCGTAGCCTTTCAATCAGCTCAAAACAGTCTGGCCATTCTCTGTTGACCTCTCTCATCAGCAAGGTGTTTCCGTCCACAGAACTGCCACTCACTGGATGTTTTTTGTTTTTGGCACCATTCTGAGTAAACTCTAGAGACTGTTGTGTTTGTGAAAATCCCAGGAGATCAGCAGTTACAGAAATACTCAAACCAGCCCACCTTGCACCAACAATCATGCCACGCTCGAAATCACCCCATTCTGATGGTTAGTGTGAACAATAGCCACACAATTGGCTGATTAGATAATCGCTTGAATAGGTGTACTGGTGTTCCTACTAAAGTGCTCAGTGAGTGTATATTTGGAATGTGAGTGACACAATATTTGTTGTACTCTACTTGAGAACTTTCTGATCTGTATGATGCACTGACCGTATGTTTGAAAGCATGGTGTACAGTAAATAATCATATTCATCATTTATGAAAACAGAACACTTCTAATTTGTCAGCACCTGTTTAGAATTATATTGCCAATGTGGATTGTAAAGTCCAGCTTTACAACATTAAAACAACACCCATTTGGTGATGCTCCAGCATGGATCTTTATTGATTTATTATCATTATTGATTTATTATATTCAAGCGATTCAAGAGCAATCCATATTTTGATGAACTCGTTTTTAATGCTACAAATATTTAAGAAATACTTTTGAATCCACGAATTGAAATGCTTTTGTTTATTTATGGAATGTATAATCATTTCAGAAATAAAGGCATATTCTCAATATACTAGTACTTGGCTGTGTACTCACAGAACAACGCAGACCTATGAATGCAAACCACTGTGTTGGCCACTACGCGGAGCCTACGGTGTAGGTCGATGCAGTAGTATAAATTGGCCTTTAGGGGGGTACAATGTGCTTCTTAAGTGTCCTGAAATTGATGTCACAATACAAAATATCTTAGGGGTCCTAAATGTATGTTTCATCTTCTTTACGCAAAAGTTTATATGTGTGTGTGTGTGTGTGTGTGTGTGTGTGTGTGTGTGTGTGTGTTTATTTGGGGTTTCGAAAGAATTGCCCTTTAGAACATTTAAAGCAATTTTTTGCACAACTTTTATAGCAATTTGGGCACAACATATTATACTAGTACAGCAGTCTTGCAGTGAGACTTTTCAGAGAAATTATATGCAACTGCAGAGACTCTACTGACTATATCTACCTATATATCCCTAATATCAAATGGCTAAGGCATTTCTATAGAGTTCATTGAGAGAAGTAGGACAGGAGAACAGAGAAAGAGAGAAAGACATGGGCAGACAGAAAAGCAAAGTGAGACATAAAAACAGTGAGACCTTGTCAGAAATGAGAGATAAAGGGTCTGATGCAGACTAATCCATGATTCTGACATCTATTGCAGAGCAAACGTGTGACATGTATGTGGAATGATGTAAAGCTCTTCATTTCACAGATTTCAATCTTCAAAGTCTGTTGTTTCATTGATTGGCCAAGTGCATCGATTGAAACATTGAACTGTTATACACAGACAGGTGCATGGATTCTCTTTTATATGTACCTTCAATCACACAAGCAACAAGTGCCTGATTAGCTTAGAAAAGTAAGAAGGGCTTGAAGTTAAGGAAGCGTCAAAACATATTATTTTTTAGGAAAGTTGAAAGAGAATCAAATCACTCACTTCTGATACAGAGTTTATACAGAGAGTTACAAAAAATAACAACTTAAAAGACATGTAGACCACTCAATATTTTTCAGCCTTTTTTGATTGTTTCATGTATAAAAATTAAAAGAATAACATATTGTTTTTAACTGTAAATATTTAGGTTTCATTTTTAATGTAAATCATGTGTTGAATTACTTGTATGTACATGTATTGATTTTTTACTGTTTCTAGAAACATAATTCCCACAGAATGTTAATTTTAAGTTTGGTTATAGGTCGTGGGCCAATCAGGAGTTGATATATGTTCCTGTGGAAGAGTGGAGAAAAGAGAGAGAGCACACAGGTGACAGAGGGCAAATTCTAAATGGCATTTTTGCAGGAGGGTTTACTAGCCCCAAAGGGAGTTCAAGAGAGTTCAACTGTGCAAGCAGCATGAGTTGGAAATACGCTTGAATATTGAGTATGTATTGAGCTGTATTGACAATGGACTACACATAAAAGGGAATACATTGGAGAAAAAAACTCTTGCATAATGCCATGGAACAAACAACAGTGTGCAATATTCTCAAAATTTGTATGATATAGGCCTATTTATAACTGCCTGTTTACTTAAATGGGTCATGACATACTCTTTTTATATATATATATAAATGTAAATATATATATATATATATATATATATATATATATATATATATATATATATATAATTTTATCATCTTCTCTTAGGTCCACTTATAATGTTAGTAAAGTTTTATGCACCAGAACAATCATAATTTATTCATATATAATAATTTTACACACTGTCTCTGGCCCTCTGTCTGAAACGGTCGGTTTTAAGCTGTCTGGCCCTTTAAGACTTCATTGTTCACTGTTGTGATTGGCTAACATCGTGCAGCCCTTCCAATACAGGCATATTTGAAATGCAATACGAAGAAAATAAACAAACACAACACAACATTACAGTACTACATTTCAGTGTTAACACATAATGTACACCCAACACATTTCATCTGAATGTATCAAACTGTTCACTCCAGTAGCACAGCATAAACTATCAAACAGTCATGACATTAGAAACATTCATGAATGGAATTGGTTACTTTCGTTTTTTCATCCAATAGTACATTTTTAACTGCCCCATCTTTCAATAACTGTTCCTTTGCAAAGCTTGAATCATATTGTAACTGGTTCACAAGCAATCCACACTGTTATGAGCAAAAACACACATTCCACGCTGAAATGTTCTGAATACACAAGCATAATACAATCCACTGTGATGTCGGGTGCTTCAACCGGCTTCAAAAGGCCAAAGCAGAGACGTTGGTCTTCACCAGAGCGACATCTCACATTTCTCCCAGTCAGTGGCAGCAGGAGATCGAGACACATTTTTAAAAGTTGCACTTGTACTGCTCTTAAAACATGGAGCACATCACCGGTGTTGCACGGAAACACATCAGTATGACCAAATACGTACATCTAGTCCATGTTTACAAAAGACCAACAATTAAAAATAGCACAGATGGGTGCACAAATGGTCCAGGACGCCTTCACAACAGCACAACAGCAAGACAGCAAACAGCAAGATGAAAAAGAATATGGGTCCCTTTTTAGAATCAGAATGAGCTTTATTGCCAAGTGTTCTCACGTACACAAGGAATTTTTAGAGTTATAGAAGGAATTTTATACAAGGAATTTTTTGAGTTATAACTTGACATTGTGTCTTTTAAAAGAGACATGATAATGTTCAATGTACATTTATGTTGAAAAACATTTAAATTCAGATAGGCACATGAAAGTGTCCTGTATAAGTATTATTTGGATGAAAATCCCATGACAGGCAATCTCTCTCCTCTTCACCTGTGTGACTGACTGAGTGTCAGGGGGCAGGGCCAAGGGTGCAATGACGGAAAAAAATAGGCATTGAAGAGTGAGTCATATGCAAATGTATTTGGTCCTTGTGACGTCACAAGTTCCACAAATTCCAAACAAGACATTTTTGAAGCTTGGTTTAAATAAATGCTCTTTTTCTATTAAGGAGAAAGTTTTCAGTTCTGAAACTAACAGTATGTTTTTATAGTACAATGACTTCTTATATGTCAAAAGATCAATTAAAATTTGATTCTTCATGTCATGACCCCTTTAACATTATGCATTAACCAATAAATACTGTGCTTTAGCAATCAATGTTCGTTAGCCGTGACCCCTCCGTTAAGCACCATGGGCAGCATAATGACCAGCCCATGAGAGCAATGGAACTCTGCACAGCTAGTTGAAGACGCCTCTGACACTGGACTGATTAGATTAAACTTTAGTGTCACCGTACAGAGCCAATGATATACAGTCATCTTCTAACGAGAGGTGTAAACAACAATAGCCTATAGTATTAAATAATACTATTGTGCAAGTGAAAATATTATGAGGTAGGCCTATATATTATAAGAAACTAGTTTAGAATTTAAATGAAGTGCAAATGTCAAGGAATATAAATTGATAATATAACACCCTTATCGGGTAACCTATAGGGTGCTCTGGACCAGTGTCTGAAAAGTAACTAAAGAACACAGACCATCTAATAGGTTGAACTGCCGTCCAATAGTATTCCAACCAACCATAATAAATAACCTGTTCACCCAATGCAAATAGTGTCACCCACATGTCATGATCTGGTTAAAAAGTAATAATGCAAAACACTCACTCACAACAATTGGATTGTCTAATAGCACCAAAGTATACAATTAAATGATACAGAAAATAAGAAAATCACCAAATCTGTGTTAGTCACTTAGTCAAATTCCAACCTACTTCGTATCATTCCATACTGTAGCGAGGATGCTGGGGCAGTAATGTTAAGATCCATTTACAGTTTAATAAAAGTATAAACAGTACAACAAAGTAGCAAATCAAAGGGTAAACAAAAAGCAGGCAAGGGTTCAGTACACAGGAAGACAGTCCCAGAAAGGCAAACCAAGTAAATCCTAGAGACAGAGGGGTAATCCAGTAAACAGGCAATAGGTTAAAAAAAACACACAAGCAGGCTGGGAAATAGGATGAACAGGCAGGAGTCAAAACATAGAGAAAACAGTAATGGAAAATAACACTCAGAATTACAGACTAGGCAGAACAAGACTTTGCACTGAATGCACGTAAACGGAACTTAAATAGACAGAGATAATTTGAAACAGGTGGGTGAGTAATCAGTTTGAGCAGAGGGTTATGGGAAATGTAGTTCGTGAAGGAAGGGTTAGTACTCTGGAGATGGCAACCTCTGGCGGTGTTCAGGAGAGATAGCAGGCGCTGCTGGTGTAACAGAGCTACAGGTGGTAATTAGCAGGGAGCTGAAGCTTGAAGGACACAGGATTGATTTGACGAAGGATTTTGAAAGGACCAACATACCTGGGACTTAATTTCTTGCACAGCGGCCGAAGACGAAGATCTCGGTGGATAGCCAAACCCACTGCCCTAGAGCATAGTTGGGGCCAGGCCGCCGATGGAGATTAGCCTGCTCCCTCTGTCGGCGAATAGCATATTATAAGTGGACGTGAGCTTGATTCCAGATAGCCTCACTGCGCTGCATCCAGTACATCAGACTGCAGGTACATCGGATGGCTCCCCGGACCAGGGAACGAGTGAGGGTTGAAAACCTAGGATGCACTTGAAAGTAGTGGTTCCGGTGGCTGGTTTGAACAGAGAGTTTTGAGCATATTCGGCCCAGGGAAGGAAATGGCTCCAGTCGTGCTGGTTCACTTGACGTTAAGCTTGTCCATTGGATTGAGGGTGATATCCAGAGTTTAGACTCACGTTGACATTGACCAATTTGAAGAATGCAGACCAGACTCGGGAGGTGAATTGAGGACCACGGTTGGAGACAATGTCTTCTGGTAGGCCATAGAAGCGGAAGAAATACTGGAACAGGTTCTCAGCACATTCCATAGACGAGGGGAGCTTGGGCAGAGGGATGAATCTACAGGCCTTAGAGAAGCAGTCCACCACAGTTAAGATGGTAGTGAAACCCTGAGAGTTGGGTAGATCCGTGACAAAATCCACAGCGATATGGGACCAAGGACGACGAGGGGCAGAAAGAGGTTGAAGGAGACCAGACGGGAGCTGTTGAACAGACTTAGAGGTGGCACACACATTGCAGTTCTTAACATAGTCAGCGACCTTAGTCGCTAGGTTCTCCCACCAAAACCGGTTTTGAACTAACCTGCAAGAAGCTTGTGCGCCTGGATGTCCGGAGCAGGTCGAGTCATGTACATACTGAAGAACTCTGTTGCATAAGGATCTGGGAACAAAGACCTTTTCAGGAGGGTAGTCAGTGGGAGTGGGTTTTTGGTTCTGAGCTTGGGTGATGTCTGCCATAATGTCCCATTGTACGGGAGCGACAATGAGGGTAGGTTGGATTATCAAAGTCACAGGGTTGTTGCAAGTTGTGGACCCATAAATGCGGGACAGGGCATCGGCTTTGGTATTATTGGAGCCAGATCAAAAGGTTATGGTGAAATCAAACCTGGAGAAGAATAGAGACCATCAAGCTTGACAAGGATTTAGACGCTTAGCAGATTGGATGTATTCCAGGTTGCGATGATCCGTGATCACCAAGAAAGGATGACGAGCTTCCTCTAACCAATGTCTCCACTACTCGAAAGCCACTTTCATGGCCAACAGTTCACGGTTGCCGACGTCATAATTTCTTTCAACAGCTGACAACTTGCAGAAGGCACAGGGATGGAGTTTGGCGGGGGATCCTTGTCGTTGAGAGAGTACTGCACCAACTCCTGAATCAGAGGCGTCCACTTCCAGCACGAAGGTTCAAGTTGGGTCTGGATGATGGAGAATGGGTGCAATCGTAAAGTGTCGTTTGAGGTCATCGAAGGCTTGACGAGCAGAAGGTGTCCAGGTGTCCAGATCCTTTTCCTCGGAGCAGTTAGGTGAGTGGAGCAGCCACCGAGCTGAAACCTCGGATAAAACGTCTGTAGAAGTTGGCAAAACCAAGGAAGCACTGTAGTTCCTTGACAGACATAGGTAGTGGTACATAGACATAGGTCCATGGTGACCGCCTCGGGGGAGATGACATACCCCAGGAAAGAGATGGTAGATTGGTGAAACTCACATTTCTCCATTTTGGCATACAGTTGATGTTGAACGAGCCAGTTGAGCACCACTCTGATGTTCATCAAGGGAAGAAGAGTGCATCAGAATGTCATTGATGTAGACAATAACCCATTTGCCAATAAGATCGTGAAAAATGTCATTTACATAGGCTTGAAAGACAGATGGACTGTTGGAAAGTCCGAAAGGCATCACCTGGTATTCATAGTGGCCAGTGTGTGTAGAAAAGGCAGTCTTCCATTCATCCTCCTCCCGAATATGGATTAAATTGTAGGCGTTACGAAAATCCAGTTTGGAGAAGATTTTGGCGCATCGTAACTGCTCTAATTCTGCTGGTACCAGAGGGAGAGGATAGCGATATTTGATGGTGACTGTGTTCAGGCCTCGGTAGTCAATGCATGGACGAAGGCCCCCATCCTTCTTTCCTACGAAGAAGAAACCAGCAGAAGCAGGAGAAGTGGATGGTTGAATAAACCCTCTTTCTAGGGACTCCGATATGTACTCCTCCATAGCTTTAGTTTCAGGTGCAGATGAGGGGTATATTCATCTGTGTGGAGGAGAGGTGCCTGGCAGAAAGTCAATGGCACAGTCACAGGAACGGTGAGGAGGAAGTTGCATAGCCTTTGATTTGCTGAATGCCTCCTTGAGATCCGAATAATAATGTGGCAGGGTCGACATCTCCTTCTCAGTGAGGATAGTCATGGTGCTTACAGGAGGGAGAGAGATGGGTTCAGGAAGGTTGAGGCAAGACTGGAAACAGGAAGCACTCCGACGAGTGATTTGTCCATCTCTCCATGAGATCTCAGGGTTGTGAAGTCTCAGCCATGGCAGGCCAAGAACAATTGGGTTCTTAGGAGAGTGAGTGACTAGGAATTGAATCTCCTCATGATGAAGGAGTCCAACTTGAAGACGAATGGGTCAGGTGATCTGTTGAATCTTACCAGAGCCCAGAGGTCATCCGTCTAACGCTGATACATGTAAAGGAGGGACACAGGGGACAAAAGACAGATTTAGATTCGTGGTGAGAACCAGGTCAATAAAGTTACCTGCAGCCCCAAAATCTAAAATGGCAGATACATGATGTTCATTATTGAACACATGCAAAGTAACAGAAACTTCAAACTGTTCGATATGAATTAGGTTTGAAACTCACCAACTGCAGGAAGACAGTCCCAGAAAGGCAAACCAAGTAAATCCGAGAGACAGAGGGGTAATCCAGTAAACAGGCAATAGGTCAAAAAACACACAAGCAGGCTGGGAAATATGATGAACAGGCAGGAGTCAAAACACAGGGAAAACAGTATTGGAAAATAATGCTCAGAACTGCAGACTAGGCAGAACAAGATTTTGCACTGAATGTGCATAAACAGGGAACTTAAATAGACAGAGATAATGTGAAACAGGTGGGTGAGTTATCAGTCTGAGTGGAGGGTTATGGAAAATGTAGTTTGTGAAGGAAGGGTTAGTACTCTGGAGTTGTGACTTCTGGCAGCTTTCAGGAGAGATAGCAGGCGCTGCCGGTGTAACACATGCAATGTTTAAAGGGTTTAAAGGAAACTACAGCATTCACTTAGTTTCTGGAACTTGTATTCTATTTTAAACACATCTTTGTTTTAGATTTCTCTGACTCAATTGATTAATCGCCTGCTTTGTTTAACCTGTGCATGTTTTATCTCATTGATGGCATCAGCACATCTGGTTCTTAAAGTGGCCATGCATTTTTTTTTTTTTTTATATGTTAAAATGTAACTTGCACTTATTCACAGGTTTATTTTAAACCCCAGCACAGTATATATTATTATTTATTATACATTATTAATTATTTTAAATTATGTACATCACATTTGCTATATTCAATATTATGTATGTTTTGTGAATCTAAACTGGGTTACAGGAAGGTTTTTATTTTATTTTTTTAATGGAAAGAGGCAGATTTTCAATTTAAATGTATTTTAATGGTAAGTGGAAGAAGGTTTAGTGCCTAAGTTCAGAGTTCATCAGGCTGAAACTAAAGGGAAATAGCTGTTTTGCTAGTGCAACAGGAAGACTTCTAAAATCTTTCTTAGGGATGGGCGGATCGATCCTGAAGTATTGATACTTCTGATAATTATGTTGTATGGAGAATATCGATCATCACATAAAGATTTTGATTCTAACGTTGTTTTTTAAACTAGTGACATTGTTATTTGTTACCATGAATATAAATCACAAGCTTCAAAGTGAAAAAGAAAAATAATTATATTAGCAAATACTTGCAGAGATTGGGAACTAATTCTTCTTCTGCTCATCTTAACACACATAAATGCTGAAAGACACAAGCAGTCACAGAAAGCGCTTTTGCCACTCAGTCACATCACTCGTTTAAACAAAAGGGAGCAGTGCTTGGCTGAGGTAATGAAAAACTAAACTAGAGTTAATTCACACTAAACAAATTACTAGACAAATTACATTTATTATTATGGGTTTGTCTGACGTTTGTTACAAGTTTATTTAAATTAAAAGTTGTGAGAACAGAGATAATGTTCTGTAATTGTTGTTAATAAATTATACTATAGTGTTATTGTAGTAACCATGACTGTAGTTACCATGGCTGTAGTAACCATGGTTTTGATACAATTAACCATGGTTTTACTATATAGTTACCATGGTTTCTACTATAGTAATTTTATAGTAACCATAGTAACCACGGTTATTTTGTGGTAACTGTTGTTTAATTAAATACCATAATTAATTTGTATGTACAGGTAAACACAACAGTGGTCTAATAATTTTCTGTTTAGGCCCATAAATGAATTGAATTATGACTAAATAATATATTTAAAATGACCTATTTTATCCCAACAAATATATTACATTTAATAATATGATTAAAAAAATCACCCATCCCCAGTGTTTCCCAGATGGAGGAGGAGTCAACAGTCCATGGTTGGGGTAAGAGGTGTCCTCTCATTTTTTTAAAACATAATTTGTGATGAATGTCCTTGATGGAGGATAGCTGGACACCAGTGATGATGTGTTGGACAGTTTTCACCACCTGCTGGAAAGCTTTCTGATCTGAGACAGTGCAGTAGCCGCACCAGACTGTGATGCAACTAGTTAATATGATTTAAGTGGTGCAGCTGTAAAAGTTCAACAGAATCTGGGAGACAGGTGAGCTTTTCTTAAGGGCTTTTCACACTTAAAATTGTTAACCCAGGGTTATCCTTAACTCTGGGTGAACAGAATCCTGGGTTATCTTGTTTCATGTTTCACACTCTTCATACTTCAACTTGGGTTACAAATTAACCCTGGGTATTCATGTTCCGAGGTTTTACAAATTACCTCGGTTCTTTTTTTGTTTTTCATATTTGCAGAGTCAATAACAATGATTGGATGAATACAGCCCACGACCCACATGGAACCTGTCAGTGGAGCTGCTCTTCTGTGGAAATGTTGCCAAGCAAATCAGCTCTGTTTGTTATTTCTTTTCGAAAAAATACCACTAAAACACAAACAAAAGGATCGGAATATCACCTCTTCATCACGCCAGTTATCGTATTTGCCAGAACTGTCAGACATTTCTCAGATGAAGAATGTAAATAGCATATGAAAGTTTTTGCGACTGTTCAAAGCACATGAATATTTAATGAGGTAAGCACTATGGCATTATGTGATTGTTTATGTGTTGCTAAACAACATTCTGTAACATTCTAACACCGCATTGTTTCACACTGTATACAATTGGCACCGCAATGCAAGGTTAACCCCGCAAAGCGGCAGGTTTTCATAACCTTGGTTTAAATCCGGTGCCAACCCCCTTTCAAAATAACAAGTTTGAAATGTTGCTATACCTGGGGGTTAAAAGCAGGGTTTAAAAAGATGATAACCCAGGGTTAAGCAAAGTGAAAAGCCCTTTAGTCTCCTAGATGTTGCCTTCTTGTTGAGTGTGGAGGTGTTGAGGGCCCAGGAGAGACCCTCAAAGGTATGGACATACAGGAACTTGAAGCTGGACACCTGACCCTGTGGAACATAATTATCATTAACCAAACCACTATCCAGAGACACTGGTATTAGTTTAAATTGGCAGTACAGTATACAGTGGCAAGAAAAAGTATGTAAACCCTTTGCTATAACCTGCATTTATACATACATTTGTCTGAAAATCTGGTTTGATTTTTATCTAATGAACAAACACAATCTGTTTTAACTAATAACACACAAATGACTGTATTGTTCTTGTACATATTGAATACATCATTCAAACATTCACAGTGTAGGCTGGGAAAAGTATGTGAACCCCTAGTCTAATGACGTCAACAAAAGCTAATTAGTCAGGTGTTGGCTAACCTGGCATCCAATTAATGACACGAGATTGGTGGTGTGGGTTACAGCTACTTTGACTTATATAAAGCACTCAGACATTTTGAGTTTACTATTCACAAGAAGCATTTGCTAACATGGACCATGCCTCACAAAAAAGAGATCTCAGAAGACCTACGATCAAGAATTAATGTTTTCATAAACCTAGAAAGGGTTCCAGAGTTATCTTGAAGAGATTAGACATTCATCTGTCCACAGTAAGACAAACTTTTTAGACCTCTTAGAGACAATTTAGACCTCTTAGAAGTGTCTGTCCAGCCAAGAAGACTCATAAAGGGCAGATGCAGAATGCTCAATGAGGTAAAAAAAAAAAAAAAGAACCCTAGAGTGACAGCTAAAGTTATTGGAACTGGTTAACATCTCTGTTCATCAGTCTGCTATACAGAAAAACAGGCACAGTGTCCATGGCAGGACAAAACGAAGGACCACTAATTTCCAGCAAAAGCATTGCTGTGTGCACTTGAAGTTTGCCAAAGACCACCTTGACACCTTGACTTATAAAACTAAGGTTGAATTGTTTTGGAAGGACACTATGTATGGCACTGAACAGCAAGATGAAAACATCATCCCAACAGTGAAGTGTGGTGGAGGGAGCATCATGATTTGGGGCTGCTTTGTTGCTTTGGGTCCTGGACCTCTTGCCACCTTCGAGGGAAATATGAATTCCCAAGTTTATCAAGATATCCTACAGGATAATATCAGGGTGGCTGTGCGCCAGCTAAAGCTCAGTTGAAGTTGGGTGATGCAGCAGGACAATAACCCTAAATTTCTAAGAAAATCTGACACAGAATGGCTTAAATAAAGAAAATCCACCTTTTGGTGTGGCCCAGTCAGAACCCAGACCTTAACCCAATAGTGATGTTGTGGAATAACCTCAAGAGCCGTTCACACCCAACATCCTAAGAATATGGCTGAGCTGAAATAGTTCTGTAAAAAAGAGGTCCAAAATTCCTTCTGAACATTGTGCAGGTCTAATCCGCAGTTACCAGAAATGCTTGGTTGAGGTTATTGCTGCCAAAGGATGACCAGTTATTAAATCCAATGGTTCACTTAATTTTTCACAGCACTGTGAATGTTTAATGGGATGTGTTCAATAAAGACATGAAACATTACAATTGTTTGTGTGTTGTTAGCTTAATCACATTGTGTTTGTCTATACTTGTGACTTTGATGAAGATGAGATCACATTTCATGACCAATTAATGCATAAAATGAGCTAATTACAAAGGGTTTACAGTACATACTTTTTCTTGCCACTGTATGATTATCTAACGTGCTTTATCCCTGTGCAGCATCTATTCATCTTTATCATTTAGTATAAAGTATTAGTGCCATTTAGAGGCTTTTCTTGTTACATTACTTTGCTTATCTTGTGTTAATAAAATCTTTGTTCACTAAATTTCACTGACACTACAGTCCTACTACATAATTGGTGCCATGTGTTAAAATCATTACTTGCACCCAGGCATTCAACATAACATTATGGATCATCACTAGTGAATTCGTATTCTGCTAAATGCTCTCTCACAATTTGCTCTTACTCACCATTTACACATGGCCTGCATAGCAACTTTACAATTTCTCTCACACTAGGAGTCAGGCTATTGATATATAATTGCCATTATTTTCCAGAGGAGACTTGTGATCATCACTAATGCACTTACCATTATTTTCAATTTGCTAACCAGTAGTGGTGCAAAAAGTAGAAAAGTAGGCAGTTCTGAAAATTGAGCAATTGAATTTATGAACATAAAATTATCAGCAATGGCCAGTTAAAGTCAAACACCTACATACCTACCTGTATGTACAGTACATACAAATCTTATTGACACAAATCAAACAGTTTACCCTCTGTAACTCTGTGTAGCTTCTATATAGTTATTTGTCTCAGCAAGAGAAAGAACAAGAGACTGTAGGACTCTAGAGGGGAATAATCATGAGCCATCAAATGCTTTTAGATGAAAGGCAGAGAAATGCAGGAATAGACTGAGAAAAAAAATTGACAGGGAAAGCAAAGGAAATCAGACGTTATGTTGGCCTGCCAGTGTAATGACACTGAAGTGCAGCTCATCGGTCTCACTGGAATTCTCAGATGGACGTTTTTACAGAAAGAGACAATCAATAAAGACACATGCTATTTGATTTGTTTGGCATCCATCTCTGTCCACAACACCATAAACCATGCAAACAGTAAATTGTAAACCATTTACTGTACAAGGTAGTTACAGTATATCAGTGATAGATTCAGGCCTAGACAATGCAAAAATGAACTCACACAAATTCTGGTGAACTATAGGGAACAGGATTATTGCAGTGTAAATTGCAATATGCATGAAAATAGTGCAAAGTTACTAAATAAAATAAGCCTACTAAGGTATCTATTGAAAAGTAAAACTACATCTTATAACACATGTGTTTAAAAAGTATTTTAAAGTTACAAATTTAGTTGGCCTATAGTAGAAATCTGGTTGTTCAGATTCAGTCTTTAAAGTTATTTTCCTTCAGTGTAACTGTAAGGTGTTTGTGAGTAACAAAGTCCTGCCACACAGTAGAGTGTCAGTTTAAGGTTCACTTTTGTCCAATTGTTCTGGAAATTCAGCCTCCATTGCTGGTTTTTCCATAATTGGTTCTGTGTGGCTAGCATCAGTAGGCACATCCAGAGTCTCTTCTCAGGTCCTCTATAAGACCTGACCTTTTTATGAGGCACTTATAGAATTATGTTATCCATAACATCTGTTATATAGGAATATAGGCCCAATTATCATGTTCCATTTTAACATATGAACAAACCAAATTCACATCACACTATTGTAATAGCCACATAACAGCATATGATGAATAAAAATCAATGAATGGGAAATAATATATATATATATATATATATATATATATATATATATATATATATATATATATATATATATAAACCCATAAAATAGCACTACACAATTCATTCTAATAAGGCAAAGATTTAAGGAATATTATGAAAAAAGGGAAGCTTAATAGATAGCATTTATGGCATAATGTTAATTACCACAAAATTACTACAAAAAATTCCTGGGTTACAGTGAGACACTTACAATGGGAGTTAATGGGGCCAATTTGTGGAGGGTTTTAAGGCAGAAATGTGAAACTTATAATTTTATGAAAGCATTTACATAAATTCTTCTGTTAAAACGTATGTATTATTTGAGCTGTAAATTTGTTTAAATCTCCTTTTTTTATCATTTCAGAGTTTTAGGGTTTTTACAGTGTTACGTCGTATTGGTAACAAATTGGATATAAATTTACACCAAAAAAGGTTAGTACGCAATTTTATCATGCTAAAATCATGTTAATATGAATATTGTTTATGTCTTGTGACTATATTTTTAATATAGTGAGTAATTATCATTGTCCTCATGTAGCAACTTGTCAGTAACTTACATTTTTCACAATGGTTTCAAAAGGTAAAATAAAATCAAAACATTTCAACTTTACAACTGGGTTACAAAATCATGCAGGAAATCATTCAAAAATGTGTTTGCTAGATTACAATTTAAATTGTTGCTAGCAGTGCCACATGATAGTCATCTAATAAGCATCAAGAAAATTGTGCTTTTCATGACATTTCATTTTTAATTTATGAGTTAAGTGGTGCCAAGTTAGATGCCAAGTCTACTGGAGAAGAAAATTCCTTCTAAAATCTAAAACCCAACAGCTGTAACTAAAAACCATTTTAAAAATACTGTGTGATGTAAATATCCTATCATTTCAGGGCAAAGACACCAGCTTCTATTTCTCAGAATGATTTCATCAGGATTCATATAATCTATTATACCTATAACTGATATGAATCCTGATGCTCTTCAATCAGGGCATCGTCAACGTCCAGTGGGCTTGCTGGAGATTGATTTATGACATATTTTCAAATAGAGCTGGAGAGAGTCTTCTGCCACAGTTTATAATGACAGTATATGTATCCTGTAGCACCACGCACAGTAATCTCTTATTCAAAAAGCAGACTGCAATGTGGCCTTGGCTGTTGAAGACTGAGAAAGCTATTTACAGCTCAAGGTAGATAGTCTATCAGCTGATGCATAATAGATGACTTGCTCAGTGAATATTATCACATTTGAAAAAATCCCTACCTCATAAACCGGTGACAGTGAATTGCTGAGAAATACAGGTGCAATTTAGACAATACACTGTTCACCAAAACAATAGTTAGTGACTTCATCAGAGGCAATAATTGATGACTGAATATCTAGCAGGTGCTAAATAGTAATGAACTAGCTGTCTGCTTCTTGAAACCACAGGTGTTCTGTCACTTTAAAAGCAGGCAACATATTATTCTGATTCACAGATCGGTAACACTTTATAATAACAGTACATGAATAATCATGAATTGATCCCTGAATTAATAGTTACTTCTGCATAAATTAATGATGAGTTAAGGAATGGACTAATCAGGAACTAATGAAGAGCTAACATTAACAATAATATGAGTCATATTAATTCATGCATTAATTACTGTCACCTTAATAACATGTTGGTGCATGTTTGAGTGTTAATGCATTAATTAACATTAGGAAATAAACTAAATCAAACTGCCTTTATAAGAAAGAATGTGAAGTACTTCAGCATTGAATTAAACATTCATATTTAATATTGTCATAATTAAAATATTTTATACTTTTAGCTGTCTGCAGTTTTGCCACAAAACATCATTGAATGATGCAGTATAATTCTGCCATTTTTTAAATGGACATAAAAATACTTAGAAAAAAACACAAAAATAATAATGATCAACAATAATTTGATCTCAACCCATTTTACATTATTCTTTGTCCCTTTTATTTCATACCCTACCACTCAATTTGTTCGTCATCTGGACCATAGAAATAGGAAAGGTTGTCTTTATGTTGCTGGATCAATATTTATTTTTATTATCCACCTTTTTCACAGGCAGCGAAATTACCCATTATGCTTAGCGCATTCTTCCAATGCGGATGCTACAGACTTCCGCTTCGCAGCTTATTCCCATTACCAAGCACTGAAATATCACTAACAACAGTCAAAAACGAGTGAACAGTCTGTATTTACTTAACGTAAATCCCTTTCGCAATCCCTGAATAGTACACAATCACACACATTTACATGGTAAAGTTACTGGGCTCTAGCGCTCTCTGCACGCTCCCTGTATGTGTGTGTGTGTGTGTGTGTGTATGTGTGTGTGTGTGTGTGTGTGTGTGTGAAAGAGAGAGAGGGAGCGAGACATACTGCACACAGAGAGAGAGAGAGAGAGAGAGAGAGAGAGAGAATTCACGTGTATGATGCGCTAGATTTAATTACGTTTTTTGTTGAGCAGTTCAGTATGAAAATAGCTAAATCACAGACATTTAGGGAATTTAGATATCCCAACTGGTCGCTTTTTAAGGTTCGTAAAAAGACGAAACATCTGTGAAAAGAGGACGTATGGTCATAATAGGTTCCATTTAAAAATCTTTTAGATTTGAGGCACATACTTTTGCATTATTTCTGCATTAACACTGCCTTCTCATGCACTCTGCCGAGAACAACTTGGTCTCTCCTTCATTCACATATACTCACAGCGTGACATGAGATATGAACCTTTTAAAGATGATTAATAAAACAAAGGCTTGGTTTAAATGTTTTTCATCTTTGTTATCTTCCAATATGGCGAACAGTATTTGGAATTATCTATCAATGTTTTTTTTTAAAAAGGCAAGTGATGGAGAATTAGTTTAATGCAACCTCTGATTATTAAATCTGGTTCGACTCGTTGGCGGCTTTTGGGGGGCTTATCGTTGTGACGTTAATTTTCCAGCAGTCCTTAAGCCACTTGTAGTTGTTATAACACCCTATAACAGCGTATAATTATCCAGACCTATAGCTGCTTGCAATCACCAGTAACGTTAGTCTAGTTGATAACAACATCTACGCGGATGTGTGGAGCATCCGATAGGAAGTCTCTCGCCGCAATGGCACTGCCCATAGAGAAGTCAGGAAAAAGATGGATATACTGTATATTTCTCAATATTTTTTCTTCATCAGTTTCATCAGTACTCAAAATCAAAATACAAAATGATAATAATGATTGGATCATCATCATCTTCCTCATCATCAGCATCGTTGTTAATAATAGTAATTTGTTTTGTTCATTTTTCTGAGGACATTTGTACATGTAAACATCCAATAATTTATTGTGTGAACTTAATCCATTTCAAATGCAGATAGTTCACTACTTTTCTGCCCGGAACTACAGTATGTGGAGAGTTTGTTTCTGATGGGGCACTTATAAGCGGCAATATCTCGGTGTTGGCAGGCTGCTTGCCACTATTTAAATGCTGAGATTTTCAATCTAAAATTATTGGTTGTTTTGTTGGACTGAATTAAGGATTGAATTCAGTGTTCATAATATCAATTTTGATGACATTATGTGCAGTATTTGAATTAATTTTGTTATTTGAACAAATTAAGTGCTAACATTAGCATTTTTAGCATTTCCAATTTGAAATGAGGAGAGATAGAGATATAAAACACACCTTATAAATAATTTTAAAGTGTCTTGTATGTCTTAATAGGTATGTTTGGATTTTCTTTTGAGTCTATATGTTTCAAAAGAGATTTCATTAATTTGGTGGAAGGTTGACACGACTTTCAGTATTGTTTTTTTTTTTTTTCACATTAAAGGTGTTTTTCCCTTTAAATGTTGTCCTTTTTAATGTCATATATGCTTGTGGATTTGAATTTTCAAATAAGCATATCTTAAAAAATAATCTTGTCTATAATCTATATACTTTCGCAAATTGGAAATATTCTGCCTAATGTTATACTTATTTTGTGCAATATGGCAACCATGCTCTCGCTTTCCCCGTTGAACAAACTTAGCGATCTGTTGTGCAATATTCTGCTCAAGGAAAAGTGTTATATGGCCACTCTGTGTCCATTCTTGAGGCAGCTTGTGATGTTTGGTGAATAGAAAAGTATTTGCCTTTGTAGAGCAATATAATACTTTAGGCAATTGCAGAATAGTCCCATTAGTCAAATATACATACACTTCATAAAATTGAGTACACAACTATTTCTGGGCTTAAAAGATACAAAAACCAAATCAATGCGGAACATTGTATCTCAAAAGGAATGCAATGTGGCCCCCTATGCACTACTTAAAGCCCAATGTGGCCCCTTTACCAAAATAGTTGCCCACCCCTGCCTTAGTGCATGTGTATCATTGCTAACTCATTAACTACCCATGAATCCATGACTTGTTAATGCATCAGCATGTCATGACTTGGTGGGGCACATCATTATTAACTCATTGTTAACTGCTCATGAACTGTCATCATCTGATGATTTGTTAATGCATCATCATGTCATGGCTTTACTTGGTGGGGCACATCATTATAAACTTACTATCAACTACACATGTACTACATTAGTATTTATCGCAGTTAAATCACATATTGTTTAGCATCATTTGGTTTGACATGAGGTAAAAGCTGAGATGCGAACATGGCCTGCCTATGGATGACAAGTGATCTGAGTGGTAGGACCAATGGTGGTAGGGTGACTATGAAGTGAAAGGAATGGAGAATCACACAGAACAGGTTGAGATCAATTATTATTATTAAGAATAATTATTGGTGGCAATCATTAAAGGAAAAGTTCACCCAAAATTGAAAATTCACTCATCATTTACTCACCATCATGCCATTCCAGATGTGTATGGCTCTCTTTTCTTCTGCAGAGCACAAACAAAGATTTTTAGAAGAATATCTCGCTCTTTAGGTCCATAAAATGGTGAATGGTGGCCAAAATGTTGAAGGTCCAAAAAGCACATAAATGCAGCATAAAAGTCATCCATATGACTGCAGTGGTTTAATCCATGTTTTCTAAAGATGTCCAACTGCGGTGAGATCAGACCAAAAAATATCAAATTTTTCACAATAAATTTCCTTGGCCATCATGATTTCGAACTAGCACTCTTTGCATGTGTCAAGCACTATAAAGTGTAATTGAGCTTGAAATCATGACTGTGCCTAGAGACTGCAATGGCAAGATATACAGTGAAAAATGAGTTACATTTTGGTTTATTCTCACCCAAAACCGATAGCATCATTTACGAAGACATGTATTAAACCAGATTACAGATTACTTTTATGCTGTTTTATGTGCTTTTTGGAACTTCAAAAATTTGGTCCCCATTCACTCGCATCATGCATTGTATATACATGATGGGCCTACGAAGCTGAGATATTCTTCAAAAAAATCTTCATTTGTGTTCTGCATATGAAACAAAGTCATACACATTTGGAATGGCATGAGGGTGAGTAAAAGATGGAAGAAATATTCCTTTAATGTGTTCAACATTTGTTAAGGATGATCCATGTAAATTATGCAGAATAATCCTGAGTCATCCAGTGATGTTTGTGGCAAACCTGAAGACATCAAAAGTTATAAAATGTTTTAATTATGACCATATTAAATTCTGCACATTTAATTCAAGGTTGAAGTACTTCACAATCTTTCTTATAAAGCCTGTTCGATTTAGTTTATTTCCTAATGTTAATTAATGCATTAACTATCAAACATTTGCTAACATTTAGTTAAGGTGACCATTATTAATGCATGAATTCATATGATTCATGTTTTAGTTAATGTTAGCTCTTCATTAGTTCCTGATTAGTCCATTCCTTACTCATCATTAATTCATGCAGAAGTAACAATTAATTCAAGTATTAATTTATGATTATTCATGTACTGTTATTATAAAGTGTTACCAACTTTGGAATTTAAAAATGTATTACTATATGTTAAAATTAACATTAACAAAGATTAATAAATGCTGTAAAAGTATTGTTCATTGTAAGTTCACAAAAAACTAATGTTGTTAACTAATGTTAACAAATGAAACTGTATGGAAAAGTGTAAAGTGTAAGTTCTGTCATCATTTACTCATGCTCATGTGGTTCCAAACCCATTTCACTTTCTTCTGTGGAACACACACACAAAAAGATGTTAAGCAGAATGTCAGCCTCAGTCACCATTCAGCCCCCAAAAGAAATGTAAACAAATTATTGCATTAAATAATATAAACTGAATTGAGGAATTTGAGCTCCAGACAGGTTTAAGCCTGTCAAGATTTAAAAAAAACTGACCACAAATAGCTTTTAAAGCCATCGGTTACAAAAGGAGTAAAAAAATATGAATTGTATTTTTCACAAATAGCACAAAGTCCATGGATTTGAAGAATACGCAGTTTCAATAAATTCACAACAAAAAAGATTCAGTTATTAAAATATATTGGCTGTGTCTCGTTTCGAAGGCTGAGTGATAGGTAGGATGCATCCTTTGAAGGCTGCAATATACCGAGCATCCTCCTTTAAACAAGTCTCATTTAAACGAGGTGGTCTTCGTAGGACAAACGGAACCGGAACATAACATGGTTGCTATGACAGCACACCACTCTTTAACAAGCACGAGAGCTTTGAGTGAGAAGAGAACAAAGTCCTTTTGGAAGGGAATGTATGAGGTAAAATTTAGGAGAGTTATAATGATGTAGACAGAAAAGAAAATAGATTTTATAGGTGTACTTTTAGTCTAATACTTTATTTTAATTATATGTTAATATAATTATACATATTATATACTCTGCACTCATCTACTGATGTACTTCAACTTGGGAATTAACGTTACTTGCGTTTGAACATCATATTTACGGGCAAATTGGCGTGATATTTTTTAGACATTTCCGTTGAAGCAAAGAATTGTGGGTTGTGAGTGCCCACGAAGGATACACCTCATGCATCCTCCGAATTCCCGTGAAAGAAGGTCACATTCGAAGGCTGCATTCGAAGTGTCCTACTCGCTTTTCTGAAACGAGACAGCCTCGATGATGTATGCGGCCGACAAATGTGACCTCCGGAGGAAACAGCCTTCCAAACGAGACACAGCGACTGTTTCAATGAACACAAGCAAAAACAATGTTTTCAGTTTTAGTCTTTTAACAGGAACAAAATAAATAAATAAATAAATAAAGCAAAATATAAATAAATAATGGTTGCGAATGCTGCTGTGTTCTACCGAAGAAAGAAGGTCAGACATATTTTTCTACCAAAGAAAGAGTGTCATACAAATTTTTGTGAACAACACAAGAGTGACTAAATGATCACTAAATTTCCATTTTTGGGTAAAATATTCCTTCCAATGCTCAACAAGCACAAGTCTAAATACTTTTAGCCATTTAGTCTTATTGTTAGTCATGTTATAAGGTGGCATCCCTCAGCGGGTATCAAACTCACCACATAGTGGTATATCTCTTTATGCAGTCAACATCCACCATGTGCTGCTGAATCTCTTCTTCCCTCTAATACTCTCTCCTGGTTTATACTGAGATTGGGAACATACACATCAATGAGCTCATAGTTTGAAATCTATGCTCATCCCAAAGCCAAATCCACCAATTAAAATTAAAGACTGATAAATAAATAAGAAGCTGAAGACAGATATTCCCACAGACACATTGCATCAGACGAGTAAACATCTTAAAGGAGAAACATTAAAAAAAAAGTTACGTCATCTCACAGGAACATCTTTGAAGGTCTGTAAATTTTACCTGAAGTCTGTAGACAGATTCATTTGAAAGACTAATGAGAATTATTTGTCACAAATGTGGACTGTGCAGAATCAGATGATGCAAAATACAATTATTTAAGTTAATGGGATTTGCATCAATTTTGTTACATCTTTGGACATAAACAAAAAACAGCTTTGTTGTTTTATTCATGAAAAACAGCAGCTCTGTAATGTGGCTGGCAACAGGTAGACGAACAGATGATGAAGTGCGAAGAACCCAAGTGCAGTTTATTTACATGATGAATATCCCAAACATGAATCCAAACATGAGAACAAACATTGGACTGGACTGGACTGGACTGGACTGGACTGGACTGGACTGGACATGACAATGTTACATCAACAATACTCCACAATAGCAAACATGAGGGCTAAATACTTGGGCTTGGGAGAACGCATGACAATGATAACCAATGAACACACAGAACTCTAAACAAGATAACGAGACTGCTAACAAGCTAGTGTAACAATGAACCAATGGGGAGAAGACACAAGAACATGGGAAACACATGACAAGATCACATGACAATGAAACAGGAACAAAAAATGGCATGGAACTATTTTACCAAAATAAAAGACATGAACAAAAACACATAAAACCATGACAAGCAATCACAGCTCACTGTCGGCAATTACACTACAGCCCACACTGCAATTACACAAAGAAGATACAACATGAAAGTAAAATAATCATGCTGATACCATTTCTGATTAACATATAAAGCATTATATAGGATAAATCTTTAGTTTGTCATTATGAAACTGTTGATTCTATGCAAAAACAAACACTCAGATCCCAGCTTGTGTTCTATGCCAACAGCACAAGTGAAAAGTCTCATGTCTGATTTACAAACCAAATTATACAAGGCAGAAATTTGGAGATGACACCATTGATATCTTGTGTTATTTATCAGCGGTTTGATTTAGCATAGCTAACCCCAATGGGCAATAAAAACTATTTTCATCCATCCTGTTTTTGCAAATGTTCCCTGCAAAACACAATTTTTGAATTATCATATTTCACTTCTGTGAAGACAGGTTTTCACGTCACAGAGTTTAATCCTTTGTATTTCTGTTCTGTTAATTAAACACAATTTATTTATTTATTTTAAATGATACTGTAGTTTCAAGGCAATCATTTTCAGAATGGCTACCAGGGTCAGTCAGTCAGTCACACAGACAGATGAAGACTGGAACAAAAGGGAGAGCTTAATGGGATAGTTAACACAAAAAATTAAAATTAATTCATTATTTACCAACCCATCTGATGTTGTTTCAAACCTGTATGACTTTCTTTCTTCCGTAGAACACAATGGGAGATGTAAGGCTGAATGACAACCTCAGTTACCATTCACTTTTATTGAATAGAAAAAAGATGCAATGAAAGTGAATGGTAACTGAGGCTAAGATTTTGCCTAACTTCACCTTTTGCATTCCATGGAAGAAAGGCTGGAGCAAGAGGTTAAGTAAATGACATAATTTAAATTTTTGGGTAAACCTTTTAACACAAGTCAGGCAATAAAGGCAGCACAGAGAGAGCCCTATTATGCTTGCTTCTCTTCACTCTTTCCACAAGCATCTTCAAGACAGCAAGGGTATCGCCTGCAGTGCATGCTGTCACATGCTCAAACAACAACTTCTTCTTCCACTAATAGCCAAAGTCAAGGGAAACACTTTGGTATTCTTTAGCTACTTGTCTTGTCTGGATTTTCATCTCTGCTACTATGGCTTTATGAGGGAAGAGAGACTTGTGTGTTTGGAATGGATAAGGACTTGAAAAATCTGACATGACGCGCCAATAAGACAAAGGCATGTTTCTCATTTGATTATAATTCAGGAGAAAGGGAAACATTAATCACTACGTTCCCACAATTTTGTTTGAGGGGGATTGTAGATGTTACATGTCAGTGTTAGTTTAAACAATTCAAGGTTTTGAATGAAACAGCAGCTTTTTCATTCAAAAAGCAATAAATTCTCGTTTTAAGGTATTGGTATACCCTCCATGAGTTGAGAGAGAAAATCAGTTTATAAGCAGAAAAGCTGATGGATTTTTCCATGACTTTATTTAACCTTAAACGGGGAGCACTATATCATGAAAAATGTTTACGCTTAAAATGTTAAAGTCTCCGTATACGTAAATCAGGCATATGAGGTATCATTTGAAAGCTTAGAATCTGAACTTTTCAGAGATTACATCTCTTCTGCATTTATGTTACTTAAAATAACAAAATAAGGCCTCAAAACATTCATGTTGAAAACTGGCTGAATAATCTAATGTTATATCTTAGATGTTCAGAACAAAATATGCCATCCAGAAGGAGAAGCATGCAATCATCAAAAAATATGTTTTTGACTATTCGATCTCAGCTTTGTAATGTCACCAATATTGAGCTTTTAGTCCACTTGGAGGCTAAGATGTTCAATGAAACAACAAGGGAGGTGCTTGAATTGAAAATTAGACTGGAAAAAAAAAATAATTCTTTTTGCAATTTGTCCAAAGAATGTGTGAATGGTGAGCTTTTAAAAATGAGTGTGAAAAATTGCAGGCAGCACCACAAACATGCACCATAGCTTAAGGGGTTGTGGATAGTTCACCCAAAAATGAAAATTCTGTCATCATCACCCTCATGCTGTCCTAAAAACATATTAATTTCTTATGCAAAACACTAATAAATAAATAAATAAATAAATAAATAAATAATAATAATAATAATAATAATAATAATAATAATAAATATTGAAGAATGTCTCAGCTGTTTTTGTCCATTCAGTGTAAGTCATTGGGGTCCATAATTTCCAAGCTCAAAATAGGACATAAAGGCAGCATAAAAGTAATCACTACTGACTCAAGTGGTTTAATCCATGTTTTCTGAAGTAAAATGGTTGATCAGACCAAAAATTCTGTCCTTATTCACTAAAAATAATTAAGTGTCCTATGCGATTTCATGAGAAAAGCTGGTTCACATGCTTGTTTTTTTTTTTTTTTTTTTTTGCCAAAAGATTGATAGTAAACACTAGAAAATGAAAATGCAACACTGATCTTTAATTATAATGGGTGTGAGAACCTGGCAACCAAATGCAGTGTCAAAGAATCACCCTCTTGAACCCTGCACTGTGTTCCAATTGGGCCGGATGTCAAGATTTATGTTGGATAAGGACTTATATTTTGGCTTCAGAAGATATGGCTATACCACTTGAATTGGATGGATTGCTTTTATGCTGCTTTCAGGCTGTGTGCTTCTTGGAGTTTAAAGGTTTTGATCCCCACTGACTTGCATTGCATGGAAAAAATACATTGTATGTTCTTCAAAATATCTTTTTTTTTTTTTTTTTTTTTTTTTGTGTTCCGCAGAAGAAAGAGAGTCAAACTGGTTTTGAATGGCATGAGGGTGAGCAAATAATGAGAAAATTATCATTTTTGGGTGAACTATCCCTTCAAGGGTTATGATATTCAGGGTCTTATTGTGTCATCTCTGGAAAATCTGGATCCCTCTGGGGAGCAAAGACAGTGGAAAAGTAATTGTGTTCTAAAATATTCATCTAAATTTGCCCATCAGTTCACTTCATATTTTTGTAACCTTAATGAAGAGTGACAATAGTTAGACTTTTATCCTAGTAGGTTCTCGTGGAGAACCCTTCCAGTCAGCTTTCATGTAAATATTCCAAATTACCTAAGGACATGAGGACAGTATAGGCCAGTTTTATTCATAGGGGGTCTGTATGGTTCATACATCTCCAGAACAGCATTACAGGACATGCATAGAGGTGGAAGAGGATACAGATGAAGTTGCCTCTTTTTTAATTAAAAGACTGAAAAACAGTATATGGTAGAGTGGATGTCTTCCAAATTTCATAAATGACACTGAACCATGATGAGGTAACAAGCAATGTCCCTTGCAGTAAATGAAAGCTACTCATTTGAGGTGAAATGAAGGTTTGCATGACAGCGGACTTAGGACAGGACACAAAATGCTTGGATTGGTTTTGGACATACAGAAACTGAGGGTGACTTTCTCTGGTGAATATGTATTGTGAATTATTAGCCAATTAGCCAAGCATTAGCATTCCAGGGCTCTCGCCCCTGTCAGATTTTAGAGCTCCCTCAACCTCCTCTTGCCGCCACCCTGCTGCTGTTCTGAGCCTCAAGTGCAGCCTGAGGCCATCATTACCCATGCCACCCCAAAGCAGCCCCTGACAAGCTTGTTTGAGGTGGAATGTTTTTCACTCTCATGCAGTGCTCCATGTTGTCAGCACCGTGCTGCTCTGTTCTGAATGAATTCCTTCCATCATCTCTCTCCATGAGAGCTTGCTGTCAGACACCTCTTCTTCAGCAACACTGTCATGATCAATCATTATTGTAATCTTTCTCTATTGGTCCCGAGCAATACTTAGTCAATTACCCTGCTAAAAAAAGCTTAAACCAGCCTAAGATGGTTTGCTGGACTTAGTAGGTCTCCTAGCCTTGTCAAGCTGGTCTTCAGTTGGTTTAGCTGGTCAGCTAGCTGGTCTACTATTTCTACTTGATCTAACGCACAAAAACTATTTCATTGGTGTAACCTAATTTGTTTGGTCTCTCTCTGGACTCCATTTCCCATAATCCCCGTACCTGTCACTGATCACCTGCTCAGCTGTTTCTCATTTACTCAGCTATTTAAGTCTCACTCTCACTCTCTATCATTGCGAAGTTGTTTTGGCTTGGCTGACATTTCTAAGCGTTCTCTGAGTTTTTGCATTATCTGTGTATGATCCTGGACTGTTTACCCTGTTTTGACCCATTGCTGCCTGCCTACTACTACTGCCTTGTTTACCTGGAAATAACATGTGATTGTCTGCCGCCTGCCCTGATCTCTTGCCCATTTATTTTCTACCACTCTGTATTGCCTTTGTTATTACTGTTGCTGGTGATTGACCCTGCCTGTCTGTATTACGACGTTTATCTTTGTTAAAGCTGCACATGGATCTCAACTCTGATGACTCCATGCCATGTCACAGCCATGTCTGAGCCTGCTCCACGTCATGTCACAGCCACATCCGAGTCTGTTCCACACCCTGTCACAGTCAAATTTGAGTCAGCTCCACGCCATGCCACAGTCCAGCCTTCCACGACTCATTGCTCGAAGGCCTTCATGGCCCTTGTCTCCAGATTGAATTATCCGCCACTGATATCGGTGTGTAGGGCCACGAAGACCCTTTCCCACAAATTATCAGTGCCCTTGTCTGCCATAGCCACCAAGCCAACTCCCACGCCTGTCACGGCCAACGAGCCAATGGCCACACTTGCCACGGCCACGCCTGCCACAGCCAACAAGCCAACGGCCACGCCTGCCATGGCCAATGATCCAATGCCCATGCCCGCCACGGCCAATGAGCTGGAAGCTTCATCTGTCCCAGAGCCTGCATTGCCAGCCTCGTCTGTCCCAGAGCCTGCATCGCCAACTTTGGCCTCCCAGAGGAGGAGGAGAAAAGCTTTCATTTCCAAGTATCTGCCAGTGTTCATGACCACAGAGGTCGTTTCCAAGTCTCTGCCAGTGTTCACAACCATAGATGTCATTTCCAAGTCTCTGCTCATGTCCATGACCACAGAGGTCGTTTCCAAGTCTCTGCCAGTGTTCATGACCACAGAGGTCTTTCCCGAGTCTCAGTCCATGCCCACGACCACAGAGGTCATACCCGAGTCTCTGTCTATGTCCACGACCACAGAGGTCATTCTCGAGTCTCGGTCCATGCCTATGACCACAGAGGTCATTCCCGAGACTATACCCATGTTCATGACCATAGAGGTCGCTCCCAAGACTCTGTCCATGCCCACGACCACAAAGGTCGCTCCCGAGGCTCTGTTCATGTCCACGACCACAGAGGTCACTCCCGAGACTCTGTTCATGTTCACGACCACTGAGGTCATTTCCCAGTCATACTGGACTCTTAGCCTCGAGCCTGCCATGGCTCTGCCTTCTACAAATTTGCCCCACGAGCTTGCCATGGCTCCGCCTTCTACATCTCCGCTCCTCGAGCCTCCCACAGCTCCACCTTCCATGGCTTCACCCTTTGAGCCTGACATGGCTCTGCCTTCTACAACTTTGCCCCTCGAGCCTGCCATGGCTCAGCCTTCCATGGCTTCACCTCTTGAGCCTCCTACAACTCCACCTACCACAGCTTCGCCTTCAGAGTCCTCCATGGCTCCAGTCTCCAATCTGGGGTCAGCACCCAGGCCTCCTGACCCTGTTTCAGCTCTGTGGTCATCAACCAGGTCTTCTGATCCAGTCCCTACCCTGAGATAGCTTCCTGGGTCTCCTGGCCAGCCGCCTGATCTGCTCTGGTTTTCTGGGTTTCTTGGTCATCCACCTGATCTGCTCTGGTTTTCTGGGTTTCTTGGTCATCCACCTGATCTGCTCTGGTTTTCTGGGTTTCTTGGTCATCCACCTGATCTGCTCTGGTCTCCTGGGACTCCTGGCCATCTGCCTGACCTGCTCTGGTATCCCTGGTCTCATGGCCATCCACCTGGTCTGCTCTGGCTCCCTTGGTCTCCTGGCCATCTGCCTGATCTGCTCTGGTTTCCTTGGTTCCCTGGTCATCTACCTGATCTGCCCTGGTTTCTTTGGACCCCAGCGTCAACTGCCTCCTCGCTTCGGGAGCTGCTCGTGGGGGGGGCTCTGTCATGAATCCCACCTTTGTTGTTCCTCCCGCTCACCACCAGAGGGCTCCATCACCTGGGGACTGACTTTAACTCTCTGGACTCCATTTCCCATAATCCCCGTACCTGTCACTGATTACCTGCTCAGCTGTTTCTCATTTATTCAGCTATTTAAGTCTCACTCTCACTCTCTATCATTGTGAAGTCTTGTTTTGCCCTGGCTGACATTTCTAAGTGTTCTCTGAGTTTTTGCATTATCTGTGTATGATCCTGGACTGTTTACCCTGTTTTGACCCATAACTGCCTGCCTACTACTACTGCCTTGTTTACCTGGAAATAACATGTGATTGTCTGCCGCCTGCCCTGACCTCTTGCCTATTTATTTTCTACCACACTGGACTGCCTTTGTTATTACTGTTGCTGGTGATTGACCCTGCCTGTCTGTATTATGACGTTTATCTTTATTAAAGCTGCACATAGATCTCAAATCTGATGACTCCATGCCATGTCACAGCCATGTCTGAGCCTGCTCTACGTCATATCACAGCTAGATCTCAACTCTGATGACTCAGCATTACAGTCTCTTTAGTCTCGCATAAGCAGACCTTTGACTAAAACGGCAAAGGTCTGGGATCTATAGCAAGTTTAATTGGCCAAGAAACACCCAATTAGACAGCAAAAGCCCTCTTACTGACATGTAAAGCAGTCAATCACAGTTGGTTTAGTCATCACGTGCCCTTTAGTGGTGGGTTTATCAGATATATGTCATTCCATAATAAAAGACCGTCAAGGGGAAAGATATGATATTGAGGCCAGAAAACCTAATTACAGAGTATTTCACAGACATAACCAAGTAAACAAAGCAGGATATGCAGCTCTGCTCATGGATATCCGCTTTCATTTCTGATACTGTATGTGCCTCAAACAAAACCCTGAATATCTTTAAAAGATTTGATGTCACCTACCTGGACAAATCCGGTGATTATTACCCATAAAAAGCACTTATTGTCTCAACATGCTTTTGTCTAAACATGATTCTGTTTCCAGGCTGACTGATGAATAGTTCTGTGTGCTTCTACTTGCAGAAGTTCCATCAAACCAGCCAATCAGATTTTCGCATAGTGGTTCGATAAAGCGTTTTCCAATTTTGTGTGCTACATGCATCAGACGGTTAGCGCACAGACTGTGGGTGGTCCATGGGTGTGCCGTCTGAGGCTGAGACTAAGGTCTCATAGAGTCATAGCATTATCATACCTACATTTTTGCTAAAATATTGTTATGTTTCTCGTTGTACGTTTCGCAGCACTTTCCTGATGAAATGAATACTAGAGCAACAACAACAATTACTTGTATTCCCTTTCACACAATTCAAGAGTAACACGTCAGATTATCAGTTCTAATAATGTGATGAAATTGTACGGTACATTTAGATAAACTGATAGAGTGTTGCATTTGCATTGTAAAGGACCGGGGTATGAGTCCTGAAGCATATGAGTCGACACATGAGTCAAAAATGTCATAGAAGCACCACGAAGTGGTGTGGTTGCTTCACCAATTGCACTTTTCTTTTTGTTTTCAGGTTTAGGTTTAAGGTAGGTTTTGTTGATTTAGCAATAGGGCATCCAACTAAAATCCATTTGGGAAAAAAATTAACCCTCTTTTAGTAACTGACAGGTGACATTTTGCTTCATTCCGAGGTGTCATGAACCACATTATATCATTTTGCAATTATGTCGTAACAGTCACGTAAAACCAGTTTAGATATTACCACATCAGGAGCGGATCTAGAATTTGTATTTAAGGGGTGGTAACACCAAAGCAAGCACCCATGCGTAGTTCTTATGGATTAAGGTACCAAGCTTCATTGCAACACTTCTAGTTCATTAACTGGAGTCACTATCAAATTACAAATGTCCATGAATTTGTGATACAACTGCATTTCCACAGGAACCAGATAGTAACCATTCCCTATCTGTCACTCACTCGATGTTGTGTCGATGTAGTGACACTAGTGGTCACTCTTGGGAGCCCCAAACACCTCTGCTTTTTTGAAAAAAGGTCAGTGAAAATTGGCGAGTGGAATTTGCATGCCACTCCCCCGGACATACGGGTATAAAAGGAGCTGGTATGCAACCACTCATTCAGATTGTCTCTTTGGAGCTGAGCGGTTCAATTCATTGAAGCTGAATTCACCTCATTCACCTCATCTGCTGGATTATACACCGCATTTCAGCGGCTTCTCCCCCTCTGCACCCGTGGAGTGCAGAGAACGCCCCTGGGTGCTTCAGCAGAAACAACTAAAAGAGTATATTCTAACAAGAGTATATTTTCTTTCTAAAAGATCAGCACACACGGAACGTCTTTTTAAAGATGCCTTTCCGTTTGTGTGTTATTCCTGGTTGCGGTTGTTATCTCTCCACTTCTGATGGCCACAGTCGCCGTCTTACGTGCGGAGACATCGTTCGTGGATGGGTCTTGTCCTCATTGCGAGAACATGACCATGGCAACATTGCAGTCGTGGCTTGCATTCGTAAGAAAGCAAGCCACCCCAACGGCTCCCGATGCAAAGGCTTCGACTGGGCTTCCTCCTTCGGGAATGGTCGCCCAGTCCCAGGCCGATGCGGAAATGATGGACATGCTTTCCTGGGCGGCCGCAAGTGTCGGGCTAGAGTGGAAACCTCCACTCTCCTCTGAACCCTCGCGGTTTGATGATTGGTTCCACGGCCACGCCCCGCCCCCGTTCTTTTCATGGGAGGCACCTTTTACTGCCCAATCCCAGTCTTTCAGCTCCCCTGGTCTCACTACCCTCGATGGCGGAGCGGCCAGGGGGTATTCGGTGATCCCCTAGGTGGATAAGGCGCCCGAAACTCCCATCCAGGGCCTGTAGGTTTACGTCGTCCCTGATGGCTAGAGCCTATGGTGCCGCTGGACAAGCTGCCTCCACCCTGCATGCCATGGCTCTCCTGCAAGTACACCAAGCCAAGGTGCTAAAAGAACTGCACAAGGGTAGTTCTGACTCGGATTGATGCAGGAACTGCTCTCGCTCTCCAGGCGACAAAGGTCACGGCGCGGTCTCTCGGGCAGGCGATGTCCACCCTGGTGGTCCAGGAGCGCCACCTTTGGCTCAACTTGGTTGAGATGCGTGAGGCTGACAAGGCACGGTTCCTTGACGCCCCCATCTCCCAGGTTGGCCTATTCGGCGACACCGTCGAGGACTTTCTGGAGTCCAGAAACCTACCGTGCTCACCTCAACTCTCCGGAGCTGGTGAGCAGACCACTCCATCCCAAGGTGGAGGGCCGGGAGGAGAATTTTTTGTTTCATTTTCATTTAGATTTGCCACATGTCCAAGAGGCTGCGGTACCCAAAAATTAAACAGAAGAGTGGTTTTCTTGTTCCCTGGGTCACATGTTCGGTGTGCACGGCCGTCGTCATGACCACCATCCACCGTCCCACCATGGCGGTCCCCCCGCCCCTGTGCGCCCAGCTGTGGCACAAACACGCCCACATGGGTTTGGGTCCGGTGGACTACGGGGACGAGACTCCTCCTCCCACCTTCTCGGCCAATCTTATGGTGGGCGGCAGGAGCCAGGTAAGTGCTTCAATGTCCCTGGACTCAGCACAGCCACGGGGCTCGAATCCCCTCGACGTGGCACCTGCCACAACTGCCGTGAGGCCCCACCCGCCAGTACATCCGACGTGATCATTCCCTTGGTCCCCCTCGCGCTTTCCAACCCTTCGCGGTGGCTGACCCAGACCATCCTACTCGGCTACGCGATTCAGGAATGCCACTACCTTGTGTGCGGAGATCACTACCATTCTACGCAAGGGCACGATAAAGCCTGTCCCTCCAGCCGAGATGAAAAAAAGGTTATACAGCCCTTACTTCATCGTACCGAAGAAAGGCGGTGGTTGCGACCAATCCTGGACCTGCGAGTACTGAACCGGGCTTTGCACAGACTCACGTTCAACATGCTGATGCAAAAAGCATTCTAGAAAGCGTCCGGCATCAAGATTGGTTCACGGCGGTAGACCTGAAGGATGCATACTTTCACGTCTCGGTCTTACCTCGACACAGACCCTTCCTGCGGTTTGCCTTCGAAGGTCAGGCATACCAGTACAAGGTCCTCCCCTTCAGCCTGTCCCTGTCCCCTCACGTCTTCACGAAGGTCGCAGAGGCTGCCCTTGCCCCGCTAAGGGAACTGGGCGTCCGCATCCTCAACTATCTCGACGACTGGCTAATCCTAGCTCACTCTCGAGAGTTGCTGTGCGCACACAGGGACCTTGTGTTCCGGCACCTCAGCCGACTGGGGCTTCGGGTCAACTGGGAAAAGAGCAAGCTCTCCCCGGTTCAGAGCATCTTTTTTTCGGTTTGGAGTTGGACTTGACAGTGCGCCTCACGAACGTGCACACACCGTCGGTGCTGAAGGCATTCGGATGGAGAACAGCGTTTCCACTGAAACTTTTTCAGAGGCTCCTGGGGCAAATGGCATCCTCAGCGGTTGATGCACATGAGACCGCTTCAGCACTGGCTTCAGACTCAAGTCCCGAGATGGGCATGGTGCCGCCGGACACATTGTGTGGCCATCACGCCAATCTGTTGCCGCCTCTTCAGCCCTTGGACTGACCTTACATTTCTAAGGGAAGGGGTTCCCCTAGAGCAGGTCTCCAGGCACGTCATGGTTACAACAGATGCCCCCAAGATGGGCTGGGGCACCGAATGCAACGGGCACACAGCCGCCGGCTCCTGGACTGGTCCGCAGCTGCATTGGCACATCAACTGCCTAGAGTTGTTGGCAGTACTGCTCGCCCTGTGGAGGTTTCGGCCATTGATCCAGGGCAAGCATGTGTTGGTCCAGACGGACAATACAGCATCGGTAGCGTACATCAACCACCAAGGCGGTCTACACTCCCATTGCATGTCACAACTCGCCCACCGTCTCCTTATCTGGAGTCAGCAGCGCCTCAAGTCGCTACAAGCCACTCACATCCTGGGCGATCTCAACACCGCAGCGGACACGCTGTCATGTCAGGTTACCCTCAGGGGAGAGTGGAGACTCCACCCTCAGGTGGTCCAGCTGATTTGGAGTCGATTCGGTCAAGCACAGGTAGACCTGTTTGCTTCCCAGGAATCCTTCCACTGCCCGCTTTGGTACACCCTGAACGAGGCACCCCTCGGTATAGATACGCTGGCACACAGCTGGCTCCCTGGACTATGCAAATATGCATTTCCCCCCAGTGAGCCTACTTGCACAGACCCTGTGCAAGGTCAGGGAGGATGAGGAGCAGATAATTCTAGTAGCACAGAATTATGATCCCTGGATCACAGACTGTGATCCCTGGATGACTTTCCTCCTTAGCCCTCTGGCAGTTGAGTTTGCGGAGAAACACGCTGACTAGCCCAGTATGGGCGCTAATGAGCCCCTGTACTGAGGTAAGTGCTCCACATGCACTGGTTCCCCGAAGGCGACCCCGTGTGATATCTTCCGCAAAATCGTTTCCCTGGTGGCAAACTGCATCTTCCTTGGGCAGAGGCCCCCCTGCCCCCAGTCGCCATGCTCTGTAGAAACTCCTCCCCCTTCGGGTAGGACCTACCATGGAACCTCTCCACATGACATACTTCTGACAAGACTCGGTAAGGCCATGTGACGTATTCCACTCAAAATACCCCCCCCCCCCCCTTTTTGGGGGTGTGTGGTCTCCGCAGTGTTTTCCCCCGGCAGGGACACCCCCCGATGCAGACACTTATGGATCCCAGTCAGTTAAGAAATTCCACTCTTTTTGGGGAGAAAAGAGAGGGAAAAGAGGCCTCGGCTGGGCTAGCCTGTCCCTGTAGTTGGGCAGTCGACTTGTTCCTGATGGACCATTCGATGCTCATAAGAGCGTTGGGGGAGGTTACGTGACAGCCTGGTGCGCTGGCTATGAGGCACACAGCAGTCTGCCCGTCACACACCGCCAGTTCACATAATACATTTGTGGCATTTTGTATAGGGACGCCTAGTGTTACTACATCGACACAAGGTCGAGTGAGTGACAGATAGGGAACGTCCTGGTTACTTTCATAACCTCCGTTCCCTGATGAGGGAACGAGACGTTGTGTCCCTCTTGCCACAATGCTGAACTACCCACTGAAATGGCCGGGACCTGATCTCGGCTCCTCAGCACAAAACCTGAATGAGTGGTTGCATACCAGCTCCTTTTATATCCGTATGTCCGGGGAGTGGCATGCAAATTCCACTCGCCAATTCTCATTGGCCTTTTTTCAAAAAAGCAGAGGTGTTTGGGGCTCCCAAGAGTGACCCCTAGTGTCACTACATTGACACAACGTCTCGTTCCCTCCATCAGGGAACGGAGGTTACGAAAGTAACCAGGACGTTTTGCTACTGATTTGCCAACATTAAACATATATATATATTTTTTTTTTTTGCACAACAAAAATTAAGTAACAACATTTATATCTCCAGAGCACCAAGACATTGTCTTTTAAACATGTCAACAAATTCTAAATGTTCCTTAGCTTGACATTTAGAACCGGCAACCTGGACTAAACTTCACTACATTTGTTAAGTGTACCCATGGATAGAAAATTCATGCATATCCCATGTTATTCTGCTAATAAAGTTCTGAAGGCCTATCACCTTTGTAACAGCTGGAATAATCCATTTGAATGCGAAGATTAACACAAAGTTAGGTCTAAATAAAAATAAACTGTACAGAAAATTGTACTGTGGTAGGCAGTGCTGCAAAACTCATGAATATGAATTATGCAATGCACAGTAAAATATTATTTTAAATGACCTGTTTTGATCAACAGTTATTCTTAATGACCGATTCAAGCACCCAAATAATTATTTCACATAATATGGTAATTTCATTTCTACATCTGCCAGTATCAATCTTGGGATTTTGTTAGTCAGTAGATGAATACATAGATCAGCACTTTGATTAAGAACATGACTGATTGATGTAGTGGTAACTTTTTGACTTTAGTTTAGATGTTTTGGATTCTAATTCACCCAAACATAACTTTTTATTTTAATAAAACAAGATTGCATCTGTACATCAGTGGATGGGTGTTTAAAAATAAAATGCAATAAAAGATGTGAGAGGGGAGATGAGAGTAGCGGAAACACTGACACATTTATTGACAGTTCTGTATATGAAAAAATTGCAAACTCTGAAATTCAGACACCGACAACCAGAAACTCTCTGCTCCAGCAGCGGGAAGCCAGAAAAAAATAAAAAATAAATAAATAATAATAATAATAATAAAAATTATGTGCCTAAGCGCACTTGAATGAGATGACACAGCTCATGAACAACCCTCTCCCATAGCACAACCAAGCCATGAAAAACTCAGTTTATATTGGTAGGAAACACACTGCACACCAGTGCGCTCCATCATCAATCAGCTCACCTGGTTACCACACACCTGAGCAGAGGTGGGTAGAGTAGCCAAAAACTGTACTCAAGTAAAAGTACAATTACTAAAAAAAAAAAAATAATAAATAAATTACTCAAGTAGAAGTAAAAGTGCTAACATAAATAATTACCTGAGTAAGAGTAAGAAAGTATCCAAATACAAGAGTACTCAAGTAGTGAGTAACCTGTTACTTTCACAAATGGCATAATGAATGTTAACTCCCTACATTCCATTATATAAAACACATTTAACATGTATTACAGAATTTTTATTATTATTATTATTAATGGAAATTCTGTCATCATCCACTATCATGTTTTTCCAAACCCGTATGACTTTCTTTCTTCCATGCAACACAATAAGGAGATTTTAGACAGAATGTTAGCCTGAGTCACCATTTACTTTGAGTGAATAAAGTCTCTTTATTTTGAAAGTGAATGGTGACCAAGACTGTCAGTCCTTAACATTCTGTGTAACATATTTTGTGTTACACAGAATACAGAAGGTCACACATTTTGAACAACATGAGGGTAGGGAAATGATGACAGAATATTAAATTATGGCTGAGCTATCACTTTAAAGCAGTAGTTCGCCCAAAAATTTAAATTCTCTCATCATTTACTCACCCTTACACCATCCCAGATATGTATGGCTTCCTTTCTTCTACAGAACACAAATTATGATTTTTAGAAGAATATTTCAGCTCTGTAGGCCAGTACAATACAAGTGAATGGGTGCCAAAATGTTGATGCTCCAAAAAGCAAATGCAGGCACCATAAAAGTAGTCCATATGACAGTTGTTAAATCCATATCTTCAGAAGTGATATGATTGGTGTGGGTGAGAAACGGATCAATATTTAAGTCATTTTTTGCTAGACGTTCTTCTCCCAGCCCAGCAGGGGGCGATATGCTGAGAAGAATGTGAAACACCCCCACCCCCCAAAAAAAGAAGAAGAATGTGAAAGTGATCTGTTTCTCATCCATGATTCCACACCTATCACATCGCTTCTGAAGATATAGATTTAACCACTGGAGTCTTATGGATTTCTTTTATGCTGACTTGTAATGAAAATGTTGGCACCTATTCACTTGCATTGTATGGACCAAAAGAGCTGAGAAATTCTTCTAAAAATCTTAGTTTGAGTTCAGCAGATGAAAGAAAGTCATACACATCTGGCATGAGGGTGAGTAAGTGATGAGAGAATTTTCATTTTTGGGTGAACTATCCCTTTAAGGGCTCTTGCCAGATCTGGATGAATTTGTCAGTAAGAAGAGAGGTTTGGAAACCTTTCTAGTAATTATTATGGTGAAAACATGAACAATGTCCCACAGGGACATTATATATAAAGCTGAAATATAAACCAAAGTAAGATCATGTTTTATTAATGCCTATTTTCGCTATTTCATAGCTTTTAGTTCGTAGTTCAGAGTAGTTACAGTTTACAGTGTAGAAATAATTTAGATCATTACTTCTGTACACAGTACCGCCGCTCCCTAAACGCAGAGTATGCAGCCTGCGCAGAAATGCTGTCTGTTCGCGCCCTAGTTGTCAATCACATGTTCGGTAGAGCAAAAGACATTTACACTTAACTTGGATGTTTACATGGATTTGTACAGTTAATCAGCCCGAAGTAGCTGCATTAGTTTCCAGCACCCCCACAAGGGCGCAGGGTAAATGCGTAAATACTGCTTATGATATGTGGTACATGGGACAAAGTGCACTGATACATTGCTGCACTGATTTAATAATGTACACTTAAAAACTGATGTCATAAGAGTGACATGATGTCACCATGACAGCCCACATTATCATTAGAGTCACAACTTACCTCAGTGTGCTGCCTTAAGTTGGAGCTGCAATTTTATTCTTAAAATATCTGCTTGTCTTGATGTAAAATGGTGTTGCATGATGAAATTATTATTTTTTCCCTGTGCGGAGTGAAGAAAGTTTTTCACTTAGTTCGAAGAGTATGATGCTGCAGCAGTGATGAACTCGGCACAATCTGTGTCAGCGCGTGCAGCTGTGTACTTCCAATGTCATAAAAGTCCCATTCAATAATCTCTCAATAAATTACACATTAATTAAAATTAAACCCAGTAATGTAACGACAGGAACGCCACCCATTGTAATTAATTAATGTTAATTGTTTTCATTAGAAATTTACTTGAGTGATAGTAAAAAGTACCCACTTTTAAACCTACTCTAAAAAGATATTTTTTTCCAAAAAGTTACTCAAGTAAATGTAACAGTAAATGTAGCGCGTTACTACCCACCTCTGCACCTGAGAGTGATTAAGAGAGATGGAGAGAAAGAGAAAAAGTCAACACACACACACTACATACACACAAACAATACGGCCAAGAAGGCCATCACAATGGGGGACACGGAAAAGAGTGCGAGCTGCAGCAAAACTTCTGAAGCTAAACGACACTGATAACAGCCACAGCGAATACTTATTATAACATTCAAAATAACACATTCCAGCGCCAGATCGCCAGTCAAACCACACACAGATGAAATAGAATCTCCTAGTCAAGAACTGGAGATGTTATATCTGGATTATACACATACCTGATGAAAGCTATTTCAAAAAAGTGGTAAGGACACGTTTCACCTGTCTCAACTCATAACTGTCAGTGATATATCTAATAATCATTTCAGTGAATACTTGGAAACAACTGAGAAATTCATCTTTTACCTCTTTTTTTTTTTTTTTTTACGTATTTGTCAATGTGGTCACTGTTGTTGAGGAAATAAGCTCATCAACCCATGAGAGCCCAAACACTGTACATGCGCTGCAATATTAGGTAGGCGATTGGTCGATGTTGTGATTGGCTGCTGCTGTAAACAATCACAGATTGGTTGCTTCTGTAATCAATCACAATATGGGTCTGTAGTCATTTGTGCATTCGGTGAGAGTTTAAGCAGTTTGACATGAGTAAACCTCTACACAATGTCAAAATCAATGATAATATACTTAAACTTATATTTGATACATTTGGATACTTATGCTGGGGTGGCAGATGGGGTGGCAATGCTTTTTCTTAGGGTGGCATTTGCAACCCCATGCCACCCCAGTAGATCCGCCCCTGTACCACATGAAGCACATTTTGCAGGTTACATGACAAAACATTTTTACAGTGCAGCTTAAGATGGTTTTTAAACAAAAAAATTTATTTAGCAGGGTATATATCTGACCATCTCTCTGTCCTTTTCTCACCCGCTTTCACAGTAAACAAACTTTAGTTTAATTGATGGGCACACATGTAGCTGTCTCATCTGCATATTACACATTAAAGCCTACTTCAGATATGTAAATAATGTCACAGCAAATGATTGAACTATTGTTTAACTATTTATTTCATGCATATGTTTCTCCATAAACAAATGTGTCTGGATCAAACAGGCACAAGGATGTGTCACTGTGACAGAAACATGTATTATGGTAGTTTACAGCTTGTCCCTCCTTGCTGTTGTGAATAAGTGTAATTTGGGGTGGAATAAAGGCATGATTTGCATGAAACAGAAAAACTATTCCAGTGCTCAGTTAACATTAATGGCACAGCTCATCAGTAAGTAGGGGGTTCAATCTATGCTGGCTATCTATGGTGTGGTTGCTTCACCATCTGCACTTTTCTTTTTGTTTTCAGGTTTAGGTTTAAGGTAGGTTTTGTTGATTTAGCGAAAGGGCATCCAACTAAAATCCATTTGCGAAAAAAATTAACCCTCTTTTAGTAACACACAGGTGACATTTCGCTTCATTCCGAGGTGTCATGAACCACATTATATCATTTTGCAATTATGTCACAACAGTCACGTAAAACCAGTTTAGATATTACCACATCAGGGGCAGATCTAGAATTTGTTTTTAAGGGGTGGTAACACCAAAGCAAGCCCCCATGCGTAGTTCTTATGGATTAAGGTACCAAGCTTCATTGCAACACTTCTAGTTCATTAACTGGAGTCACTATCAAATTACAAATGTCCATGAATTTGTGATACAACTGCATTTCCACAGGAACCAGATAGTAACCATTTTGCTACTGATTTGCCAACATTAATTATTTTTATTTTTTATTTTTTCTGCACAACAAAAATTAAGTAACAACATTTATATCTCCAGAGCTTCAAAACATTGTCTTTTAAACATGTCAACAAATTCTAAATGTTCCTTAGCTTGACATTTAGAACCAGCAATCTGGACTAAACTTCACTACATTTGTTAAGTGTACCCACTGATAGAAAATTCATGCATATCCCATGTTATTCTGCTAATAAAATCCTGAAGGCCTATCACCTTTGTAACAGCTGGAATAATCCATTTGAATGCGAAGATTAACACAAAGTTAGGTCTAAATAAAAATAAACTGTACAGAAAATTGTACTGTGGTAGGCAGTGCTGCAAAACTCATGAATATGAATTATGCAATGCACAGTAAAATATTATTTTAAATGACCTGTTTTGATCAACAGTTATTCTTAATGACCGATTCAAGCACCCAAATAATTATTTCACATAATATGGTAATTTCATTTCTACATCTGCCAGTAACAGTCTTGGGATTTTGTTAGTCAGTAGATGAATACATACATCAGCACTTTGATTAAGAACATGACTGATTGATGTAGTGGTAACTTTTTGACTTTAGTTTAGATGTTTTGGATTCTAATTCACCCAAACATAACTTTTTATTTTAATAAAACAAGATTGCATCTGTACATCAGTGGATGGGTGTTTAAAAATAAAATGCAATAAAAGATGCGAGAGGGGAGATGAGAGTAGCGGAAACACAGACACATTTATTGACAGTTCTGTATATGAAAAAACTGCAAACTCTGAAATTCAGACGCCGACAACCACAAACTCTCTGCTCCAGCAGCGGAAAGCCAGAAAAAAAAAAAAAACAATATGTGCCTAAGCGCACTTGAATGAGATGACACAGCTCATGAACAACCCTCTCCCATAGCACAACCAAGCCATGAAAAACTCTGTTTATATTGGTAGGAAACACACTGAACACCGGTGCGCCCCATTAACAATCAGCTCACCTGGTTATCACACACCTGAGCAGAGGTGGGTAGAGTAGCCAAAAACTGTACTCAAGTAAAAGTACAATTACTTAAAAAAAAAAAAAAGTAAAAAATTACTCAAGTAGAAGTAAAAGTGCAAACATAAATAATTACTTGAGTAAGAGTAAGAAAGTATCCAATTACAAGAGTACTCAAGTAGTGAGTAACTTGTTACTTTCACAAATGGCATAATGGATGTTAACTCCCTACATTCCATTATATAATACACATTTAACATGTATTACAGAATTATTATTATTATTATTATTGGAAATTCTGTCATCATTCACTATCATGTTTTTCCAAACCTGTATGACTTTCTTTCTTCCATGCAACACAATAAGGAGATTTTAGACAGAATGTTAGCTTGAGTCACCATTTACTTTGAGTGAATAAAGTCTCTTTATTTTGAAAGTGAATGGTGACCGAGACTGTCAGTCCTTAACATTCTGTCTAACATATTTTGTGTCACACAGGTTTTGAAAAACATGAGGGTAGGGAAATGATGACAGAATATTAAATTATGGCTGAGCTATCACTTTAAAGCAGTAGTTCGCCCAAAAATTAAAATTCTCTCATCATTTACTCACCCTTACGCCATCCCAGATATGTATGGCTTCCTTTCTTCTGCAGAACACAAATTATGATTTTTAGAAGAATATTTCAGCTCTGTAGGCCAGTACAATGCAAGTGAATGGGTGCCAAAATGGTGAAGCTCCAAAAAGCAAATGCAGGCACCATAAAAGTAACCATATGATAGTTGTTAAATCCATATCTTCAGAAGTGATATGATAGGTGTGGGTGAGAAACAGATCAATATTTAAGTCATTTTTTGCTAGACGTTCTTCTCCCAGCCCAGCAGGGGGCGATATTCTGAGAAGAATGTGAATCCCCCCCCCCAAAAAAAGAAGAAGAATGTGAAAGTGATCTGTTTCTCATCCACAATTCCACACCTATCACATCGCTTCTGAAGATATAGATTTAACCACTGGAGTCTTATGGATTTCTTTTATGCTGACTTGTAATGAAAATGTTGGCACCTATTCATTTGCATTGTATGGACCAAAAGAGCTGAGAAATTCTTCTAAAAATCTTAGTTTGAGTTCAGCAGATGAAAGAAAGTCATACACATCTGGCATGAGGGTGAGTAAGTGATGAGAGAATTTTCATTCTTGGGTGAACTATCCCTTTAAGGGCTCTTGCCAGATCTGGATGAATTTGTCAGTAAGAAGAGAGGTTTGGAAAACGTTCTAGTAATTATTATGGTGAAAACATGAACAATGTCGCACAGGGACATTATATATAAAGCTGAAATATAAACCAAAGTAAGATCATGTTTTATTAATGCCTACTTTCGCTATTTCATAGCTTTTAGTTCGTAATTCAGAGTAGTTACAGTTTACAGTGTAGAAATAATTTAGATCATTACTTCTGTACACAGTACCGCCGCTCCCTAAACGCAGAGTACGCAGCCTGCGCAGAAATGCTGTCTGTTCGTGTTCTAGTTGTCAATCACATGTTCGGTAGAGCAAAAGGCATTTACACTTAACTTGGATGTTTACATGGATTTATACAGTTAATCAGCCCGAAGTAGCTGCGTTAGTTTCCAGTACCCCACGAGGGCGCAGGGTAAATGCGTAAATACTGCTTATGACATGCGGTACATGGGACAAAGTGCACTGATACATTGCTGCACTGATTTAAAAATGTACACTTAAAAACTGATGTCATAAGAGTGACATGATGTCACCATGACAGCCCACTTTATCATTAGGGCCACAACTTACCTCAGTGTGCTGCCTTAAGTTGGAGCTGCAATTTTATTCTTAAAATATCTGCTTGTCTTGATGTAAAATGGTGTTGCATGATGAAATTATTATTTTTTCCCTGTGCGGAGTGAAGAAAGTTTTTCACTTAGTTCGAAGAGTGTGATGCCGCAGCAGTGATGAACTCGGCACAATCTGTGTCAGCGCGTGCAGCTGTGAACTTCCAATGTCGTAAAAGTCCCATTCAATAATCTCTCAATAAATTACACATTAATTAAAATTAAACCCAGTAATGTAACGACAGGAACGCCGCCCATTGTAATGAAGTAAATGTTACTATTCACCTCTGCACCTGAGAGTGATTAACAGAGATGGAGAGAAAGAGAAAAAGTCAACACACACACACACTACATACACACAAACAATACGGCCAAGAAGGCCATCACAATGGGGGACATGGAAAAGAGTGTGAGCTGCGGCAAAACTGCTGAAGCTAAACGACACTGATAACAGCCACAGCGAATACTTATTATAACATTCAAAATAACACATTCCAGCGCCAGATCGCCAGTCAAACAACACACAGATCAAAGGCCTGTCCTTGTATCCCGTGGAGACTGTCACATCGGGGGCGGCTGTGTGCCACAGCTGGGCACTCAGGGGTGGGAAGACCACTGCTGGAGCGCCAGTCCTGCAAGGAAAAACCTGTGGACGGTAGTCGTGATGACGACCGTGCACACTGGGTATGTGACCCAGGGAAGAAGGAAACTGCTCTTTTTCTGAACTGTTGGGTACCGCAGCCACTTGTCAAACAAAAAGGCAAAAAAAGATTCTCCACCCGGCCCTCCACCGGAGGATGGAGTGGTCTTCTTACCAGATCCAGGTGAGTAGGTTTCTTCGATCCTGGGTCGTCCGTCTCAGGGGCGCTTTGACGACCTCCGAGGGTTCTTAGCGGCCGGGTGGCGTCTGCTTCCTGCGGTGGGCTCCATGCCGGGGCCAGGCCGAAGGGGCAGGCTGCGGCGGAGCCGGTGCAGTCACCGCAGGGGGACGCCCTTGGCGACAAGCAGACGGGGTGCGGTATCTTGTGCTGCGCCGGGGCAGGATATGCCGGATAGCCTCCATCTGCTGCTTCACCGCCGAGAACTGCTGGGCAAAGTCCTCGATGGTGTCGCCGAATAGGCCAGCCTGGTAAATGGGGGTAGCAAAGAACCGTGTCTTGTCGGCCTCACCCATCTCAGCCAGGTTGAGCCAAAGGTGGCACTCCTGGACCACTAATGTGACCATCGTCCACCCGAGAGACCGCGCCATGACCTTCGTCGCTCGGAGAGCGAGGTCGGTCGCTGAGCGCAGTTCTTGCATCAGATCTGGGGCAGAACTACCCTCATGCAGTTCTTTTAATGCCTTGGCTTGGTGTACCTGCAGGAGAGCCATGGTGTGCAGGGCAGAGGCAGCTTGTCCAGCAGTGCTGTAGGCTTTAGCCATCAGGGATGATGTGAACCTACAGGGCTTGGATGGGAGCTTAGGGTGTCCACGCCAGGTGGCGGTGCTCTGCGGGCATAGGTGCACCGCGAGCGCCTTATCCACTGGGGGAATCGCCGTATAGCCCCTGGCCACCCCACCATCGAGGGTAGTGAGGGTGGGGGAACTGAGGAATTGGGGCCAGGCAGTAAAAGGTGCCCCCAACGATTTCGTCAGCTCCTCGTGCACTTCCGGAAAGAAAGGCACTGGAGCAGGGCGTGGCTGCTTTGAGCAGCGCCACGAGCCTAGGAACCAATCATCGAACCGCGAGGGTTCAGGGGATAGCGGAGGGTTCCACTCTAACCCGACGCTCGCGGCCGCCCGGGAAAGCATGTCCGTCATCTCTGCATCAGCCTGTGACTGGGCAATCGTCCCCGAGGGGGGGAGTCCATCTGAGGATTCTGCGTCCGACTGGACAAGCCCGCTCTCCGATGCTGCGCTCGAGAGCTCATCATCTTTGCGGGCTCCGAACAAGAGGCCAGACTCGCCGTGAGATGAGCCAGCGGACTCATCCGGAAGCCCGACTGGGGCAGACGAGCGTGCTGAAGAATGGGAGGTCCGAGGGGGATATCCGGCGGAGACGATCCCATTGGGGTCCCCAAATCGCCCCCAGTGCTAGCCGCGCTGGCATCAAACCCGTAGGTAGAAGGACCGAGGCGGGGAGCCACTAGGGTGGCTTACTTTCTTACGAAAGCAAGCCGCGACTGCAACGTTGCCATGGTCATGTTCTCGCAGTGAGAACATGAATCATCCACGAACGCTGCCTCCGTGTGTGTCACCCCCAGACATGAAAGACAGCGATCATGACCATCCGAAGTTGAGAGATAACGACCGCAACCAGGAATAACACACAAAAGACGTGTCTTTAAAAAGATGTTCTGTGTGTGCCGCTCTTTTAGAGAAATATACTCTTTTAGAGAAATGAACTCTTTCAGAAAATATACTCTCTTTTTTCTGCCGAAGCGCCCAGGGGCGTTCTCTGCAGTGCACCAGTGCAGAGGAGGGAGAAGCCACTGAAATGCACCGTCAGATCCAGCAGAGGTGAATGAACAGTAGTAATTCAGCTCAGTGAGCATGACCGTTCGGCTCCGAAGAGAAAATCTGAATGAGTGGTTGCATACCAGCTCCTTTTATACCCGTATGTCCGGGGGAGTGGCATGCAAATACCACTCGCCAATTTTCACTGGCCTTTTATCAAAGACCAGAGGTGTCTCGGACTCCCAGTAGTGACCCCTAGTGTCACTACATCGACACAACGTCAAGTGAGTGACAGATAGGGAACTATTGTTTAACTATTTCTTTCATGTATATGTTTCTCCATAGACAAATGTGTCTGGATCAAACAGGCACAAGGATGTGTCACTGTGACAGAAACATGTATTATGGTAGTTTACAGCATGTCCCTCCTTGCTGCTGTGAATAAGCGTAATTTGGGGTGGAATAAAGGCATGATTTGCATGAAATAGAAAAACTATTCCAGTGCTCAGTTAACATTAATGGCACAGCTCATCAGTAAGTAGGGGGTTCAATCTATGCTGGCACTCCGAGGTCTGTGAGTGAGACACTCTTTTATGCATGCAGACTGGAATCAAATTCTGCAGTGGAGTGTGTGTGTACATGTATGTGTCTGTGCTAGCAGCTCCTTTCCAGTGTGATCAAAGCAGGTCCCTACTCTCAATCCCTATGGACTCTTTAAAAGGATTGTGCACTCAGCCCCACGCATACAATGACGAGTTACACTCCCACAAGCAGAGTTATATGCAAACATCCCACTTACACACAAAACACACACACAGCCACGAAGGCACAGCACACCTAACAGATAATTACTTCAAATGATATGACAGCCATCGAAGTCTATTCACCAAAATAAAGCAACACCTCCATGGTTTACAAAACCTCAGTGGACAGTCCCATATACTTGAACTGTTTTCTAATTCAATTTTCTTCAAGTCACACTGCCTCTGTTGAGTCTTGAACACTGCTGTAATGAGACAATCAGTTTCTAATTGAAAACTATTTGCATCTCAGCAATTATTACACCAATTAGTCACCTTCCAAACACTTCCAGCAAGTATTCCACATCTATACCTACATCACATTTTTAATCAAGACCTTGTTGGGTTCTATCAGGCTTTCTGCACATTAATATGTCTGCATTACCATGTTTAACAAGAGTTTTGTGTCAGCAAATTAACCTGATTGGATAGGAAGATAACATCGGCAGCACCAAATTTGCTTTCCCCTAAAGCTGTGTTCCTTGCGTTTTATTCATTTATTTATTTTAATGAGGGGGTAAATTGCACAATTTTATTATTTATTTATTTATTGGCAACAATGAGTATGTCTGTAGGTAGTAGCACTGTAATTTTTCACAAGAGACACTTAAATAATAAATCAATAAGAGGCAGTCTAATGTAGTTTGCTTAGTCAGTATGTTCAAACAGGGAGGGTCAGGCTGAGCCATTTAATTTCTGTCTCTGCATTTCCGCACTGTCTCTATTTCCGTGTTGCTTTCCAATTGTGTTCTATTGATGGTCAGTAATTGTTTTCGCAGAAGCGCTTTGAACTCAATAAACCTCGGATTCACACGTCAGTTTTTCACATATCAAAAGCACATTAAAAAAGTGGTAACCTGCAATTGCTACTTAAAGGATATTTCTACTTGTTCTTACCCATAAAAAATATGTTTGTCGGTGTAGCCTAATATATTTGATTGATTTAGTCAGATTCAAAATTAAAATAGCTAGATTTTTTTCACAACTTTATTTCATTGCGTGTAATAAATGTACATTTGTAAAAAGAAAATTCATTTAATCCATTTGCATTGGGACAACGTATTTTTTGTTGGCCATACCTAGATGTGCATGTGATGTCTGGTTCCCAGAATGCATTATGAATAATTTGTGAATATATTTACTGTTTATTGTGGTATTTGCACTGGTAGTGATGTGTTTGTGGCTACTTTGAGTTATGTTATGTCCTAGGGCTTTACTGGTTGTTTAGATCAGTGTTACTATCAGAAATAATTAATAATTATTTCTGTAGTTATTAATTAATATTTAAATTAATTAACTGGATCTAACTCATTAAAACCTCATATGGGGCTCCAGTAAATGTAGTGTGCTATGTTTAGGAGCAAGTTTGGTTATTGGCAATAATTAATCATTATCAAAGATAATGATTAATTATTAAAATCAATAGAACATTGATGAGAATCAATGTTAGCTTTTTAAAATCCTTTAAATCAACAATTATCAAAGATAATCGTTAATTGTTAACATCGATGAAACATTAATTAAAATTAACACTAGCTTATTGATCATTCAAATTCAATCATCAAAGATAATTATCAATTATCAAAAATTAATAGAATATTAATAAGGATTAACATTGAGAGGGCACCACCCTGGAATTAGGGACTAATAACCAAATAGTAAAACAGTCTCAATATTAGATTGTTTTCTTAGGAAAATCGACATCCGAAGAATACTGATTTTCGGGAAAAAAACAATGAATGAAGGTTTGAATCCGAGCACTGACATCCTGTCAGCATGACACAGGTGTATGCAAAACAAACCAGAACATTTCTCTTTGTAATATAAACAAAGTTTATTTATGCAGTAATATCAATTAATAATTAATACAATGCAGTCAATAAACTTCCGACTTACAACTACAAACTAAACAGTGATATGATTAGATATGGAAATAAAATAATCCTATAACACATAAGGTGTGTGTGTGTGATTAGTAAGAGAGAGAGAGAGAGAGAGAGAGAGAGATGATTAAGTGACAGCCCTAAAGCCGATTTCGCGATAGTGGGAGAGAAAGCAGCTGTGTTTATCACTCAGAGACGCGGTGGACGGCTCGTAAAAATCCCGTGTTATTTGACTCTTTAATGGATGAACTCAGTTGCTGTCTCACCCGCGATGGCGAAATTGCACAACAGTCCAATTTGGTCGGACCACAATACAGCAAAACAAATTCGTGATAATTAATACCCTGAGTATTAATAATGAGCGGACATGGCGGTCCGTAAACTGTACAAGCAAAAACCTTGAAACACAAGAATAACACACTATAATATTCTATCTCTGCCCAGACGTAAACTTCTTACTTGAATCGCATGAGGACACAGGTAGAATGTGTTTTCCTCCGTCCTTTAACTCTGACACGGTTCCTTGAGGCTCGTGTGATGACGGGAGGCTGTTTCCTCGCTCTGTCGGCGTGCGGTATGGCTGTTGATTCTCGGCGGGCTGGCGGAGAACTCAGAAACGTCGACTTGATTGAAGATGGAAGAGAAATCTTTAATTTCTTCACTTCTGTAGGCAAACGGATGAAGATGCGAATTGCTCGGCGGTCTCCTTCGGATCCGTTAGAGTGTTCGGTTGAACACAGAGTAATCTCAACTCGTCCAGCGAGATGGAGATTGTATGGCCACAGTTTCAAGTCGGACGTTACTTCCTTGTGCCACGAGGTTGCACCTGAGAACAGCAAAGAGCTATGTCTATATTTGGTGAACAAAGTCGCTGGAAGCCACTCACGAAACATTTCAGAGGTATTTCAATGCCTGATGATGTCATGTTTGAGGGACGTTCTGTTGTGTGCCTCATCCAATAGGAGTTGAGAGTTTGATCCTTTAGTGAGCAAGGCTTCATGGATTTGTAGTCTGTTTTGGACTCCCTTTGTTTGATTTTGGCGCGATTTTTATCAGGAAGATTTACGACTTGGTGTGTGGGAGCTGAGTTAGGTTTTTATGACTGTATTAGGCCTGCCTTTGTCTTCTATCTGAATACATGAGGCCCAATAATGTGGTTTTTTTCGAGTGCATCTCTTTCTATTTTGTCGTTGTTTGTGTGTTGAATGTTAAGGACCCTGCACACCTGGTTAAAATTTGTGTTTCAAAACTCATCAAGTGCATTAAACAAAATTAATTTAAGTTTGATAAACAAGACTAGATCATATCCATAAAAAAAAAAAAAATAACATTAATCAAATTCAATTGACTTACATAAAGACGGCATAAAAGTAATCCATAAGACTCCAGTGGTTTAATATATGTCTTCTGAAGTGATGCAATCGCTTTGGATGAGAAACAGATAAATATTTACATCTGTTTTTTTACCATAAATCTCCATTTTCACTTTTACTTTAAGCATTGGAGTCATACTGATTATTTTTGTGCTGCCTTTATGTGACTTTTGGAGTTTGAAAAGTCTGGTCACCATTCACTTGCATTGTGTGGATCAACAGAGCTGAGATATTCTTCTAAAAATCTTAATTTGTGTTCAGCAGAAGAAAGAAAGTTGTACACATCTGGGATGGCATGAGGGTGAGTAAATGATCAGAGAATTTTAATTTTTAGGTTAACTATCCTTTTAAGTTCATGAAATGCTTTTATTTATTTATTTGTATTTTTTGTGTGTATATTTGTGCATTTTTTACTTAATCTTAATTTAGATTTAAAAACCCATATTTTTAGGTTAACGGACAAAACATTAAACTTAAAAAACTTTTTGTACAGTACAAATCATCTTTGTGAAGCTATTTGTCAACTTTCACTGTCCTCATCTTTGGTGTTTCTGTGAAGTCTTTATCTGAAATAGTATTGTAGAGCTTACTGTCATGCTGAAATGATAGTCATTCAGGCGTTGATTCATGTGCATCGCTCCATAAGGTAAGAGTCAGGGCCTGCTTGCCAGTTCAGCCTAGTCACTTATATCAGGTCAGTGTGAACAGTCCAATAGATTGGTATTGTTTCAGCTTGGTTGGGTCTACACTGGCTGGATTACAACAGTAGCTCTTTCAAGGTTCACTGGCATGTCGGCTCTCTTGTATTATCTGGCCCTGGGAGATGTTCGCGCACTCGCATAGACACACGCGTGTACACACGTGTACAATGAGAAGTAAACAAATGGTGATTTGTGTTCAAAGGCAACCAGAGAAAGAAACAAAAATATGGCACAAACACGGTTGAATTCACATATTGTGTTTTGCAGACCTTATGAGGACATGCACAGTCCTCATGGGTACAAACAATGCACAGTGGTCTACCTACAAACAGGGACACACATACACACACACACACACACACACACCCACCACTCTAGCTCTCTCCCTGACTCCTCTTCACTCTCTCATTAGTAAGTACAGTGCTCCCTGTGTTATATTATCTACTCGGGCTGACAGGACTAGGTCCTTGTCATGTTATCCCTGCACAATCTGTGGTTGTAGACATTTGCAATTGTGTACTGATTAAAGCTAGCCAGCAGGAAACCACTACAATCCTCTTACTGCTCTCACATTTCAACAGACCAAACCAGGCACGCTTTGACTCCAACCAGTCTCTGCCTTTCCTGCAAAAACATTACACCCTCTCTTGGTTTCTCTCTGTTTCACAATGTAGAAAGAGAATACGGGCAGTTGCAACCAGTGCTGGGTGTAATCTAATTATAGAAAGTAATTAGTTGCTGTAATCTTAATACTTTTTAGTCAAAAAAGAGTGTAATGCATTACATTTAAAAAAAAAAAAAAAAAAAAAAAAATCAGATTACAGTTACTGACTTTCAATTGTATAAGGGATGGTTCACACAAAAATGAAAATCCTCTCATCATTTACTCACCCTCATGCATGCCATCCCAGATGTGTATGACTTTCGTTCTCCTGCTGAACTCAGACGAAGATTTTTAGAAAAATATCTCAGCTCTGTAGGTCCAGATCAATATTTAAGAGAAACAGATCAATATTTAAGTCATTTATTATTATTATTATTATTATTATTATTATAAATCTCCACTTTTACTTTAACATTCTTCTTTTGTCTTTGGCAATTTGCATTCTTCGTTTATATCGACAGCTACTGGGAAGGACTTAAATCAGGGGTCGGCAACCTTTATGACACGGAGTGCCATTTTTTATTTTCCTGGTCAATGGCTGTGCCGACTGTGTCGATGTTTCTATTTTGCATTTTTGTAATTTAATTGTTTATTTTTCATTACAAATGATATTATTAGTATACCAGTTTGAGTGAAAATTTTGTGCAAAACCTGATGATTATGATATAATCATAATCCTGCATGTGAATTTTCACAGAGCATCTTAAGTGCATTAATGAATGAAAATCTGTCCTTTTGAACAAAATGTGTTAATGTCACAATGTCATAATGTCACAAATTTTCTTATTTGATTACTGATCATGAAATTGTGTGGAATCTTTAATATTTCTTATATGTCATACTACATTTTACTAAATCACACAGAGCTGGGTATTCACTAGCATGCAAGGAACAGCAAGAGAGGAGCAGACTATTTTATTTTTATTAAATTTTTAGCACCTGCATTCCAATCTACATTGGACTAAACACTATTAAAGTGTGATGAGACTTATGCTGTGTGTACAAGCCATTCACGCATCAAAAGCTGATCAACTATTTAGCCTTTTTCTGTGAATCGCACCTGCAAAATCCTAAAACTTTATTTCCAGGTTTAATTTATATTTTGAATAGACTTGAAAAGATTTTTGTACCCCACAATGTGGGTTTATGTTTTCTCTTTTAATCATTTAATGTAATTTTGAGTGTGACCATGGTTTAAGGAGGGTGTACCTGTATGCTGGGCTGGAAACCTCAAGGATTAATAGTGGTGTTTTCCTTATTACATCACGTGTTGTTCTGAAGGCAAAAAGAAACAAATGAAACATGGAATGTAGCACGACTAAATTAATGAATTAAAGTAGGTGCGTTTACTCACGCGATTAACCGAAAGTGAAGCGCTGTCGGCTTGTGAGGCACAAATGGCTTGCACGTGCTGCACAAGTCTGTTGAGTATACTGCAGTCTCGTCACATTTTAATTTTTTGTTCAGCCTCCCATGCAGCTCATGAAAACACGCTGCGTGATCATGAGGAAGGATTACATCAAGATGTAGATTGGAATGCAGGTGCAGAATTTATATAAATAAAATAGTCTCCACTCTCGCTGTTGCTGGCGTGCCAGTGATTACCCCAGGGTGAGTAAATAATTAGAAAATGTTCATTTTTGGGTGAACTATCCCTTTAAGTTTATGACACTTTTTATTTTTTGTGTGTATATTTTTACATACTTTAATTGATTAAACCAGTTAATTTAGATTTAGAAGGCCATTTTTTAGGTTAACTGATAAAACATTAAACTTAAAAAACACATCTAGGATGGCATAAGGGTGAGTAAATGATGAGAGAATTTTCACTTTTGGGTGAACATTTTGTTTTTAACTATCCCTTTAAGTTCATTACTTGGGTTACACAATACATAAAAGTATATATATATATATATATATATATATATATATATATATATATATATATATATATATATATTATTTATGTAGAATACATTCAAAACATGTATTCTGTTCATATGTATGTCTGTTTGCGTTTCTGTGACAGCTGAATAAACCCTTACAAGTCAATGAATTTGTTGCATTGAAAAACTAAAACTTTTCTGTGAAAATTGTTTTATTAAGTAACTTAAAATAAAGCAATTAGTAATATTCTTACTTTTTCAATGAAGAAATTAGTGAAGAAATCTTTATACAATTTAAGAGAAGTTATCAGTAATTTGCAGTGGATTATATTTTGAGCAATTTACACAGCACTGGTTGCAAAATTACTTTTATTTCTTAGAATTTTTGCTTAAAATGACTTTTGTTGGTGTAAAATGTAGTCAGGTTGAATTTGATGTGGTCATATAAAACAATATTTTTCACTTAAATACAACCAATTTTTATAAATGTTACCCATTCTGTGGTAAACAAAATTAGATATTTCTATTCACATTCATTGTTATTGAATGGAGACCAGGAACAGAGCAGCTTAAAAGTCAGCAGGAGAAACATGAGTAATTTGCAGATTGGATTTGTCATAGAGAGTACGAATAACTGAGATCTCCCCATAGTGACACAAACCACTCTGAGATCAAAGTGTCTGGGCTGAAACATTCTACAAAACCAGCCATTTCCCTTAATGTCTGCTGGATAAGAATCATCACACCACAATTCCCAATGGATACAATTGTATCTACTGTACAGCTGGGAATCCAATACTCATGGCTAACTGCCTCACAGGCAGTAAATAAACTCAGGATCCGCTGCTATTATGATTAGGTGAATCATTTCTTCATCAGCAGCATTCATTCAGCTTGACAGCTGGAAGGCAAAACCTCTGTGGGAGTCAAGCATTAAGAAAAAAATCTCTAAACCATTTATATAAAACAGTGCAACTAACGAACAAATTAACTCTGTAACAGCGACCAACATCATTCTAAATGCATCAGTTGTGTATTCTTTGATACAGACTCTCTCGAAGTGTGAAATATTAAGCTGTGAAGCATATACACATGTCTGTCTGCTTAATCAAAAAAGAGATAATTTTGATTCAGGAGAGCAGAACATAGAGTCTTTTGCTGCAGAGGGTCTGCAACTCACAAGATTCTAACAAGTGTGAAGAGTTGTAGATAATCAATGGAATATGGATTGTGAGCAGAGTGTATGAGGACTAAGGCAGTATTTATATGAAGTGCTTCATTCTCCTTATACTGTAGTACCAGGTAGACATTTAAGTGCCCTGCAACATCAAAGGAGGAAAACAAGCCATCAAGGGTAATGTAGACCAACAGACTGTGAAACATCAAAGTCTGATGAAAAGATGAAAGTATGGGAAAATATGAGTCCATCATGGTACACACATGCAAGTTAAGGAAATAAATACATTGCATTTTTCCTCATGATTGTTTGAAGAATGTCACAGGTCACAAGGTCACAGAGCTTCGCTCATTTGGATTATGGTAAACTGCAATATTGTCATTAAAGTTGCAACTAGGTCAGTGCTGGTTGGTAAATTACACTCTTCTCTGGGAAAGAAATCCAATAAATACTTTAAAAATACCTTAAATTGTACAGTGGCAAGAAAAAGTATATGAACCCTCTGGAATTAGGTGGTTTTCAGCATTAATTGGTCATAAAATGTGATCTCATCAAAGTCACAAGTATAAACAATGTGCTTAAGCTAACAACACACAAACAATTACAATCTTTTATGTCTTTATTGAACATATCCCATTAAAAATTCACATGCTGTAAAAAAGTAAGTGAACCCTTGGATTTAATAACTGGTTGATCCTCCTTTGGCAGCAGTAACATCAAACAAGCGTTTCAGGTAGTTTATTCTGCAGCATTTCTGGGCTCTGACTGGGTCACTCCGAAAGGTGTATTTTCTTTTTTTGAAGCCATTCTGTAGTGGATTTACTTCGATGTTTAGGGTCATTGTCCTGCTGCATCACCCAACTTCTGCTGATCTTCACGTGGCGCACAGCCACACCGACATTATCCTGTTGGATATCTTGATAAACTTTGGAATTCATTTTTCTCTCAATGATGGTAAGTGGTCCAGGCCTCAAAGCAGCAAGGCACCCCCAAATCATGATGATCCTTCCACTGTACTTCACCGTTGGGATGATGTTTTTATGTTGGTACATGGTGCCCTTTTACACCATATGTAGTACTGCGTGTTCTTTCCAATCAATTCAGCCATAGTTTCATCAGTACACAAAACATTTTCCCAGTTGTGTTTTGGAGTGTCAAGTTGGTATTTGGCAAGTTTCAGGCACGCAGCAATGTTTTTGATGGAAACAGTAGCTTCCTTCGTGGTGTGCTGCCATGGACACCATGCCTGTTTAATGTTTTCTGTATAGTAGAGTCATGAACAGAGATGTTAACCAGTACCAATGATTCCTTTAGCTCTCACTTTTAGCTGTCTTTATCTGGGTTCTTGTTTACCTCATTGAGCATTCTGTATCGTGCCCTTTGAGTCATCTTGGCTGGATGGCTACTTCTAGGGAGAGTAGCCACAGTACTAAATCATCCCCATTTATAGATAATTTGTCTGAATGTGGACAGATGATTATCTAAGCTCTTCAACTTTGTAACCCTTTCCAGCTTTATGCAAAGCAACAATTCTTGATCGTAGGTCTTGATGTATTCGATATGTACAAAAACAATACAATATTTTGTGTGCTATTAGTTAAACAGATTGTTTTTGTTCATTATTGTAACTTAGATGAAGATCAAACCAGATTTTAAGACAAATATATACATAAATGCAGGTAATTCCAAAGGGTTCACATACTTTTTCTTGCCACTCTATTTTTATTTGATCTAAGCCTTAAAAATGATATCTGTTTGTGTAACCTATTGTATTCAGGTTGATTCAGTCATGTTAAGTAATATTTTTGACTTAAACCAGTTAATGTAGTTACAACCACTGATCTATAATATAGAACTGGATCGCTCATGACGTCACAACAGTGAAGCTACTGTGCCACCATCTTTGTATTCCCTAACATTCTGTATTTCCTATGGGTGTTAATGGGAAATCATCTGTTTTTGGTGAGTAATTTCTACCCATCCAGTCACTTTAAAAAAAATTGGAAGTCTGCATATACAGCATCACAATGCAGTCTTCCTATACATGTAATTAGTTATCTATTTGGACTAAATGTTTTTTTTTTTCCTGCTTTTTGAAAGTGCGAGCGTGTTATGTTACTCTTTATCGCAGCAGCATTACCTTCAGCAGCTCACGTGTTACCTCAATAGAAACAAGTTTAAAAAACTGAGGTAAGATATCGGTAAACATTTTCAAACATATGTTTTGCAGGCTTTAAACAGTTTATTCTGAATACATAATTATGTGGTATAACTTTTGTTTACGTTGAACATTCACTGTGGTTATTTTCTTAGGCTAAATGAATCTTAGCTATGTAACTAACCTTAGCTTATGAAAATAACCACAATGAATAACAGTATAGCTCACCAAGTTAGCTTTTTTGGTCAAGTTGGATATCTACTTACAGATCAACACCGGTGATACAACTGATGAATATAATGTGGGCTTGCATTAATTTTCCGTGTGTGATATGTACTTTTTGCAGTGCAAGCCTGAACACAGTCCAACTCGTGGGCATAATTTCTAAAGTCATCAATTGGAATTCACGAGGAGCACATGGATATTGTAGAAGTTAATCGAGGTAAGTTTGCAGTTTGGATTTCAGTAATCATCCCATTGAATGTTAAATAAAACCAGAATTGGTTTGAGACAATTGTCAGCCAGGCTTCACTGAAGAGCTGTTTTAACAGGTAAGGGAATAGACAACAATAGCTGAGTAAAAATGATTATATTATCAGTTTTTATTTGCAATGTAGATACTTTTGCAACATGCAGTATAACAATAGTCTTATACAATTACTGTGTTTCAGATAGTTATAACTTTTAATGTTAAAATAAAAGTTGACCCAAAAAATGTAAATTCTGTCATCATTTACTTAACCTCATGTCCTTCCAAATCCATATGACTTTATTTTGCAGAACCCAAAAGAAGGTATTTTGTATTCCATATAAGGAAAGTAAATGGTGAGAAAAACAGCTTGTTTTGGTCACCACTGACTTTCATTATATGGACAAAAACATTCTTTAAAATATCATCTTTTGTGTTCCACAGGTTTGGCAGGACATGAGGTTGAGTAAATGATGACAGAATTTACATTTTGGGTGAATTATCCCTTTTAATGTTATGTATAATACACATTATATAATACAATTATCTCTTTTTTTTATCTTTGTTGAATATTGTTATAAAAAAAAGATAATTATTTTAAAAATTTAATTTCTAGGGATGTGCTTGGCTCTTGCAGAGAGGGTTTGCCGGCAGTAGGAACTGATCTTTATATCTTACTGAATTGTTTGCTGTACAAGCTTGCCCAGAGTTTTCCTAAGCCGTTTGGAGTGTGATGCAGCACATATTTCCTTTCAGGACGCTGTCTGATGGTCTGATAAGTCCACCTCGGGACTTCATGTTGATCAGTGTATGTCCAAGCTCTCGACACTGAGAGCTGATAAACAGGTAGTGCACTGAATCTTCTTCATAGTTGATTTAACTACAAAGTCTACTATGTATCCCAGCACAGCCTCTTTGAACATGGACAAGCTGGGAAGACTTACGGTGATGTTTTTCTCTGTGTCTTCTATTTCAGGCTGAACGTCACTTTGCTGAAATGCCAGCATATCAGAAGGTGTTGCCTCCAGTACCACTGTGCTATCCAGTGGAGAACAGTTGCCACTTTGCTCTGATGGCATGTCTTGCTACCTTTCTTTTGAAAGCTGACTTAAATTTCCTTGCTGTGGGATTGTTGTTAAATCCATTAGCAGATTTGTCCCCACATATCTTCGAATTTTTATTGTATTTTTCAGTTTAATAGTCAATTTTTGTGTGTACTTGGAAGCTTCTGTTATTGAACAAATATATATGTAGGATTTCCTTGAGTGTACATAAATGTTAATAAACTTCTTTCTGATTATGATTTAATAGATCAGGGGATTGTGGAAATATAGATTTATTGATTGGCCAATGATTAAATGCTCACTAGCTGGTAAGTTCATATTCCAGAAATGTATAAATGAATGCAAATGCATGGGATAATTCCATTAAGTAAAGGTAAATTCATGTATATACTACATACTGCATATGTAGACATCTTGTGTGTGTGTGTGTGTGTGTGTGTGTGTGTGTGTGTGATGTATATATATATATATATTTGGCTCTTCTGAATTTATTCTAAAGGGGTACTGTCTAGTTACAATATCAACACAAAGCCAGTCGTTTTTATTAACAATCACTTAAAACTTTTTTTAAACTCTGTGAAGGCAGAGAAAAGTTGCATCCTGTAACAATCTGCAGATGTCGCTATTGGATACTTTTTTGCTTTAAAGAAGGGGTATTTATACACTTTGATGTTGTATTTTTACTGTTGATTATTAAAGATTATGATCATTATGCCCACTCTACATAACATATGGGGATAACGACTCATTTGTGCTGAATAGGTACATAGTCTGTATAAATTACAACCTGTGGGTGCTTTTGCCACATCCTTTAGTGAATGATGTTTCACAGTTAAACGCAGCACATCGGGCCATCTTGAGAGTTTCGTCCGTTGGCGGTTGAGAATAGTAATAGAATAGAATAATACTGCTTGCAGTTTAGAATTCTGAGCAATCCAGTTATATATATAGATCATTGGTTACATAAAATTACTGTGTTTAGTTTACTTGCACATTTTATAGCGAATGCTGAGTTGCAACAACTTCATAGCATACACACCATGACTTCTTGCTAACTCTTTGTATGGTCTGTTTTATAAATGTACAATAAACATTAATTTACTGCTGTATGGCTTATTTTATCATCTGTTGAATATATATCTGTTAAAAGTTTTCTACTCTGAACTTTTACTCTAAAATAAGCTGCTTTGAGATCAAATTTGCTTAATCTTGCCTTTGAAAACTGACACACTTCTGCACTTCAGTGTCTATTGGTCAGACCACTGGAGGACTGGTGCCCCCAGGGCAAAGAACATGGCAAATGGCTTTTATTATGATTTGAATCTAGATCTACAAAGTGGGGCTCCAGATGCCTCTGTTATTTTCAGGCCCTCTGGCACCAGCTTCCAAAGCCTGGAACATATTCAATTATATTCATAAATGTAAGATCATCACACAGTTGACAAATATAGAACAGATTTGTATTATTTAAATGCAACCTAGGAAAAGTGGAAAATAAGACAGCGAGTGAATAAAATTACAGAGAAAATATACTAATTGTGTAAGAAGATTAAGAAGATGAGCAGGGGCTGGTGCACGCAGAGCAGAGGGCTTATGACTGGAGAGGGGAGGGATGATGCAGGAGATGATCAGACAGACCTGAGGAAAGGAGAGAAGTAATGGAGAAACAAAACATAGAAATGGAGAGTGTGGGCTTGGAGAAGATAGCGGCTTGGAACAATGTGAGATGGCATGGGAAAAGGATGCTGTAAAGAATGCAAGAGAGGGGGGATGAAAATTAACCATAAACAAAAAGAGCGATGAATAAAGAAAACAAAAAGTGAGGAGGAAGGTGTTATGGGTAAGACAAAGCAAATGACATAAGAGGCTAATTTTAGAGACTACAGAAACTGCTTTGAGGCAAAACATATTGGATAAAAAAAAATTAAAAAAACGCAATAATACTGATTCCATCAACTTGTCCACTATACTTGTTCCCTTAATGAAGCATTAATGAATACTCTTTAATTCTTTTCAATTAATTGCAATTAATCATGTGCTATCAAACAGCCAATATGAAACTTTATTAAATCTCTAACATAAAATATGTTGCTTTTAGAGTCATAATGCAATAATGTTTTGCCCTTTACTGCTTCCACTTAATTTATTTTTAATCGATCCAGAAATAATCTGTTTCTCCTATTGTTTGTGTTTGGTAAAGAAAAAAATAATAATTTGTAAAGTAATGTCTTAATGAAGCAGCTATCTTGTCAGAGCAAAATGTCTCAGTTAGGCATAGTTTCATTATGGCAGTGCATTTAACTTATCAGTGTAACAGATGATGATAATAGTTCAAAGAACTTTGTGAAAAAGAGGAGAACAGAGGATTATCTGGAAGGCTGTAAAAAAAAACATGTTTGGAGAAATATATACAGTATATATATATATATATATATATATATATATATATATATATATATATATATATATATATATATATATATATATATATATATTAAGCAATATCACAAGAGCAAGAGTGCAATATGGCCCTACATCAGCACTGCTGTGATTCGGCCGCAGGCCGAGTGCAGTAGGTAATCACAGCATTGCTGATTTAGGGCCATATAGCACGGCTGCGAGTGTGATATTGCTTATATACAACAGTTCATTGAACAAGTAAATTTTTACAAATGAGGAAAAACTGAGTACGGTCATAAGTACGGAACTACTTGAGTACGGAACAACTTTCTTATGCAGCGGATCAGTATCTGCCGTTGCTGGTTCAAACCAAATGATGTGTCCAAGCCTTCATTAGTAATTCAAAAATGTCACTTCAGAAATAGTATCACGGATTGTGCCGTTTCTAACATGTTATTGGATAAACAAGGATGGATGTGTGTGTGTGTGTGTGTGTGTGTGTGTGTGAGAGAGAGAGAGAGAGAGAGAGAGAGAGAGGTGTGTGTGTGTGTGTTTGTGAGAGAGAGACAGAGAGAGAGAGAGAGAGAGAGAGCGTGTTGCCACTCCCAAGCAGAGATGCTGTCAGCTTTCTTAAGGTCAGCTTTCTCAGTGGAAAAATAGCCATCCAAGTGGGGGCTATTTCTCCCTATTTCACGGTAGCCGGTGTGCAAGAGTCTTTCACTATAGAAACCGCAATCTCCTCCGCCACTTTGTCCTCTCCAATGTGGAAAGTCTGGTAAGAGGTAAGCACCTTGAGTTGTGTAATTAATCAGTCTGTTGTGTCTCTCAGCTGTGATGAGCCTTAATGCTGAAGTTGTTCGTTTAAAGCGGTTTAAAGCTATTTTCTAGCTTTAGTATTGAAGTAGTAATACAAATTATCATGGAGCGCTGTTGTATGTAAACACTGGCTGACGCAGATTCACTTCACGTCACCTAACTGGCTCATATTACACACAAAAATTATCTTTTGACACCACCTGCTGGCAAACATATGTAATGTAAGAGACACACATACAGTAGCTCTTAACACATCTACACTGCTCTTACACTTTAATTGAGAATGGCACTAACACAAGCGGAGTGATACACACAGTGAAGCGTCCGAGTGCTGATGGTGTGAGACCATCAGTGCTCATGGAACGTCTCTCGTCCAATCAGATCGAGGACCGGAACTAACTGTGGTCGTGAACACTGGTAGAGACTTGGAAACGACCTCTGTGGTCGTGGACATGAGCAGAGACTTGGAAACAACCACTGTGGTCGTGTACATGGGCAGAGACTTGGAAACAACCTCTGTGATCGTGTACATGGGCAGAGACTCGGAGATGACCTCTGTGGTCGTGAACATGGGCAGAGACTTGGAAACGGAAGTCTTTCCTCTCCTCCTCCTCCGGAAGGCTGAAGTAGGCAACGCTGGCTCTGGGGCAGATGAGGCTGGCAACGCTAGCTCTGGGGCAGACGAGGCTGGCAACGCTGGCTCTGGGACAGATGAAGCTGGCAACGCAGGCTCTGGGATGGACGAGGCTGGTAACGCTGGCTCAGGGATGGATGAGGCTTCCAGCTCGTTGGCCGTGGCAGGTGTGGGCATCGGCTCGTTGGTCGTGGCAGGCATGGGCATCGGCTCATTGGCCATGGCAGGCGTGGGCGTCAGCTCGTTGGTCGTGGCAGGCAAGGGCACTGACAATTTGTGGGAAAGAGTCTTTGTGGCCCTACGCAGTGGCGGATAATTCAACTTGGAGACAAGGGCCGTGAAGGCTTTCGAGCAATGAGTCACGGAAGGTTGGTTCTGTGGCATGGTGTGGAGCAGATTCAGACATGGCTGTGACATGGCATGGAGCAGGCTGAGGTTTGACTGTGACATGGTATAGAGCAGGCTGATGCATTGCTGTGACATGGCATGAAGCAGGCTGTGGCATGGCATGGAGCAGACTGAGACATGGCTGTGACATGGCATGGAGCAGGCTGAGGTTTGACTGTGACATGATATGGAGCAGGTTGAGGCATTGCTGTGACATGGCATGGAGCAGGCTGAGGTTTGGCTGTGACATGGCATGGAGTAGGCTGAGGCATGGCTGTGACATGGCATGGAGCAGGCTGAGCTTTGGCTGTGATATGGCATGGAGCAGACTCAGGCTTGGCTGTGACATGGCATAGAGCAGGCTGAAGCATGGCTGTGATATGGCATGGAGCAGACTCAGGCGTGGCTGTGACATGGCATGGAGCAAGTTGAGGTTTGGCTGTGCTAAGGCATGGGACAGTCTGAGGTGTTGCTGTGATGCATGGAGCAGACTCAGTCGTGGATGTGACATGCCGTGGAGCGGACTCAGATCTGACTGTGACATGGCATGGAACAGACTCAGACGTGGCTGTGACATGGTGTGGAGCAGACTCAGACGTGGCTGTGACATCACGTGGGAAGGCTTCAGATGTAGAAGACTTAGAATCCGTTATCGGGATTGAGAGAGGAGGCTCCTCCGAAGTGAGTGTTTTGAGTACTAGCCTAACATATACCTCCCACATGTAGTCTCTGGAGTCTGGCAGTTCCCTCCACTGGCATGCTGTGAGTCCGATCCGGTATATGGATTTCAAAGCGTCATCATCAAATCCACTGAGGGCGGCAAAGGTGGAAAATAAATGGGAGTACTCCCTTATTGATAAGTCTGCCTGGCTTAATTGAACGAAAAATGCTGCTATATCCATGGTGCATTGAATTGTTCTAGCTGAGGCCGGGTGTGCCGCTGGGTTTGATGAAGGAGCTGAGACCTCGGTGGTTAGTGGAAAAAAGCCGCTGGATTGGTTTTTGGTGAAGTCTTCTGTAATGATGAGTCAATCGAGTTGAGATCCAAGTGCAGCTTTTAATAACAATAAATGTTGTAATTCAGACAGACGGGGGTAAATCACCAGCAGCAGTAACATCAAAGGCAGTCCAGAGGGGTATTCAATAAACAGGGAAGAGATCAGGGCAGACAATCACAGGTTATATCCAGGTAAACAAGGCAGTAATCATAGGCAGGCAGCAATGAATCAAAGACAGGGTAAACAGTCCAGGATAATACACAGGTAATTCAACAAACTAAGAAAATGCTCAGAAATGTCAGCCTGGGCAAAACAAGACTTCGCAATGACAGCGAGTGAGAGTGAGACTTATATAGCTGAGTGAATTGGAAACAGGCGAACAGGTAATCATTGACAGGTACGGGGATTGTGGGAAATGGAGTCCAGAGAGTTAAAGTCAAACCCCAGGTGAGAGCCCTCTGGTGTGAGCGGGAGGAACAACAAAGGCGGGATTCATGACAGCAGACTTGCACGAAAAGTGATGCTTATGTTGGGATAAATTACAGCTTATTTTAATAAAGACAAAGTGACAGTAATGATTATATTGTTACTGATATTTAAAAATGAGTATTTGCTGAATATAAGCAATGTGTGCTTTGTTAAAATTTTGTATATCATTTTATTGAAAAACTCCCCTTGAAATTAATGTATCAAATATGATACAACATGCTTTTGAGGTATATCTCTCAATCTCCATTACATTACATTCATGCCGACCACAAAAAAAAAAAAAAAAAAAAAAAAAATCACAGAGCTTTGAAAATTATGACATATACTTTTTATAAGAAATATTTAAAGTGTGAACTAATATCTGTATTTTCATATATGCAGCCTGCTTTGTCATTATAAAGATCTTATTATTTTACATTACAAGCTATTATGATGTCCTCTTACCATAATTTCCTGAGACCCAGTGAAAAAACGTTTTACAATTTCCCTTTTTTATAAAGTCAATATAGTGTTTAGTGCATAAAATACATAAGATAAAAATTATTTATTGAAAAAAACATATTTTATTCATATTGTATTTGATGTGCTGAATTGAACTGTGATATATTTCAATCCATATTTATAGACCAAGGAGAGGAAGTCTTCATGGTTAAACTCTCAAGCATTTGGTATCTCTGAAAAGGCATTTGGAGTCCTCTGATAATACCCCACGATTTACCACTGTAGTATGTCTGGGCTAAGAAAAACTTAAATAACAAATGTCCTATACAAAAATGAATTTCTGGGCCTCAGAATAATGACATTTAAAGCCAAATGTGTCAAATATATGATAATTTAAAAAATAAAATAAAAACATGTACATTTTTTTTTTTTTTTTTTTTTTAAGATTTCTTTTTATCAAAAAATGTGAATGTTCTGACAACTATTTCATATGTCAGGTTTTACAGGGTGAAATCTAAAACTACTGTAGCAGCTCAATGAAGCAAAGAACCCCATGGAACCTTCTGAAATCATCACTTTCTCAGAAGAAGATTTAAAGAAGCCTGTGGGAGGGAAAAATGTCTAAATAATGGTTAAATTAGGGATTGTTCCAAAGGCTATTGTCAGCCTGGCGTGCCAGGTTGTGCTTTTCACAATCTTTTTCTAAACAAAAATGTGTGAAGCCAAATAATCTGTAATAATGTTCATCAGATTCCTTTATAAATTTGTCTTTCAAAAGCCAACATTCTGTATTCCAACCAAAAGTTCCAGAAAACTTTTTGTTGTCTCTTCCTCTCATCTTTCACTCATTAATGTGAATATGCATGACAAATCCTTCAACTAAGTACAGGCAATTTTGCCAGTTTACCCTGTGGGTTTCTCTCTGTATTTTGCCTTTTAAGAGATCTTTTAAGTATTATTACATTTACAAAACCAGTAAATACTTTGTTAATTTGTGTCCTAAATCTGTAATTGGAAAGAATACATTTCTCATGGCTTCTCTCGGAGCTGGAAAAGTGCACATAATTGCTGCATACACAACTCAGATTCTGATTTCTGATTAGTTATATTACCACCTTTATGTCCAAAAGTTGTTGCTAATTACACCCATGGAGAATATGTCTTGGCTAACTTGTAATAAAGAATCTTCATGGTTACTGGTGTAACCTCCGTTCCCTGATGGAGGGAACGAGACGTTGGTGTCGATGTAGTGACACTAGGGGTCACTCTTGGGAGCCCGAGACACCTCTGGTCTTTGATAAAAGGCCAATGAAAATTGGCGAGTGGTATTTGCATGCCACTCCCCCGAACATACGGGTATAAAAGGAGCTGGTATGTAACCACTCATTCAGGTTTTACGCTGAGCAGCCGATATAAGGTCCGGCCATTTCAGCGGGTAGTTCAGCGTTGTGGCAGGAGGGACCAACGTCTCGTTCCCTCCATCAGGGAACGGAGGTTACACCAGTAACCATGACGTTCCCTATCTGTCACTCACTCGACGTTGGTGTCGATGTAGTGACACTAGGGGTCCCTATACAAAACGCCACAAGGCTGAACTGTGTTACGTGAACTGGTGGTGTGTGGTGGACAGACTTGCTGTGTGCCTCATAGCCAGCACACCAGGTCGACACGTAACCTCCCCCAACACAGTTATGAGTGTCGAACGGCCCTTTCTGGGGACAAGTCGACTACCCAAAGATAGAGACAGGCTTAACCCAGTCGTGGCCTCTTTTCCCCTTCTCTTTTTCCACTCCCTAAAAGAGAAGGGGGATTATCCGACTGGGCCACCAGGTCTAGTCGGGGGGTGTCCCTCCCAAGGGGAGGACACCGCGGAGACCACACCTCACCCCAAGAGAGGGGGGATATTTAAGTGGATGAATACGTCACATGGCCTTTCCAACCATGTTGAGAGCCTTCAAGGTAGATCCTGCCCAATGGGGGAGGAGTTACTACAACATGGAGACTGGGGCAGAGGGGCTCTGCCCAAGGAAGACGCAGTTTGCCAGCAGGGAAACGAATTAACGGAAGATATAGATCACATGGGGTTAGCCTTACAGGGAACCGCCACATGCAGAGCACCTACCCCAGAACCGGGCTCTTAGTTAGCGCGTGTATTGGGCCGGCAGCGAGTCTCTCCGAAAACTCGACTGCCACAGGGCTCGGAGGAAGTCGACCAGGGAACAAATTTTGTGAACACTACTGGGAATTAACAGTAGTTGGGTGTTGCCCAGCCCGCTGCTCTGCAAATGTCTGTTAGAGAGGCACCTCTGGCAAAGGCCCAAGAAGCCGCTACACCATGGGTAGAATGGGCTCGTAGTCCTACTGGGGGCGGCATGTTTTTGGGCAAGATATGCCATAGTTATGGCGTCAACGAGCCAGTGGGCGATCCTCTGCTTGGAGACAGTGCTTCCTTTCCGATGTGCACCAAAAGCAGACAAAGAGCTGCTCAGAGATTCTAAAGCTCTGCGTGCGATCCAAATAGATGCGTAAAGCACGCACCGGACACAGTGACGACAGGGCTGGGTCTGCCTCCTCCTGAGGCAGCACTTGCAGGTTCACCACCTAGTCCCTAAAGGGGTGGTGGGAACCTTGGGCACATAGCCCGGTCAGGGTCTCAGGATCACGTGAGAGTAACCTGGACCGAACTCCAGGCACGTTTCGCTGACAGAGAACGCTTGCAGGTCACCTACCCTCTTGATGGAAGTGAGCGCAGTCAGGAGGGCAGTCTTCAAGGAGAGTGCCTTAAGCTCGGCTGACTGCAAAGGCTCAAAGGGGGCTCTCTGTAGACCCTGAAGAACTACAGAGGTCCGCTGAGGGAACGAGGTGTGGCCTGGAGGGATTCAGCCTCTTAGCGCCTCTTAGGAACCTGATGATCAGATCATGCTTCCATAAGGACTTACCGTCGACTGCGTCGTGGTGTGCTGGTATAGCAGCAATGTACACCTTCAAGGTGGAAGGGGACAGCCTCCCTTCCAACCTCTCTTGCAGGAAGGAAAGCACTGATCTGACTCCGCATCTCTGGGGGTCTTCCTGACGGGAAGAACACCACTTAGTGAACAGACGCCACTAAAAGGCATACAGGCACCTCGTAGAGGGAGCCCTAGCCTGAGTGATCATGTCTACCATCACAGGTGGGAGACAGCTTAGGTCCTCCGCGCCCCGTCCAGGGGCCAGACATGGAGATTTTGGGTGTTGGATGGTGCCCCTTCCCTGAGAAAGAAGGTCCTTCCTCAGGGGAATTTTGCCAGGGGGGAGCTGTCGCGATGAGGGTGCACCTGTGCCTGTCGAACGACTCCAAATCAGCTGGACCACCTGAAGGTGGAGTCTCCACTCTCCCCTGAGGGTAACCTGTTGTGACGGTGCGTCCGCCGTAGTGTTGAGGTTGCCCGGGATGTCAGTGGCTTGCAGCGACTTGAGGTGCTGCTGACTCCAGAGGAGGAGACGGCGGGTGAGTTGTGACATACAACGAGAGCGCAAACCACCTTGGCGGTTGACATATGCTACCATTGTTGTGTTGTCTGTCTGAACTAACACGTGCTTGCCCTGGATCAATGGCTGAAACCTCCGCAGGGTGAGCAGAATTGCCAACAACTCGAGGCAGTTGATGTGCCAACGCAGCCGTGGACCCGTCCAGAGGCCGGTGGCTGCGTGCCCATTGCAAACGGCGCCCCAGCCCATTTTGGAGGCGTCTGTTGTGACCACGACGCGCCTGGGGACCAGTTCTAGAGGAACACCTGCTCGTAGAAACGAGAGGTCGGTCCAAGGGCTGAAAAGATGGTGACAGACGGACGTAATGGCCACGCGGTGTCCCGTGGCACCATGCCCGTCTCGGGACTCGAGTCTGGAGCCAGTGCTGAAGCGGCCTCATATGCATCAACCTGAGCGGGGTGGCCACCGCCGAGGACGCCATATGCCCCAGGAGCCTCTGAAAACTTTTCAGTGGAACCGCTGTTTTCTGTTTGAACGCCTTCAAACAGGCCAGCACTGACTGGGCGCGATCGTTCGTAAGGCGCGCCGTCAAGGAGACCGAGTCCAACTCCAAACCGAGAAAAGAGATGCTCTGAACCGGGAGGAGCTTGCTCTTTTCCCAGTTGACCCGAAGCCCTAGTCGGCTGAGGTGTGAGAGCACCAGGTCCCTGTGTGCGCACAACACGTCTCGAGAGTGAGCTAAGATTAGCCAGTCGTCGAGATAGTTGAGAATGTGAATGCCCACCTCCCTTAACGGGGCAAAGACAGCCTCTGCGGTCTTCCTAAAGATGTGAGGAGACAGGGACAGGCCGAAAGGGAGGACTTTGTACTGATACGCCTGACCCAGGAATGCAAACCGCAGGAAGGGTCTGTGTCGAGGAAGGATCGAGATCGAGACTCCTTGTGACCACCCCCAGAACAGTCTGGGACGGGGGAGGAAGAGGCCTGTCCTCGTGACCCATGGAGACTGTCACATCGGGGGTGGATTAGTGTCACAGCTGGGCGCTCAGGGCGGGAGACCGCCGCTGGAGTGCCAACCTGCCAAATGGAATGGTGGACGGTGGTCATGATGCCAGCCGTACACACCGGATACGTGACCCAGGGAACAAGGAAACCACTCTTGCTGAGCTCTTGAGTACTGCAGCCACTTGGGCATGCAGCGCAATTAAAAGCAAAAGGTAAAAAAAAGATGAAGATCTGCTTACCAGCTCCAGAGCAGCGGGTTTCGTTGTCCCTGGGTCGCCTGTCTCAAGGGCGCTTTGAAGCCTTTCACGGGTTCTGGGCAGCCTCGAGACGGGTGGCGTCTGCTTCCTGTGGTGGGCTCCACGCTGGGGCCGGGCTGAAGGAGCGGGCTGTGGCAGAGCTTGTGCAGTCACCGCAGGGGGACGCCCTTGGCGATGAGTAGGTGGGGTGCGGGATCTTGAGCCACGCCGGGGCAGGATATGCCGGCTAGCATCCATCTACTGCTCTACCATCGAGAACTGCTGGGCAAAGTCCTCGACGGTGTCGCCGAATAGGCCCGCCTGGGAAATGGGGGCAGCAAGGAATCGTGTCTTGTCGGCCTCACCCATCTCGACCAGGTTGAGCCAAAGGTGGCGCTTCTGGACCACTAGTGTGGCCATCGTCTGCCCGAGAGACCACACCGTGACCTCCGTCGCTCAGAGAGCAAGGTCGGTCGCCGAGCGCAGTTCCTGCATCAATCCCAGGGCGGAACTACCCTCGTGCAGTTCCTTTAGTGCCTTGGTGGACTTGCAGGAGTCCCATGGCATGCAGGGCGGAGACGGCTTGTCCAGCGGCACCGTAGGCCTTGGCCGTCAGAGACGACGTAAACCTACAGGCCTTGGACTGGGGCTTTGGGCACCCGCGACAGGTGGCGGCACTCTGCGGGCATAGGTGCACCGCGAGTGCCTTTATCCACTGGGGGATTGCCGAATAGCCCTTGGCCGCCCCACCATCGAGGGTAGTGAGAGCAGGGAAGCTGAAAAGATCGGGACCGGGCAGTAAAAAGTGCCTCCCGCGACCTTGTTAGTTCTTCATGCACTTCCGGGAAGAATGGAACGGGGGCGGGGCGTGGCTTTGAGCGGCGCCGCGAGCCCAGGAACCAATCGCCGAGACGCGAGGGTTCAGGGAAGAGCGGTGAAATCCACGCTAACCGACTCTCGCAGCTGCCCGGGAAAGCATGTCGTCATCTCCGCGTCAGCCTGTGACTGGGCGATCGACCCCGAAGGGAGGAGCCCAGCTGAGGCTTCCGACTGGACGAGCCTGCTCTCCGATGCTGCGCTTGAGAGCTCATCACTTTCGCGGGCTCCAAATAAGAGGTCGAACTCACTATGAGAAGCCCGATCGGGGCAGACGAGCATGCTGGGGAATGGGAGGTCCGCGGGGGGATACCCGGCGGAGGCAGTCCCATTGGGATCCCCAAATCGCCCCCAGTGCTAGCCGCGCTGGCCTCAAACCCGTGGGTAAAAGGACCGAGGCGGGAGCCTCTGGGGTTGCTCGCTTTCTTACGAAGGCGAGCCGCGACCGCAACGTTGCCATGGACATATTCTCGCAATGATAACATGACCATCCACGAACGCTGTCTCCGCGTGAGCAGTGCCCAGACACAAAAGACAGTGATCGTGACCGTTAGAAGGCGAGAGATAATGAGCACAACCAGGAATAACACACAATCGGAAAGGCATCTTTAAAAAGACGCATCTTTAAAAAGACGTTCCGTGTGTGCGCTCTTTTAGAGAAATATATACTCTTTTAGAGGGGAAAAATGCTCTTTCAGAAAATATACTCTCTAGTTTTTCTGCCGAAGCGCCCAGGTGCATTCTCTGCAGTGCACCAGTGCAGAGGAGGGAGAAGCTGCTGAAATGCGCCGTCAGATCCAGCAGAGGTGAATGAACAGTAGTATTCAGCTCAGTGAGCATGACCGTTCGGCTCCGAAGAGAAAATCTGAATGAGTGGTTGCATACCAGCTCCTTTTATACCCGTATGTTCAGGGGAGTGGCATGCAAATACCACTCGCCAATTTTCATTGGCCTTTTATCAAAGACCAGAGGTGTCTCGGGCTCCCAAGAGTGACCCCTACTGTCACTACATCGACACCAACGTCGAGTGAGTGACAGATAGGGAACTAATTCATTCCACTTTTTATTTTTCCATTCCTTCTCTTTTCAAACTCTGTTTGAATGAGTTGGAAGGACATGCTGCCAGATCCATCAAAAATGCCAACCATTAAAACATGACAGTGAGTCAGTCTTTCAAGATGGCTACTTAATAAGTCCCATGTTAGAATGCCATCCTAAGCTTGTTTAAATGTGAGAGTGAGTCTTTGATAAATAAATACTCAGATGAAGAAAAGGTCATGTCACACCCAAGCAGCCATTTTCAGTGTCATGGGACTTCTTGTCCTTGTTTTTCTCACTGCAGTCCTGTTCCCATTGCTCAACTACTTAAGAACCAGATAGAAAGGTGACAACTCATGTAATTTTGTCCACAAAAAAATAAAAATAAATAAAAGAAAAAGAAAAAAAAGAAAAGGCAAGGCAAGGCAAGGCAAGGCATTATTTTTGCCCAATTTGAAACGTTCTCTGCCTGTCAATCATACAATAATGTGTGTTCAGATTTCCTGAACTGGTTTGTTGTAATGTCTTTGGAGGTCAGGGTTTTGGAAAAAGGGTTTGTGGTTTGCAAAATGTCAGACGTTGGCAAAACAGCAAAAATTTTGAAAACGGTTATAACTGAACAAGTAAACTAATAAAAAAAATTATCTAAGGTTTTATATATAAGACCTTATTACTAGGTAAATTACTAGTGCTGGGTAGTAACGTATTACATGTAATATGGATTACGTAATCAGATTACAAAAATCGAGTGCTTGTAATTGGATTAAATTACATTTTAAAATACCAGTCATCAGACTAAAGTTACTTTTTATAGATTACATGATTACATATTGACAAGGCAACAGCAGTAAATTGTTGTAATAATTTATTGATAATTTTGATAATAGTATCATAATATTTTTACCCCGAAGCTCAATAATCTCACAGATGAATATTTTGAGCATGTGCTCCTTTTACGTTACAACAGTAAGATATGCACCTCAGCTAAGGAGTAGGTGATGGACTATTACTAAGTAGTAAGGGTTAAAAGTGTGTCAGAGTTTAGAGCTGTTAGTTTTGACCTAGCAATGTCATTGCTGTTGATTTCAAGTTCATTACTGTTTGTTCATGTAATGTTTCTATAGTTTTATGCACTTAAAATGAACTAGATATGTTTAAAAAAAAATCTTACTACCTCACCAATGATGTGCACCTCACACACTGAACTTAATTGCTTCAAAGGATCTAGTGGATACACAACAGTTCAACTGCAAAATGAGCAGCAATATGGAACAAAGCCCATCACTCTGCTGTTGCTGCTGATGCAGTGGAGTCCACTGCATAAAAATTGACATAAAACAATTGTTCCTTGTGTGACTCGGTGGAACTCTGTTTTAAAATATTCTTGCTGTTCAAAAGATTCCACCTATATATGAAGTTACTGTTTACATACTCCGGTTCTTTTAGGAGCCCAGAAAAGAACTGCTCTCTATGGGCGCTTTGCTTAAATTGTGCTGAAACTGCCCAAAAAGTGCTGTTTGTGGGGTTGAAACACCCTGTTTTGCACAGATTATTGGAGATTAGTTCTTCTTCAAATTTCCACCTGATCGTTGCATCAGCAGCTGTTGGTGAATATTAACTTTGTTAATGAGGAAATCATACAAACTTCAATCATAAATGGCTGTTTTTAATTTCCACAGTGCTGTCACTGTGACAGATATGAGGTCAAATATGATCTTATGTGATCAAGATCACCATATACTTTATGTCATCCTGGAATATAACGGGAGGAATGGGGACCTGTCTCCACCACTGCAGCGCATGGACTACTGTTTGTGAAAGGATGAGTGAATAAAAATAATGTCATACTGCTAAAATTATGTCTTTGCATTTATTGTGAATGCAGTAAATAATATGGTTCTATTGAAAATGGCTGTTATTAAGTTTTGATATGGATCATATTGAAGTCAAATACACTGCCTGGCCAAAAAAAAAAAAAAAAAAAGCGTTGCATACTCTAATATTTTGTTGGACCGCCTTTAGCTTTGATTACGGTGCACATTCGTCATGGCATTGTTTCAACAACCTTATGCAACATCACAATAATTATTTCCATCCAGAGATGCATACATTTTTGGCCGAGATTTTGTATTGATGATGGGAGAGTCGAATCACTCTGTAAAGTGTTCTCCAGCTCATCCCAAAGACTTTCAATGGGGTTAAGGTCAGGGCTCTGTGGTGTCCAATTCATGTGTGAAAATGATTCCTCATGCTCCCTGAACCACTCTTTCACAATTTGAGCCCAATGAATCTTGGCACTGTCATCCTGGAATATACCCATGCCGTCAGGGAAGAAAAAATCCATTGATGGGATAACCTGGTCATTCAGGACATTCAGGTACTCAGCTGACTTCATTTTATTGCCGCATAACATTGCTGAGCATAGACCTGACCAACTGAAGCAACCCCAGATCATAGCACTGCCTCCAGAGGCTTGTACAGTGGGCACTATGTATGACGGGTACATCGCTTCATGCGCTTCCCTTCTTACCCTGATGCACCCATCGCTTTGGAATAAGGTAAATCTGGACACATCAGACCACATGACCTTTTTCCATTGCTCCGCAGTCCAATCTTTATGCTTCCTAGCAAATTGAAGAAGTTTTTTTTCCGATAAGCCTCACTAATAAGTGGTTTTTTAGTGACCACACAGCTGTTTAGTCCCAATCCTGTAAGTTCTCATCACATTGTGCATGTGGAAATGCTCTTACCTTTACTATTAAACATAGCCGTGAGTTCTACTGTCGATTTTTTACTATATGACTTCACCAAGCGTTTTAGTGATCCCCGATCAAAATCATTCAGGATTTTTTTTCCGACCACATTTCTTCCGCAAAGCTGCTGGTTCACCACTATCCTTCCAGGTTTTAATAATGCGTTGGACAGTTCTTAACCCAATTCCAGTGATTTTAGCAATCTCCTTGGTTGTTTTCTTTGCTTGATGCAGGCCAATAATTTGCCCCTTTTGAAACACAGTAACATCTTTTCCACGACCATGGGTTACGTCTTCCGACATGGTTGTTTAAGAAATGAGAAGCTACACACTGCATCAGTTAGGGTTAAAAGAATTGTTGCCAGCTAAAACATATGAATCACTGCAATAATGATCCAATCATAGGCTCTTAAGTATCTACTTATTTAAATCCATATGGTAACTTTTTTTTTTTTTTGTCCAGGCAGTGTATTATTATTTATTATATGTGGGTTAATAATTTAAGCAGTTAAGATACATATTGTATGTCTGATGGTAGTTCCCTATCTGTCACTCACTCAACGTTGTGTCGATGTAGTGACAATAGGGGTCACTCTTGGGAGCCCGAGACACCTCTGGTCTTTGATAAAAGGCCAATGAAAATTGGCGAGTGGTATTTGCATGCCACTCCCCCGGACATACGGGTATAAAAGGAGCTGGTATGCAACCACTAATTCAGGTTTTCTCTTTGGAGCTGAACGGTCATGCTCACTGAGCTAAATTCCCACGACTGTTCATTCACCTCTGCTGGATCTGACAGCGCATTTCAGCGGCTTCTCCCTCCTCTGCACTGGTGCACTGCAGAGAATGCCCCTGGGCGCTTCGGCAGAAATAAAAGAGTATATTTCTCTAAAAGAGTATATATCTCTAAAAGAGCAGCACACATGGAACGTCTTTTTAAAGATGCCTTTCCATTGTGTTATTCCTGGTTGCGCTCCTCCATTCCGGTGCGGTCGCCCAGTCAAAGGCTGACGCGGAGATGATGACATGCTTTCCCGGAGCAGCCGCGAGGGTCGGGCTAGAGTGGAACCCTCCGCTCACCTCAGGCTTCGCCCCGCTGCGAGGCCCCACCCGCTGGTACATCTGACGAGATTGTCCCTCCGGCCGAGATAAAGTAAGGGTTTTACAGCCCCTACTTCATTGTACCGAAAAAAGGCGGTGGGTTGCGGCCAAACTTGGACCTGTGAGTACTGAACCGGGCTTTACACAGACTCCTGTCCTAGATGCTGATGCAAAGATGCACTCTAGCAAGCGTCCGGCATCAAGATTGGTTTGCAGTGGTAGACCTGAAGGACGCGTACTCGTACTACGTCTCGATTCTACCTCGACACACTCCCTTCCTGCGATTTGCATTCGAGGTTCGGGCGTATCAGTACAGGATCCTCCCTTATGGTCTGTCCTTGTTCCCTTGCGTCATCACAGAGGCAGCCCTTGCCCCGCTAAGGGAAGTGGGCATTCGCATCCTCAACTATCCCGAAGATTGGCTAATCCTAGCTTGCTCTCGGGATGTGTTGTGTGCACACAGGGACCTGGTGCTCTCGCACCGCAGCCGACTAGGGCTTCGGGTCAACTGGGAAAAGAGCAAGCTCCTCCCGGTACAGAGCATCTCTTTCCTCGGTTTGGAGTTGGACTCAGTCTCTTTGACAGCGTCCCTCACGAACGAGCACGCACAGTCGGTGCTGACCTGTTTGAAGGTGTTCAAACAGAAAACAGTTGGCAATTCTGCTCGCCCTGCGGAGGTTCCGGCCGTTGATCCAGGGCAAGCACGTGTTAGTTCGGACAGACAACATGGCAATGGTAGCAAATGTCAACCACCAAGGCGGTCTGCACTCTCGTTGTATGTCACAACTCGCCCGCTGTCTCCTCCTCTGGAGTCAGCAGCACCTCAATTCGCTGCGAGCCACTCACATCCCGGGCAACCTCAACACTGCAGCGCACGTGCTGCCACGGCAGGTTACACTCAGGGGAGAATGGAGACTCCACCCTCAGGTGGTCCAGCTGATCTGGAGTCGATTCAGACAGGCACAAGTAGACCTGTTCGCCTCCCAAGAATCCTCCCACTGCCCGCTCTGGTACACCCTGACCGAGGCACCTCTCAGCATAGACGCGCTGGCACACAGCTTCCCCCCTGGCCTGCGCAAATATGCGTTTCCCCCAGTGAGCCTACTTCCACAGACTCTGTGCAAGGTCAGGGAGGATGAGGAGCAGGTCGTCCTGGTAGCACCCTACTGGCCCACTCAGACGTGGTTCTTGGACCTCACGCTCCTCGCGACAGCCCCCCTTGGCGATTTCCCCTGAGAAAGGACCTTCTTTCTCAGGGACGGGGCATCATCTGGCACCCGTGACCAGACCTCTGGAATCTCCATGTCTGGACGGGACATGGAAGACCTAAACGGTCTACCACCCATGGCAGTAGACACGATCACTCAGGCTTGGGCCCCCTCTACAAGGCACCTGTATGCCTTTAAGTGGCGTCTGTTCACTAAGTGGTGTTCTTCCCGACGGGAAGACCCCCAGAGATGCACAGTTGGATTGGTGCTTTCCTTCCTGCAGGAGAGGTTGGAAGGGCGGCTGTCCCATTCCACCTTGAAGGTGTATGTTGCTGCTATAGCAGCACACCAAAACACAGTGGACGGTAAGTCCTTAGGGAAGCACAACCTGATCATCAGGATCCTGAGATGCGCCAGGAGGCTGAACCCCTCCAGACCGCACCTCATTCCCTCATGGGACCTCTCTGTAGTTCTTCAGGGTCTACAGAGAGCCCCCTTTGAGCCTTTACAGTCAGCTGAGCTTAAGGCACTCGCCTTGAAGACTGCCCTCCTGACTGCGCTCACTTCCATCAAGAGGGTAGGAGACCTGCAAGCGTTCTCTGTCAGCGAAACGTGCCTGGAGTTCAGTCCGGGCTACTCTCACATGATCTTGAGACCCCGACCGGGCTATGTGCCCAAGGTTCCCACAACGCCTTTTAGGGACCAGGTGGTGAACCTGCGAGCGCTGCCCAAGTAGGAGGCAGACCCAGCCCTGTCATTGCTGTGTCCGATGCGCGCTTTAAGCATCTATTTGGATCGCACGCAGAGCTTTAGGATCTCTGAGCAGCTCTTTGTCTGCTTTGGTGCACAGCGGAAAGGAAGCACTGTTTCCAAGCAGAGGATCACCCACTGCCTCAACGAGACATTGTGTCCCTCCTGCCACAATGCTGAACTACCCGCTGAAATGGCCGGACCTTGTCTCGGCTCCTCAGCATAAAACCTGAATGAGTGGTTGCATACCAGCTCCTTTTATACCCGTATGTCCGGGGGAGTGGCATGCAAATACCACTCGCCAATTTTCATTGGCCTTTTATCAAAGACCAGAGGTGTCTCGGGCTCCCAATAGTGACCCCTAGTGTCACTACATCGACACAATGTCTCATTCCCTCCATCAGGGAATGGAGGTTACGCAAGTAACCATGACGTTTTCATTTCTCAGTATCCAAATTCTTAGGATTTAGAAGTGTGTTAAACGTGAGGATGTGTATTCATCAACCTGTTACATGTACGACATAATCACAGAGGCTCATTGAACCAAGTTTAAACTTGATTTGCCGATATTTCAGAAAAGAACCCACATAATTTCTTCACTGTAAACCATAGATATTCCTTTATAATAACTTTTAATAAAATTAACAGACATTATTACATTCTATAAAGCTTAAAAGATTATTAAAACTGCAGCATTGCCTATTTCCACTATTAAAATCTGCAGCTGGAAAGTACCCGGAAATGTGGTTTCCTGCGGTGTGATGTCAGAGTAATTTCATCGATTGCACCTCAGCGTTGGAATAGGCGATGGATCTGGCACCAACAATCATCCATGCAATTATCTAATCAGCCAATCATGTGGCAGCAGTGCAGTGCATAAAATCATGAAGATACAGGTCAGGAGCTACAGTTAATGTTCACATCAGCCATCAGAATGGGGAAAAATGTGATCTCATTGATTTGGACCGTTGCATGATTGTTAGTGCCAGATGGGCTGGTTTGAGTATTTCTGTAACTGCAGATCTCCTGGGATTTTCACACACAACAGTCTCTAGTATTTACTCAGAATGGTGCCAAAAACAAAAAACATCCAGTGAGCGGCAGTTCTGCAGACGGAAATGCCTTGTTGAAGAGAGAGGTCAACAGAGAATGGCCAGACTGGTTTGAACTGAAAAAGTCTACAGTAACTCAGATAACCACTCTGTACAATTGTGGTGAGAAGAATATCATCTCAGAATGCTATTGTGAGATGTGGGTTGGCACTGTTTTGGCTGCACGAGGGGGACCTACACAATATTAAACATGTGGTTTTAATGTTGTGGCTGATCGGTGTTATTTATATATATATATATATATATGTGTGTGTGTGTGTGTGTATTAAAATTAAAATACTAGTAATAAAAGTAATAATATCTAAGTAATATATAGATATACAAGTAAGTAAAAACAGAAAATGGCACCATTTTTAGATATGTGCACATCTTTACATAAAAAAATAAAAATAATAATTATATATATCTTATTTAAACTATTAACAAAGTAGTTACATTAGTATGATATGTAAAGTGTGCATAACATGTTTAGCTGTTTTCATTGCAGAAATAATCTACATTTGACTCATTAATCACAACTGATCAACATTCAACTGCTTTATGCCCACAGAAAACTCAGCAAACAGAAACACTGGCATAAACAAAACCCAAATTTGGAAATGCTCCTAACACCTAAATTGTTGCACTGGAATAAATGACTCTGTGCACTTTCTAAAAACAGTGTATCATTTTCAGCTGCATAATATTGGTGGTGAGATTCTACAATAATAAAAAAGAAAAAAACACATTGATTTCCATTTCCCATTCAAAGAGAGAGAATAATGTAGAAAAATGCAGCTAAGCACATTTGTTCTCTTCCCTATAAGGCATGCTACAAAGAATAGCAGACCAAATGAGTGTTATTAAGAAAAGAAAGAGCGAAAGACAGAGAAATAGTGGTTGTTTCATGGGGAGAGCTTATTTAATTTATGATGTTTTTGTGAGATATCAACCATATGCTTTTTCATCTGCTAGAGATGAGTTTGAGTTGTCCATGCTCGAAAAGAGCAAACACGAAGGGAGTATTGATGTGCTAATGTTGCTCCCCATTAGCTGCAATTAATCAGAACCAGTCAACTGGGTACTAGTGTGTTAGTGTGCCGGCAATCCATGCTGTTTATCTGGAAATAAGAGAGAATGAAACAGAGGAGATGAGAGAAATACCAAGGAACCTGACCTTAAAGGTGCTTTTTTTTTTTTTTTGCCAATGTGTGAACGGCTTGTAACGCAACTTAAAAAATGAGCCCTTCCCGGACTTCCTACGTTGCCTATTAAAGCCTGTAGACTGATTTTCATGGGAAGGGAGCGGGTCGCTGTTGCCTGAAAAATCCAGTGGATGTGATGTTTATGCCCGCTCCCGAGAGCCTTGCCTCAGTGCGTCTCTTCCGCTATTCAACAGAATCAACAGTCTGCAACACTAGGTAACGTTATTTTATAGATAGAATCCAGCAAACGTCCGGCTCCCAGCACAAAACTGACTCCTACACAAACTCAGAGTAAGCCAAAAAAAAATATCTCTATATTCTCTATAAATATATCTACTGAATCCCATCTGGCTAAGTGGGAATGTGATCGTGGTCGAGCGAAAACTAGAGTGAACATCGGCAGGGCATTTGATTCCTGGAGGGACCTTCGTTCGGTTTTGGGGATCAAAACCGACCCTGAATTGGCGTTTTTCTTATTGGACAGGTAAGCTTACGTAACCGCAAAGCGCGTGAAATATAGTGCAATAAGGACTGATCTGTGTAATTTTAGCTAACTTGATCTTGTCTGCTAATGCTGATGAATTGCAAGCTACGTTGCTTCATAACTTTAAAATAATTTTGACGATCTTCTCTTTATACTAAAAGTCAGGTATGCTGATTCACAATAACTGACATAATGTTAATCTGTAATTATTCAGCAAGGTAAACTACAATAACACATGAAATGAATGCTCGCTAATGTTCAAGATAATGCAAAAAGCTCCATTCATTAGTGTAACGTAACTTAGTTATACAGAAAATATATACAATCTATTATTATAAAACAATCGATATATCAAAATGACAGTTGTGATTGAATCACATCAATACTGAATTGTGTCAACATATTTATAATGTACAGTACAGTATTTTATAAACAGCTACTGTCATCATCCACCAAATGTAGCTAACAGCTATTGATAAAGCTGGCTAGCTAGCTAACGCCGACATAGGCGTTTAAAATGCAGTTAATGTATTATGCAAAGAAAAGCGATTACTTCAAACTACAGTCTCGCATAGTCAGACCTATATCCACACTTTGTTTTAGCCCTGTTCCAGCACTGGAGAGTCAAATATAATATACAGTCTCAAAGTTTGTAGTAAAACAATCGTAACTGTGTAATTTTAATTATGCTACCTCATCTGTCAGCATGATGTCGGTGAATCATGTTCAGGCTCTTTGTACGTTATGTCATTGTTTTGGTCGATGCTCGCGTCCCTATGGAGTGTGTGTGCATGAGCACGAGCAACAGGTAGATGGCTGCAGTTCACCTAACGGCCACAGGTGTCATTAATAAGAAGGGTTTCTGAATCTTACATACTGCACCTTTAATGAAATGAATCACATCATGACACCATTTAGACACAAAAAAGAGGCAGATGGTTTTGTTACACTGTTAAAAAAAAAAAAAAAAAATACTGTCAGGTAACCTAATAAAATTATCCATGTGGTAATATCAAATTAACTGATTTTATTCAAATTTACATTTAAAGACATTTAAATATGTTATTTAATCTGACTAAATCAACATGATACATTTTGCTTGTCACATTACAAGGAATGGTAAACACACTGTAAAACAAAAGTGACTTTCAATTTCACTCATACGATGGCCATTTTAGAACATAAACAACAGGAACTCTATAACATCATTGAAATTGATGTGCAAAAACCTCCAGATGTTAGTTAAAGCTCTTTTTATGTGTTGTTTGCTTATTACCAGTGTTGGATAAAATGATCTAAAATCAAACAACTACTTTATAGGCTAGAATGCTTTATGGGCAGTATAGTATTCATATATTTGTTTGTAAGATTTTTTGAACACCATGCATTGTGATTACATTAATTATGAAGAGTTGTATGACTATGCTGACATGTGATGACACTACAGTACAGTAATTGTGTTCTCAACTAAAAAATACGTGTTTTAGAAGTATCATAAATAGTAAGAGAATTATGCATCAATTAACAGTTTAATAGAACATTCTTTAATGCATTATACCCTAAGCAAAACAGCTTTACATTTAATACAATATGTATTAAGAATGCCTTAAGACATGACTACTTGTTCTCTCACTCTCTAGAAAACTTCTGTTGGGATGACATTAATCTATTTTTTATGTTCCTCCTCTTTCGTATTACTTTCATTCTCTGTACGTAGTAATCAAATACCTGCCTTGGCCCTGGGCACAACAGACCTCCATTTGCCAAGCAAATAAAAGTTGTAATTAACACACAACACAACAGAAATAGCTCACAACCCAGTGGAAGCAACTTTCTCTGACAGTGCAATAAAATATCGGTAGTTGCTTTACGTCAAAGCTTTGAACATTCATATTCATTTTTGCATTCCTGATTTGTACAATTTCATATTCATCCTCAGGAATGTTTTGGTGCACTAATTTTTCATACGCATATATGACTGAGAAAGGAGAGCAGGCTGCTTGAGGTACTTGTGTATCACACCTGAGATTGGACTGACACTGACCTGTATAGACAGAAAGAGAGATAATCAACCTGTGACCAAGAATCAGGGTTGGGAGGGTTACTTTTGAAATGTATTCCACTACAGATTACAGAATACATACTGTAAAATGTCATTTTTATCGTATTCTGTTAGATTACTCAAGGTCAGTAACGTATTCTAAATACTTTGGATTACTTCTTCAGCACTGGTAGATTTTTTCACTTGTTTTGACTATAAAAAATCTGCCAGTACAGTAAGACAAAATACACATGTTAAAAATACATTCTCTGAAAATATCTCATGCAGTATTGCTTCTAAAATAAGATAAAGAAATTTGATCTTGTTTTAAGCATTTTAAGATATTTTTTACAGAAAAACAATTCAGAAATTCTCATCAAGATAAGATTTTTGAACTAATATCAAATGTCTTACTAGATAAATTATATATATATATATAATTTATCTAGTAAGACCTTTGATATTAGGGCAAAAATCTTATTTTCATATATATATATATATATATGACCCAACATGGATTTTCTTGATAAAAAATATGATCGTGCCTGGTATCAGGTGCATGTAAAATGGCAAGAAACAGCATTTTTAGCTTAGCATAAAGTTAAATGTTCACTTGACAATTTACACAAGGTTTATTTTTATTTCTGTTGCTCCAAACATTCTTCAAACTTGCTTCTCTGTCTGCACGTATGAATGTAACACATCATAAGAAAGTGTTTCACCGCTGTTCAAATGCACTTTGGATCGCATCATTTATATGTATAAATGTTTTCCTTCTGAAAGGACTAAATATTAAATGAAACAAATGACAATAAAATGCAAAGTAATCTCTTCAGTAATCAAAATACTTTTTGAATGTAACTGTATTCTAATTACCAATTATTTAAATTGTAACTGTAGTGGAATACATATTTTGTATTTAAATACGATTGTTTGATAATTTTGGAGGGTTTAAAGGCCAAAATGTGAAGCTTTTAATTTTATTAAAGCACTTATATTAATTCTTCTGTTAAAACTCATGTATTATTTGAGCTGCAAAGTATGTATTATTTGAGCTGCAAAGTTGTTTAAATCATTGGCGGACTACTGTTCTTGCCGGATGAACTTCTAGTAATTTGTTATCGATGTTACGGAGCCATGGTATCAAAGTTGTAAAATTGAAGATAACTTTACACAGAAAAGGTTAGCAAGCAATTTAAAACTCTAAAACCATGAAACAGTGAGTATTTTAATGTTTACAGATTGCCCCATTTCACTTCCATTGTAAGTGCCTCACTGTAACCCCGATTTTTGCTTTTTTTTTTTTTTGAGGGACAAATCTGGGTTGAAATAAATTTGTTTGTGAATAAACTTTTTGCCACAAATGCTGTTGATGGAGCTTATGTTGTATTGAACCCGGAATATTCCTACTTAAAGGAATAGTTCACCCAAAAATTTAAATTTGCTGATAATTTACTCACCATCAGGCCATCCAAGATGTATCTGAGTTTCTTTTTTCATCAAAACAGAATTTAAGACTTTTAGGATTTCATTTCAGGCCTCCTCCTCTAAACAATGCAAGTGAATGTACTCCATTTTTTGACGGTCTAAAATGCATATTTAGGGTGCATCAAAATAATCCACACGACTCCAGTTGACAAATAAATGTATTCTGAATTCAAACTATTTTTAGAAACAAAACAACACTTATATACTTTTTAACTACAAATGTTCACTTCTGTACATCTCTGTGACATGCACGCATGAGAGGGATGATGCAAGCTCGTTGGTAAGGTCACGCGTCACGTGGAGGAGGAGTCAGGAAGCACGCCATTGTTTACATTGTTTTTTTTTTATTTTATTATTATTTGGAAATTATTTTTTATTTCATTTTATATTGTTTTGAAAATGTTTTGGACTGTTTTGGTTTGTGAACGGCACAAGTTTCTCTTGTAAACAATGACGCACTTCTTGACTCCTCCTCCATGTGAAGCGTGACCTTACCAATGAGTTTACGTCATCCCTCTCATGAGCGCACGTCACAGAGATGTACGGAAGCAAACATTTGTAGTTAAAAAGTATATAAGTATTGTTTTGTTTCTAAAAATAATCAATCGTTTGCATTCAGAAGCACTTTATTTGTCGACTGGAGTCTTGTGGATTATTTTGATGCACCCTAAATATTCATTTTGGACCGTCAAAAAATGGAGGACATTCACTTGCATTGTTTAGAGGAGGAAGCCAGAAATGAAATCCTAAAAGTCTTAAATTCTGTTTTGATGAAGAAAGAAACTCAGATACATCTTGGATGGCCTGAGGGTGAGTAAATTATCAGCAAATTTTCATTTTTGGGTGAACTATTCCTTTAATTAAAAGTCAGTAACTGTAATCTGATTACATGAATTTAATATGTAGTATATTACACTACTTTTTAAATAAAAAAGAAAATTGGATTACAGTAACTACTTTGTAATCAGTTTACACCCAACTCTGCCTGCACCTGATTTCTATGTCCCCATAAAGTGGGGACACTAAAGCTGTTTTGTGCAGATAGTGGATGAGAGGAAGAGTAAGAAATCTGAGTCATGAGACTGATCACAGAACAGAGAGATGCAGGTGGTGATGACAGAGGCAGCCAGAGTAACAAATCCCATGACTGCAGACTGGCAGCCACACCCCAAGGGCTTCCTCTGCCAACTGTCTGAACCTATATGCACTCTACCTCTCTCACTCCTTATCATCTCCACACTGCTCTCTCATTCTTTCCATTATGTTTTTCTTCTGATTCTTTACACTGTCACACCTCTTTTCAATCAGCCTTAAGACGAATCTCACAGTGAAATCGTAAACAGTAAGTTGAATTTTCTTTAGCTAAAATTGGTCTGTGCTTACTGAAATTTGAAACACTGACTCCAGTGGCCAAAGCGGAAACTGTTGTTTGGCATATGGGCATGAGGGAGCTCAATTTTCCAGGTGAAATGTTCACGGAGGGGCGCCAAAAGCGAGTTGTGAGGCGAGTTGTTTTCAGCTGTACAGGCTGTTACACAGTGATGAGGAATACATATTTTATAAACTGTACCCCCAAACCCAAATCCAAACCTAACAATCAGTGGAGTAAAAACATAATTGTTTTTGTGAACGCGATGACTTCCTAGTTTCAATGCGTGATTCAAACCCGGGTCTCCCATGCTGCTGATGCAACACGCTTCTGTCATGCAGCAGGGTAAGCTAAACGAGCTAGAGCTGATGCAAAAATGTCTGATATGAGATGCCGCTTTTCGTGAGTCAGCATAATGTGGCCGATCCTAGGGTTAGGGTTGCCACCCGTCCCGTAAAATACAGGATCATCCTGTATTTAAAGATAAAATTACAAAAATAAAGTACAGGTGAAGGAAAAAAAATAAACAAATAAAATAAATACAAATCATTAAAAAATATGTATAAACCATCCAAAATGTATACATAAATAAAATTTAAATAAATATATTTTAAACATAAATTATGTATTTTTTTATTTTATTATTATTATTTTTATAAGTCATGGGTCAGGAAAGTTCTCATTTTAGCATATAAGAAAGGCTATACAATTTTTATTAATAACACATATTAACTCAACATATTTATTGTTAAAACTGTGGAGGATGTGGTTAGGATCCCTTATTGTAAAACTTCAAAAGTGGCAACCCAACCTAGGGTACTGGAACTTTCTGAAACAACATGCCGTCATTCAGTGTGATCATGCTGACTAGGGCTGTGTTGTTACAATCAAATATCAATTTATATCACAATATTTTTCTCACAATATTGTATCGATACTTAGATCCATGTATTGTGATATATCATGATATTTTCAGTGCAGTCAGAGATGCTTCTATGAGGCATGAAAGAGACAAACTGATCTTGCAGGATTCATGGTTTCTCTCACGGATATGCTTGACCTCTCTCACATGTTTGGGTCTAGGGCCGGTCAGAATATTGATTTTCTACTTAATCTTCATTTGTACAATCCCGATGTCGATTTGTAAAATGCCATGATTGCTCTTTCTTTCTATCTGCAATCCACAACAATCAGATGTGCCTAAATACTTCCCATTTGCTACAAAAATGTCTGTGATTAGCCACTGGCTAGTAATTTTTTAGATTTCACTCACCAGTGTTTGAGTGGTGTAGTGGCATTGAAGTTCAGCACCGAGATATTTTCACTGCGTGCTGAGAGTAAAAATTTGGACTCTTTCTGTGTCCAAAGACTAGATCCAAGCAAACCATTTGTTGTTTATTAATGTCTCTTTAAATATCTTTTCTGTTCTATACAGTCAGTTATTTATCAAAAACAACAAAAGAAACATTTAATTCTAATCACACAGAGCATGGATGCTGTAAAGAAGCCATTTGACCAAACAAACTCTATTGTCAAAGTCCCTGCCACAGGTCTTAAAGAGACAGCACCATTTTAGCACTTGTTCTACATATCTCAGGAAAAACTTGTAAAAAGTTCAAATTAGGCATACAAACAACAAACATGTAACAATATACTGTATATATACAATATCATATATGCAGTTTCAATACACCATATTTATTGATGTAATACATGGACTACATTTTACAAAAATCTAAAATGTCACCAAAATAATGAAAAACTAATGATAAAATAAAATTTGTAAAATTGATATGTCCATAATTTAACAAGTTAGAAGGTCCCTTGTATAATGAATAACAGCATTAGCTGAAAGAGAATTTCTTTCAAACAGTATGCAAGCAAAATTGACATTATAACTGAACTATACCCAAATTAATTTAACTTAAAAGTGAAATCGAATCATGATATCGTGATGTATCGTGATATATCAAATTGTGACATGTGTATCGCAATACGTATCGTATCGTGAGGTGGCTGGCGATACCCAGCCCTAGTGTTTACATCCTTGCCTATCCATGGTGCAGCTTTCTTCTGCCAGGACAAAGGTTGATAACCGATGGCATCTTCTGCCATCTGTTTCAAATGTCAAGTGTCAATGGTTTTTCATATCCACATTTTTCAATTCTCTGCACAAAAAGTATACATTTATACATGGCTTTCAGCAGTCTCATTTAAATGTGTCAAATCTCAAGCCTATCACAGCGATAATCAGACCCTGTCACCTGTGCCTCAGCAGCCATGTAATTGGAATTCAGTGTTATCGGACCAAAACGTGCCTATCAAACATTTCAAATGTTTATAAGAGTACCAACTGTCAAAAAGTAATTGTGGGGATGGGGGTGTGGTCGTGTATCTGTCTGCAGGAGAGAGAGAGCGGTGAGGCTTGTCACCTGGGTTTTCATTATCTCTAACACCTGTTTCTTGTTATAGTGATGGAGGAGGGAGACCTGAAAAAACGTACAAAGGCGTCAGAGCGGCAAAGAGAGAGACAGCAGAGAGTGTTGGCTGCATGTGCCAATCATATTATAAAGAGAAACCTCAAGACTCGTTTGTGTGTGTGTTTGGCCACTAAAAGCCCTTTTTTGTTAAAATTTTGTGTGATGCTGAAGGAGTAAATAAAATACTCATGTTGATAGTTCGCTGCCTCCTGACTCATCCATTGCCCAGAAATCACAAGCTATTGGAGGATAACGTTGTCATGGAGTCTTCACCGCTGAGCGAAGTAATCAAGTCCCTCGCCAGCATCCAGCAGAACCAACACTAAGCCCTCATGCAGGAACAGCGTTTCCAACTCCTGCTCCAGGCCCAAGCGGAGGATTGGCAGGCGTTCTGGAGCCTGATCGATAGAGAGGGGGCTGCTGCTGCGACCCCAGAGCCCACATCACCTGTTACCCTCATTAAAATGGAGCCAAACAATGATCTATTTGAGAAGACCGGCGAGGTGTGGAAATGGCCACCCGACCAGTGGGCGGCCCGCCTGTTACCGTTGCTCTCTCCGGGGAAGTGCAGCTAGTGGCCCAGCAATGTCCTGCCACCAGCCTCCTCAACTACAGAGACCTGAAGAAGGCCATCGTGCAATGTGTCGGCCATAGTCCTGAGCAGAAATGCCAGCACTTAAGATCCCTGAAGTTCAGAATGCACGGCCACCCATTTGCCTTTGCACAACAGCTCCGGGATGCCTGTCGGAAATAGTTGCTGGCTGAGGGAACCCGTGGCGCCGTGGACATCGTTGACCTGGTGACACTGGAGCAATTCATCTCCCAGCTTCCCCAGAGTTGGTGGTTCGTAGCCATCCCTATCGCCTTCCTGAACATAAAAAAAGGTTGTTCAGGAAGAATTGGAGGCAATGCTCGAGATGGGCGTAATAGAAGAGTCGTACAGCAATTGGGCCAGCCCGGTGGTTCTGGTACCTAATAGCGATGGGACGGTCCGGTTCTGTGTAGACTATCGCAAAGTGAATGCGGTGTCCAAATTTGATGTGTACCTAATGCCCCGGATTGACGAATTGCTCGATCGGTTGGGTAAGGCTAAATTTTATTTGACACTGGATTTAACAAAGGTTAAATTTATTGGCAGATCCCTTTAACTCCAATCTCCCAAGAAAAAATGGCTTTTTCCACACCATTCAGCTTACACCAATTTGTGACTCTTCCGTTCAGTTTGTTCGGGGCCCCCGCCACGTTCCAGCGTCTCATGGATACAATTCTCAGACCACATACAGCATATGCTGCCAGCTTATTTAGACGATATCATCATTTATGGTAATGACTGGTGGCAGCACATGCAACATCTGAGAGCTGTCCTGAGGCCACTGCGATGGGCGGGGCTCATGGGCAACCCGAAGAAGTGCGCAATTGGGCAGGTGGAAATTCAGAATCTGGGGTTCCACTTTGGTCATGGGCAGGTGCAACCCCAAGTTAACAAAACCGCAGTGATCGCGGCCTGCACAAGGCCCAAGACCAAAAAGTAGGTGAGACAGTTCTTGTGGCTGGCTGGCAACTAACGAAGGTTTGTGCCTAGTTACTCTGATGTCAACAGCCCACTGACTAATCTTACTAGAAAGGGGGCCCCCGATCCGGTCCAGTGGACGGAGTCGTGCCAACAGGTTTTCGTAAAATCCACACTTTGTGGGGGGGGTGGCACATTTACATGGTCCTAATTTCTCTCTCCCCTTTACTTTGCAGACAGATGCATCTGACAAGGTGCTGGGGTCAGTGCTGTAGCAGAAGGGGGTGGGGGGGATACGGCCGGTGCTGTACATGGTAAATGGTCTGAACTTATATAGCACCTTTTAACCTTAGCGGTTCTACAAAGCACTTTAAACTGTGTCTCATTTACCCATTCACACACACACACTCACACACCAATGACAGCAGAGCTGCCATGCAAGGCACTAGCCTGCCATTGGGAGCAACTTGGGGTTCAGTGTCTTGCCAAAGGATGTGGAGTCATGTGGGCTGGGAATTGAACCGCTAACCCTGCAATTAGTGGATAACCCACTCTACCACCTGAGCCACAGCCATCAGTCGCAAGCTCTCCTTGACAGAGACGAAGTACAGCACAATTGAGACGGAGTGTCTTGCAATCAAGTGGGCTGTCCTCACCCTTCACTACTACCTGCTGGGGCGGGCCTTCACCACTCTGCTGAGATCATGCCCCACTCCAATGGCTGTCAGAGTGGCAGAGAGAGAGAGACAGCAGAGAGTGTTGGCTGCATGTACCCATCATATTATAAAGAAAAACCTCAAGACACGTTTGTGTGTGTGTTTGGCCACTAAGAGCCTTTTTTTGTTAAAGCTTTGTGTGATGAAGGAGTAAATAAAATAAACATTGCCTCCTGACTCCTCCATTGCACAGATATCACAAACCTGTCACAGTCATAAAACAACATACATAGGAATAAAAAGCTGCAGTTTGTTTGAACATATGGCAGTTTTGTAAAGAGCATTGAAACAGTTGAGGCACATACTGAAGGGCTTCCATTTTTTTTTTTATTTATTATTTTTTTTTTTATTCCTTCACATCCTTTCTACACAGCATTCATTTACTTTCTTATCTTCACACTCAGTGGGACATTCAATATGTGGGTTTTATCGGAAGCACATCTTAACCTCTTATCAGGTTTAATAAGTTTGTAATGCTAACAATGAGTGAATTACTTTAAAGGGATAAATAATGCTGGCAAGGACATATGGAGATGGAATAAGGTAGATGTTTGTAAATGTTAATAAAATAAGATAACACAGAGGGCTATGCATTATTCAGACTAATTAAATTTTACTATAATGCAAAGATCATGTAGATTACAGCATTGTAGACCTGAGAGCAGCACTATTTACAGTTGCTTAATGTTATTTCACTTATGAAGCACCGCATTGTATAAACTTAAAAATCATGTTAAAATGCATTCAAATGAATGCAGTTCATTTATCCTCATTAAGTGTTTGATCAATGAAAGAAATCTTTAAAAAGTTGATATAAAACATGAACCTGCAAATTATTTTAAAATAAAGCATTTGTAAATAAAAACCTTAATTGAAAGGTGCTCTATTTTGTCAGAATCTATAGGAATTATGATTGAAAAAATACCAAAAAATTGAAACATAACTAGAAGCTACTGTAAGTAGCTTTCAAGGACATGCAACTAAAAGAGAGATAAAATATTAAATAAAATTGATAAAATACAGAACAATTAGATTTTGAAAAAAATCCCAGAGTTAATTACACTTTGTGCAAGTCGACAGTTTTGGCTGTCAAACACAGCCAGCTGATTTTAACAATTAACTAGAAAAAGGGAAACAAAATAATAAAATAAAAAAATTTCGTCGTCGTTCCTTCCCTTTAACTGCTCTGGATTGTGTAGGTGGAACAGAGGCATGAAGAATCCTCCCTTGAGTCCTGCAGCAGCTCTCTGTGTTTCCTTGATAAGTGCCAGGATAATAAGGCACCAATTGGACACGAATTTCATTTCACATTTTATTGAACACATCCATACGTGAGAGAAAGGTGGAAGGTGATAGATATAAATTTATTAGGGCAGATCAGTGCGGGCTGTGAGAGGGGCAGTTTTAATGGGTCCTCTTGTTATGGTTGGTGAATGTGTACCTTTCAAAGCTCTTAGTTATCTAAGGTGGGTCGGTCATGCGTCATCAGGCTTGCCATGAGAAAGTCTTAAAAAAAGGGGACAGAACATTTAGGTAATTCCAATAGGAATATTTGGGAACAATTCAATGGGAATAGTTTGTGTTGTTGAATGAGACACACCCCAAGACAAGCAAATGTTCATTAAAAAAGTATAAAGTGTTCACATACACTCACTGAGCACTTTATAAGGAACACCTGTACACCTACATATTCATGCGATTATCTAATCAGCCAATCGTGTGGCAGCAGTGCAATGCATAAAATCATGCAGATACGGGTCAGGAGCTTCATGTAATGTTCAGATCAACCATCAGAATGGAGAAAAAATTTGAACTAAGTGATTTCAACTGTGGCATGATTGTTGGTGCCAGACGGGGTGGTTTGAGTATTTCTGTAACTGCCGATCTCCTGGGATTTTCACACACAACAGTCTCTAGAGTTTACTCCGAATGGTGCCAACGCCCCCCCCCCCAAAAAAAACATCCAGTGAGCGGCAGTTCTGTGGACGGAAACGCCTTCTTGATGAGAGAGGTCAACGGAGAATGGCCAGACTGGTTCGAGCTGACAGAAAGGCTATAGTAACTCAGATAACCACTTTGTACAATTGTAGTGAGCAGAATAATATCTCAGAATGCACAACACGTCAAACCTGGAGATGGTCTACAATAGTACTTTATTAGAACTATAGTATTCCGTGTGCTCAGTGCTCAGTGAGTGTATATGGCTCAGAAGATAACATCTGGGCCTCTTTCTAACATCAATATATAATCCTTGAAACATGTAATTCATGGGATGGTAATCTGAATGAGCACATATTCGTTTCTCGTTCTAAGTCTCTAAAGCCCTTTATTGTCCAGTTAAATATAATTGTTAAGATTTCTTTCATTAATCACGGCCTACTTATTTTTAATTAAAGCTGCATTTGTGTGCATTAAGAGGACACCAGAGAGATGACAAACTCAGAAGAAGTCATAATTAAGTTGTGCGTTTTATATACTGTACAGTAGCAACTTATGCCTCCTACACATTACACGAATTTCAAAGACGACGGATTGTGGTATCGTTCATATTACACAACTGTCTGTCTTGTCATGGAAGTCGTAGGGTTTTCAAATTACACGAGGAATCGGTGACAGGGGTGAACACATTACAAAACATTTCACTATTGACGAATCCCCGACGACTCTGCCTGGACTCCAAATTACATTTCACAATAGAGTACACGTGAGAAGTGATACGAAAACAAATGCATGATCATATGTTATGCATTTCAGAATATGATGTGTATGTTTTTAATTGCCTTTACATAATGTGTAAAGGCATCATATATTTTATTGGTTACAATATGAAAAAGTACCTCCTACTGAAAAATCTACCTATTTGCTTACCTGACTGTCCAAGAGAATTGCCAATTTCTCTCCAACTCTTCTCTTTCTCCACCCGGTTGTGGTACAGTTCAGAGGAAACATCAAATAGGCACTGGAGCTCCTGCCAATATTCCACTAATTGTTCCTCCATTTCTTCGGTCCAATGAGACTTTATTGATACTGCAGCCATGCTAGTTGATGTTCTGTTGCAGGTACATCAGGACCACTGAAACTTCCCGTGCCCTGTTTCTTGCTCTCTCATTGGCTGTAGGTCAGTGCTGCAGTTGTATTCAGTCAAAACACTTTTAACATTGCGCAATTTGGAATCGTAGACAGGTCCAGATATTTAACATTCTAGATATCTCACTGACATCAGCGATGCGTCGGCGCTTCTCTCAGATTGCGTCTTTGATAATTCATACATTGCGTTCGTCGCTCACGGGAGCGAGCTCTGATTTGCCTATGATTTCGGGCTTTTGTCGGAGATCTCCACAAAACTGTCGGCGAGTGAAAATCGGGCCTAAAATCATGTAGTGTAAACTTGGCATTAGCTATCGTTGAAGACACACACTTGAGCTCTGAGCAGTCCAGTGTGCAACTGGGACTGTAAATACACCTTCGGGGGCTTCGTCGGCAAATAACATAAAGTTGCAATGGAGGCTAAATTGTGAATCTTTGTCTCTTTGTCACGGCTCAAAGATCTTATAAAGCTGTGCGCTTAGATACTTACTTGTAAACATTATTAGAGGATTTCCTGAAAGTTTTATTTCCGATATGAAAGATGAGATTTATTTGTGTTACATCCTTACACCCAAAAATAAGCTTGAAGAATTAGTCAGTAAATTTAAATATAAATATATATATATATAAAAAAAACTTTCTTTTATCAGATTTGTAAAAACATTTGACAAATTTAAGCTGTGACACCCTGAGGGCAAAAACAGGGGGGCCCCGACAGGTGGTTTACACTGGGGCCCATAAGATCGAAGATACACCACTGGTTAAGTTAGAATAAATGTAAAACTTGCTTCCATGTTTGTTTCACAAATTTTGGAAAAAAACATTTATAGCATTTAATAATGATAATAATAATAATAATAATAATAATAATAATAATAATAATAATAATAAAAATAAAATGATGACTTTAAAAATGCCATGTGGTGTAACCATCAATTAAAAGCTATTAAAATATTTTCCTTGAATCCATGAGAGTGTACGCAACATACTGTAATAATAATAACACTAAGTGCAAATAGCCCACCTTGTTGGCAGAGGCTATTTACACTAACGCCTTACACTTTAATTTCACAAATGGCAGGCATATTTGAAATTTTCGTGCTGGGGCAGACATTCAACTGGTTAATGGGTTAGACATTTAGTGGATTAAGAGATTGGATAACTAAGTGACTATTTACACTCCAATAGTCCGATAGATTTTATGACAAACTGCATCCCCATGTGCAGCTGCAGCTGCTCTAGGTGTAATGTCGGTATGTGTATGCGTTGTCACACTGGAGATCCCGGTTTGAATCCCAGCCCTTGACATACTTTTTCCCATGTCTCTTCTCTTAATATTTCCTATAATACTACTTATAGTAATAAATAAAAGGGATTCCTCGCAGTGATTTGTTCACAGTGAAGGTTGGGGAGTTGAGAGAAGGATTTGATCCGGATAAAATTAACCATGGTTTTACTGTAGTAATATTCTAGTAACCATGTGTTTTGGTGGAAACTATATAGTTCTGATGTACTAACCATGGTGTTACTACAGTAACATGTTGTTAATAGTAGTTAATAGTAACCATGTTTAATTTTGTGATTACTTTGATTTTACAAGAAAAATACCATGTTGATACTGTGGTTACTGTAGTAAAACCATGGTTAATTTTTGTAAGGTAGGGGTGGGAGTTGGTGTAGGGTGTCTGTGGGACTTTAAATAAACACACTAAAAATGCTGCAGTGATGCTCCTATACTGTATGTTAGTAACAGGGAAGTAAGAGTATCTGCCACTATTTGCACTAGAGTGCAAATAGCATCTAACACTATTTGCACTTAGTGCAAAGAAGATGCTTTTTGTTGCTTTTTACACTCTGCCTAATAATAATAATAATAATAATAATAATAATAATAATAATAATAATAATAAATAAATAAATAAATAAATAATTTTCAGACACATTTTTCAAGGTGATTATTATTATTATTTATTTATTTATTTATTTTACAAATATGCATTTTTGAGACAAGAATATCAAAAAGTTTTATCAGGGTTACGCCAAATGACCTGAACAGATGTGCCTTTTCATTAACCCTTAAACACATACCTCGGGTCTTTAGAGGCCCGGGACCGCATTCCACCCCCTGTACCTCATCCATTTTTTGGAGTTGTGCCCACACCTCATTAGTATTTCTCAATATATCTCTTATAAATAGTGTGACACAGAAAACATTCCAAAATTGCAAATAAATAAATAAATAATTATAATGGTTTAAGTACCAAAATTGTATAGGGTCTCTAGAGACCTGAGATATGTAAGTGTCATTTTTGTATGATATTTTTTATGATTATTTTATATCTATTTAAGTTAACACAGGATATCTATTTCTTTGTGTATTACAAGAGAAATGAGTACTATATTCATACAAATAAATACTTTATCATGTTGACTTTCTGTGCAACAATGAATTATCAACAATGGTGAATTATCAGTATTTCATATGCATATGCACATAAATAATATACTTGTTATTTCTTATTCAAGGTGGCACTGATGTTTCAGTGATTGTTATTTGACGTAGAAACAACATTGAAGTAAACTATAGCAAGTACAACACATGAACAGTATGATATGACTATTGTCATTTGGGTGTACTACTGAAATAATGTAAGTTGTGCATCTTATTTAGACTCAACAAGTGCAATACATATAAGATACACATAAGCTACACATAAGTTACACACACATTACACATGTGTAGCTCAATATGTGTTTAACAGCCAGTGGCATCTCATGAAATTTCAGTGTGAAAATAATGAATACTATTCTTGATTTGTCTTGATTTTTTGCATTATGTCTTTAATTTATGAAAAATAAACATCAAAATATATCAAAATATATGTAAATTGTATTGTTTTCTAATGATCTTGAATAAAAAATAATAATTTAAAAAAAATTTTAAAAAAATTGACACTATCTGGGCATTTTGTACATCCATTTCAGTTAGATATAAGTGCCGTGTCTCTAAAGATCTGAATATGTAAGAGTGTTTGGGGAAATTACCATGCATTTAAGGGTTAAAATGGCAACATATTGATATTTAATGATATATATATATATATATATATATATATATATATATATATATATATATATTTTTTTTTTTTTTTTTTTCACATGTCCACAGTACATGACTTTGATTAGGTGGACAAATTCTTTTCAAATATTAATAATATTTGAAAAGAATTGTTTCAATTGTTTGTTTGTTTTTATAATAAAGTATTATTTATTTTTTCAAGAATTTCAACTTTTAATCATACTTTGATTTTATTTTTCTTCTCTCAGTGCAGTTACACCACATTACATTTTTTACTTAAAGCCCAGGAAAAATATCAAAGTGACTTTGAACTCAGTAACTGAAAACATATTCATCATAGGTGTATTCAAGTAATTGTTTTGTGTGAATTTAATTTGTAATGTATTTTTTAATAATTTAATAATGTCATGTCATTGACCCAAATACAGCTTTATGAAGTGCAGTTGAAGAGACTGCAAGTCTATCCCTGACTGCCACATTTTCATCACTGTCAAATTAAACATGGCACTCTTTATAAGGTCTATAATTTACTTATTTCGATTTTTAGGCAACAGTTTTGTCTTCATGTATAATCTCTTGCAAAAAGGAAATCAGTGGAATCTCATAATCAACACAACCTTTGATAGTCTGTTTGGTAGTCAGTTACAGTATATTAGTAACCCACATCTATTTCCATTAGTCTATTGCTATCACAACCCTTACATGTTATTAACTGCCAGTTTATGGGAAGTTGCATTTCTTTTTCTTTTACTCATTAAAAAAGTTTTTATAATTCAAATGAATGTAGTTCATCTCACACAGTTTAAGTACGACTTTTATTAATACTGGAATCATCACAGTGTGTTTTGTTACATTAGCTGTGACTAAACTTAACAAAAATTAGAAGGATAAATAAAGAACTGATGTTATCAGCAAGAGTGGCAAATTAGCCTTAAGAAAACAGCACAATAAATTAAAGCAGGAGAGTAAGAGAAGCGAAAGAAGGAGGACAGAGACAATAGCACCTGTAACATTACTCAACTCAGTCAGATGAGGAAGAATGGGGGTTGTACAAAAAACAAATGCACATATATCTTTTACACACACACACAAAAAAAAATGAAATTAAGAAACATAATCAAGTACACTGGCTAAGTGTTGAGCTCTAGAGACTGCTGTTTGGGGTATGTTGTGAGGTTGTTTGAACTGCGGGAAACTCGCTTCGAAAGAAAGGCTGATAGTGTAGGATACATAGCTCAGTTTCCATGACACCAGTTTACAAAGCCCTTCCTCCATGAGCACGACTGAGATGACAGTGAGGGGGAACTTGCGGTGTCGTGGCTGAACTAAGTGTGGGAGACAGGTTTCTTTCAGGGTGAGTGGGTGAGGAAAAGGTCCAAATTAGCATTTTATTCCTCTGTTACCCACCCCAAATGATCATGCATTGTCTAGAGTCATCTTAAGAAATGTGAAATACAATTAAACCGGATGGCAGAGGAAAGACTATAGTGGAGGCATTGTTTTGCCTCTGGAATACGATTGGGGTTAGACAATTGTCAAAAAGGCATAAAGTTGCATAAGGCCGACATTATACTTATGATTGTGTGCTAACTCTCAATATTATTTGGTCAATTGACACATAAAGGAATGTTCCGAGTTTATTTCAAGTTAAGCTCAACTGACAGTATTTGTGGCATAACGTTGACAACCACAAAAAAAAAAAAGAAACGTGTCCATAAATATTAAAATACACACTGTTTGAAAAGTATAGGCAGAATAGTTAAACAATACACATTAACATGATTTTAGTGTCAAAATCAATTACAAACCATATCTGTGTAAAGTTATATCCAGTATTACAACCTTGTTGTTATGGCGATGTAACGCCGGTAAACCCTGCAATCTGGTACATTTTAAAGCCTCTGAACCCTTGACTTTATCACACTTAAATCATGTTAACATGTATAATGTTTACATCTTGTGGCTATACTTTTGAAACAGTAGGCTATATATTTAATGTTTATGTACTGGCCCCATTCATTTCCATTGTAAGTACCCTTACTATAACCCCTTTTTTTTTTTTTTTTTTTTTTTTTTTTGTGGCAATCAATATTATGCCACAAATAACTGTTAAACATAAAATATAAAAGTAAAATAACTGAGTTCAACTTGTCTTGATCCCAGAAAATTCCTTTAATATTAATAACCAAGATTATCCAATTCACTTCTTTTTTGGCATTTGTTTGGCTTACCAACAAATCATATATGAAGGCAGAACTAAAGCCACTTGTTTCATTTTGAAAAATTCTCCTACGTGTTACTCGCTACCTGTTCGTCCTGGAACCAGCAGTTGTGAGACCATGTTAGTCAAAACATTGCCCTCATAATTTCTAAACCACTTTTTCCACCTTGACATTATCTAAAATAACCATGTCCATGTGTTAAAGAGCTATGCTCTGGACTAGAGACAATCTGTTAATCCTGAGCGTTATAAACTTAAGGTGTAAGATAATAGTCCAATGGGGAAAAATCCAAAAAATCAAATTTCCACAGCTTAATTATGAGGTCTTGCTGACTGCTGACTTATAATGAGCATATGATTGACGTTCAGCAGACGACGAATGACACGAGTAATCTTAAACGCAACTGCAAAACAAAGAGGAAATGTGTGTATAATCACACAACACTTCTATGCGCAGATATTGAGACCCTGAAGGCTGAACTTCAGTGATATTCTTTTCCTTTCCCTGGTTTCCTCTTGAGGGGCTTTTAACTGTCATCCTGCTTCATGACCTCTGTAGAAGAAACCCGCTGAGACTGACATTACAATAAAGGGACAACAGTAAGCCAACTACCTGCAATCAGGCCCTTCTTTCTTTTTTCCTCCTCACCTCTTCTCTACCTCGTTTCTTTCACAAATTATTCTCTACTGGCCTTGTCTTTCTCACTCTCACTCTCTTACTCATCTCATTCTTCTTGCTCTTTTTACTTTCATCCTCCATCTCCCTCCTGTCTACAAGACTCTGTGTACTTCCCTCACTCTCTGCATTGAGCTTTTGAGAACTGTATCTTTTGATCTCTTATTACAGTTCACCCAGAAATGAAAACTCTGGCATCATTTATTCACCCTTGTGTTGTTCCAAACCCATAGGACTTTCTTTCTTACACAAAAGGAGATGTTAGGTAGTATGTTAGTCTGTCACCGTCAGTGTTGGGTAAATTACTAAAAAAAAGTAATCCACTTCAAATTACAAATTACTTCTTTGAAATTATAATCAGATTACTTTAAAGTAATCATATTACTAATTACTTTACTTTTAAGTTACTTCCTAAAACACTTTTCATAACCGTTTATGTTTTTCCGCTCAACAAATTCAAAATAACATCTTTTTTTCCATACAATGAAGTGAATGAGACTGAGGCTCTCATTCTGCCTAACTTCTCCTTTTGTGTTCCACGGAAGAAAGTAAGAAAGAAAGAAAGAAAGAAAGAAAGAAAGAAAGAAAAAGTAATATGTGTTTGGAACAACAAGAGGGTGGTGCCAATCATAAAATAATGACAGAACTTTCAATTTTGTCAGTGAACTATACCTTTAAGTATGCCATGAAACAATAACCATCAAATGTAAGTTTCATTGTGAGATATGGTGTTTCTTTTCTTGTATCTAGCTTGAAACCTTTAATTGCTGCCAATTTTCAGTTGATTCCTTGCCCACTCCTACATCACCACCATTGCTAAACAATATCTGTGTGGGGCATGTTTTGTTTGTAGTGAAGCTACCTGTACAGTTAATGTTCACCTTCTTTTACAGTATGCATGTATATGAATATATACAAAGCTATGACCCGCCCTTTTATTGGCTGGCTGAATTAAATTTAAACCTTAACCTTATTCTTTCATTCCAGTCTGCTCTCAGTGTGGTTTCAGTGTTCCAGAACAGCACTATTTCCAGAGCATTTTGACACTTTTTTACTTTTGATTTTTGTTTTTTTACCACAGGCATTCCTAAAACAGAGTGCTCTATTTATGCAAAATAAATCATTCAAAAACAAACCAAAAGTCAGAATGAGGAGTAAATGTCTTGCGTTTGTTGTGAACAGCACTAGTAATGACTGCCGGGGTTATCGTGAGTTTTGGAAGAAAAGAAAGTCACTCACAAACAGACACAACATGACTAAAACTATGTTTTGACCTCCTACGTCACTTCCACATCCAGTATCATCACAGAGCATTGTTATCTTCACGTCAGGGAATCACCCTTCTGTTGACAGTACTGTGGTAAATCTAAAGATGCTAGGAACCTTGGGAACCAGAAACCTTTTGTTTCATAGTTATGTATTCCTATGTCAACAGGCAGTGGAATGCTTTTATCATAAACAACTGGATGACTCCTCTTGTCCGAGATCAATATTCTCTACCTCCTTTTTTCATCCCCACTTCCCTCTGCATTTCCAAAGTTCCTTCCTTCTTTTTTTTTTTTTTCAAAAATGGCAGCCAGGTTTGTGCCTTCATATTAGCTCATCCTCCTACAGCTATTTCAGGGGGACTGTGTTTTGAGGCTTGCTAGCAACAGGTGATAAATAAACTGCCCTATAAAATATCATACTTAAGAAGCTCAAATTGGAAATTAAATATAACTTAGCAATCAATTCACTTTCAAAAACATTGTTCATATATCCATCTCTGCTTCACTTCCAGTCTCTCTCTTGTTTTCCTACATTGCTATACAGTACACATCCGTGTTCCTATACATAAGGGCATGCAATCACACCTTCTCACGGGATTCACCACACACAGTGTGGCCACAGTGACCACTAGTGGTCAAAACCTTAAACTACACATTAAAAGTGCTCTCCTCTTTTTTAAAAAGTGCACTCAGTAATTTTTTATTTTATTTTTATTTTTTTATTATTATTTTTTTTTTTTTGCAAAACTACTGAACAGAAATATATAGTAACAGTATTTTTTGTTTATTTATTTAAATTGATGTACACTGACTTGAGATGAAAACTCTCAGCTTTATCCTACATATGGTTCTGGGCGAACATTCATTAGTGTTCAAGCCACAGTGTTGAGATCATTCAACCAGCCTAAATGATTTGCTTTATCTCATAATCCCTAGTAACAAGATGCTTTCACAGAATAAATGAATCATGGCTGACTGCGAATAGCGCATTTTTACAATGACATCAGTAACCACTAATTTTGGTGTCAGCGCAACATGAAAGGAATGTTCCGGGTTAAATACAAGTTAAGCTCAACCGACAGTATTTAAGGGAAAATGTTTATCACCACAAAAATGTATTTTGACTTGCTCCTCCTTTTCTTAAAAAAAAAAAAAAAAAAAACAAGCAAAATTCGAGTTACAGTGAGGTACTTAGAATGGAAGTGAATGGGGCAATCTGTAAACTTTAAAATACTCACTGTTTCAAAGGTATAGCCACAAGACGTAAACAATATGTGTGTTAACATGATTTTAGTATAATAAAATCACTTACTAACCTTTTCTGTGTAAAGTTATAGCCAATTTTACAATTCCGTTGACATAATGACGTATTGCAGTAAATCCTAAAACGACTGTAAAAACAATGATTTAAACAAATTTACAGATCAAATTATATACAAGTTTAACAGAAGAATTAATGTAAGTGCCTTTTTAAAATTATAAGCTTCACATTTCTGCCTTTAACCCCCCAAAAAGAAATTGTCCCATTGACTTCAATTGTAAGCACTTCACTGTAACCTCGATTTTTGCTTTTTAAAGAAAAGGAGGGGTGAGTTGAAATAATTTTTGGTGGTATGCCACAAGTGCTGTCGATTGAGCTCAACTGGTATTGAACCCGGAATATTTCTTTAACACAAATTTTACTGAGTGCACCTTTAAATAAGCCATAATTAGACTTGACAAGAAGTCTTACAGTCTTCAAAAGCATATGCTTCTCTGAAGACACCTGAAACATTGAAAATGAACAGCTTTATTAAAAGCTAATCTTCAAAACCTTCCCCTGTTAAAAATAAACAAAAAAATAAACAAAAAAAGAAAAAGGGAAAAAGCATTATTGCTCAACATTATCATGGTGGTTTTTCACCTTAGTTCTACAAAAATTCATACACCTGACATAAACATGTTCTACTCCTAGGAGATAGGAGGGTGATTAACTGCTCGTAAATAAGACAAAAAAGACAACAGAAGTGTACAAACAAAAATAAATCCTGTCCCTCTACGCAACCACAAGCTGACCTGCAGCACAGCCCTGCTCACCTCCAGCCTAACTAACAGCAGTGCAGACTGAGCCAAAGACCAACGTGCAATGCCACTATTACTTTCAGGGTGTGATGTCAAATTTACTGGAGGTGAGGGCGGGGTTAAAGAGCGTTGTGGAGGGCAAAGATTTGTACCCCTGCATACCCCTGATTTTGAGGGAGCTTCTCCAGCACAGATTCCTGGGGTCCATAGTTTGGGGAGGGCTGTTATTTTAGGGGGACCTTTGAGATTAGAGAGGACCACAAAAATCCCGCAGCATCATGGTCCCTTGTTCTTTCAGTAGTTAATTGTCTCACTACAGTTCAACCATCCTGTGGTGATGGGCGTGTTAATAAGACAAACATGCGTTCAGACACGCTACGAGTTATAGTGGCCTGAGCCTGTTGTTACATATCATTTTCTTTTTCATTATTGTTATTCATTGTATTTTCTCTAATGACTTTAAACATAAAATATTTTATCTTCTTTTCATAGCTCAGAGTCAATGTGAAGTATTTTTCTGGGTTACTTCGGTCTAATTCTTCCATCTCTCCAGAAGCCATTACAGAATCCGTGGTGCGGAACGATCATTGGAGACGGTTTTCCGCAGTCGCACCCCTCGGCGAATGGACACCAGCATGTCCACACCCTCCTGGGGCACTTGTGGGTCAGTCTCGGACTCAGGGCCTGGTGGGGGCTGATTTGGAAGAGTTGGAAAAGGGAATTGGCCCTCCCCTAAGGCATGAGCACTGGCCACCAGCTCCCCGATCTTCTCCACCAGGCTGTGGCGATTGGCGGCCAGTAGATGGTCTTCTTCCCCTGTTTGGCCATAAACGCTCATCTCTACACCACCCACACCCCCTGCGGCCCAAGCTGTGTTAGGCAGGCTCAAGCGCTTCGGAGAGGCCTTCACGTATTCCAGCGCGCCTGTGGAGGCTTCATCCGGCACATAAAAGACACATTCTTCACTGCCCACACGGGCGGGAAGGCCTGTGTATCCGCCGGGCGAGTCAGGCACAGTGGGGGTCTTAACTGGCACAATGGGTGGGCGTATAGGAATGGGGCCAGCATTGGAGAGGGTGCGTCTCACCCCAGGCTTGGTAGATGGTGTTCGGCGGATAGTGGCAGTGCCAGGCATACCACCCCCACCGCCTCCACCAGGTGGTCCACCCATAGCGCCGACTCCGCTGGGCAAGCCCGCTGTGCTGGCAGGTCGTTTAGTCTGTATCATTCGCCGGTAGTTCTGGGCGATATTGCTGTGACGGGGAATTGTGGAGGATTTATCAAATTCAGCCTGGCCATCGGCCTCAGTGTCTCCATTCACTGAGTAGCCATCAAAATCGGAGCCTGATAAAAAATCCCACAGCCATAAACAAAATCATTACATCAAAGTTTTCCACTTTACTTTTAAAAGGTAGTTCACCTGAAAATGACATTTCTGTCATCATTTTCTCACCCTAATTTTGTTCCAAACCCATTTATTTCTTCTGTGGTACACAAAAGGAGATTGACTGACAGCCACAGCTACAATTCACTTTCATTGTATGAAAAATTTTTTTTTTTTTTTTTTAATGCAATGAAAGTGAATGGCTAATGTGGCTCTCAGTCTTTCTAGCATCTTTTGTGTTGCACTGAAGAAATAAAAAGTCATACGGGTTTGGAAAGACAAGAGTGTGAGTAAATGATGACAAAATGTAAATTTTGGCTGAACTATCCCTTTAACTTTTTATTCAAATAGTAATGAGTAAATAGCTGCCAATGAGTAAGTATGGGTGTATACATCAAGGTGTTTTTGAATGTGTTACCCTGTGAGGGGATAGTGTCTTCTGAACAGGATGGTGTGGTCGTCTGAGTGCTGTATCCACTAGAGTACTGAAGGGAGTCTCGGCTGCTCTTTTGCTGCTCCATGCTGAGGCCTCGTGTCAGCACCATGGCCAGGTCACTAGCAGCTGGGGAGACCTCCTCACCATGCTGCCACATGACAGAATATATACATTTACACAATTATTTAAGCGCAGACTACACACGCCTAGCTCACTACATACACTACGGGTCTGTTCCAAAACCAAGTGAGTTGCATCCTGAGGCGGGATTTCTAGGCATCATAGCCTTCACTCCTGACATGAAGGCTGCTCCAAAAGGTAGGAATCTTAATTATGCTGCCTCTTAAGATCAAATTGTGGCCAAATTCTAAGGCAGCATTTTATGTATCCTTCCTGGGAAGGCAATCCCAGAATGCACTGTGATAACCAAATATGCGTGTGCTATATGCCTTTACGTCAGTTTTCTAATGTCACCTTTACCGAAATTAATTATGAGCTGAGTCTCCCGTGTTGGTGCTCATGAAGTTTTCCAAATGCGTCACTCATGAGGCTCCATTTCAGTTAAGATAATGCCATTAAAGTCACCTGCCTATATAGGCAGGAGGAAGTTCACTAGGTATTGGAACAGGCCCTATATGTCCAAAAGTGTGTGGACACCCAAACACCACACTTACATTTGCTAGTTGAATATTTAATTTAAAAACCATGAGCATTTACAGGGAGTTGGTCCTCCCTTTGCTGCTATAACAGCTTGCACTCTTCTGGGGCTGGCTTGCAGTCTGCAATACAATTAATCCTAATAGATGTTCAAAGGGGTTCAGGTCTGTGTTTTGTGCATGCTAGTCAAGCTTTCCACAGACTCAGTAACTCATTTATTTTTGAATATCACTTTGTGCACAGGGGTATTGTCATTCTGTGACAGAAGCCGCATTCTACAAGTAAATGCTTGTCTAAGCAGATTGCATTGCTGTATGTTTGATTTTATGGACATGTTAGGAAGGGATGTAGCTAAAATAGCCAAACCCGTTAACAAGGGGGTGTCCACATCAATGTATAGATACATACCAGCTATTTATTTACATTTCAATGGATGGTTAGTGGGATAGTTATTTGAATAGTTATATAGTTAGTCAGTCAGTCAGTCAGTCAGTCAGACAGATGATAGATAGATAGACAGACAGACAGACAGATGACCAACCCCCAGAGAGAGAGAGAGAGAGAGAGAGAGAGAGACAGACAGACAGACAGACAGACCCCCAGAGAGAGACAGTCAGTCAGACAGACAGATGATAGATAGATAGACAGTCAGACAGACAGATGACCAACCCCCAAAGAGAGAGACAGACAGACAGACTAACCCCCAGAGAGACAGACAGGCAGAGACAGATAGATAGTATAGACAAACAGACAGACCAACCGAACCCCAGAGAGACAGGCAGACAGACCAAATGACCCCCAGAGAGAGACAGACAGTACAGACAGACAGACAGACCGACCCCCAGAGAGAGACAGACAGACAGACAGACAGATAAATAGTATAGAATGACAGAAAGACTGACCCCCAGAGAGAGACAGACAGACAGACAGGCAGACAGATTGATAGGTTGGCCATGTTCACACAGCAGCAGAATATGGTTCTCAGACCTGTTTTGAGTGCTTAATATGGTTGCATTCACACACAGGACGGTTATTTACGAGTGTGACAACCGCATTCTATAACCGAACTGACACCCGCAAATTGTCATGTCTCACAACCACATTCTCAGCAAACCTGTGCTGAGTGGAGCCACACTGGACAACTAGTTGTCTGTCACATCATATAATGTGAAAACCATGCTGCACTGTACACGAGTGTGTCTCGGTTTATCATGAGGGGTTACTATAACGGCGAATCAATGCCAATAATCCATGCGTTATTGATGCTCGCACGCACGATAGAGTAAAGCCACGTGAGGAAAAACTCGCCGCGTGAGCGAAATCATTCTTCAAACTTTGAACACCTTTTAATTTAGTCAATCATAGGGCGGGCTTTTGCTATTTTGTCTGTAACCTCAAATATCATTTAAAAAGCAATTCAAAGCAGCCTGTCGGCTAATTATGATCTAATGAATGAACTCGCGCCTCATTTGGACTTGTTTATTTAATAGCACGGCGTTATTGTGATAAGACATGCTGGTGTTATAGACGTTGCCATATTTAATGCTTCATTTACTGTCACTGTTGTTACAATTGTTAGAATTATGGTTGTGACTTTGGTTGTTCATTCATACAGATAGTATTAAAGTTGCTACTGTAAGTAAATGTGGTTGTCAATCCCAAACACTGAATGTGTGAACTAGATAGACAGTCAGACAGACAGACAGACAGACAGACAGAGTGCATTCAGAAAGTATTCAGACCCCTTCACAGAGTTGTCCCTAAGCCACTCTTGTGTTGTCTTGGCTGTGTGCTTAGGGTCACTGTCCTGCTGGAAGGTGAACCTTCGGCCCAGTCTGAGGTCCTGAGTGCTCTGGACCAGGTTTTCATTAAGGATATCTCTGCATTTTGCTGCGTTCAGCTTTCTTTCAACCCTGACCAGTCCCCCAGTACCTGCCGCAGAAAAGCACCCCCACAGCATGATGCAACCACTGCCATGCTTCACCGTTGGGATGATATTCCACAGGTGATGAGCGGTGCCTGGTTTCCTCCACTTTCTTCTTTCCTTCGCTTGGAATTGAGGCCAAACAGTTTAATCTTCATTTCATCAAACAAGAGAATCTTGTTTCATACAGTCTGAGAGTCCTTTACGTGCGTTTTTTTATGTGTCTTGCACTGAGGAGAGACTTCTCTCTGGCCACTCTGCCATAAAGCCCAGACTGGTGGTGTTGCTGTGATGGTTGTCCTTCTGCAAGCTTCTCCCATCTCCACACATGATCTCTGGAGATCAACCAGAGTGACCATTGGGTTCTTGGTCACCTCTTTTACCAAGGCCCTTCTCCCGATAACTCAGTTTGGCCAGGCAGCCAGCTCTAGGAAGAGTCCTGGTTGTTCCAAACTTCTTCCATTTAATAATTATGGAGGCCACTGTGGAGGCCACTTGGGAACCTTCAATGCAGCCAAAAAAAATTTGTAGCCTTCCCAGATCTGTGCCTCGACACAATCCTGTCTCTGAGCTCTGCAGGAAGTTCCTTTGACCTCATGGCTTGTTTTTTTCTTTGATAAGCATTTTAAGCTGTGAGACCTTATATAGACAGGTGTCTGCCTTTCAAAATCATGTCCAATCAATTGAATTTGCCACAGGTGGACTCCAATCAAAGTGTAGAAACATCTCAAAGATGATCCAGAGAAATGGGATGCACCAGAGCTAAATTTCAAATGTCATAGCAAAGGGTTTGAATACTTATGTCAATGTGATATTTCAGTTTTTTATTTTTAATACATTTACAAAGTTATAAAAAAATCTGGTTTTTGCTTCGTTATTTGGGATATGGAGTGTAGATTGATAAATAATTTAAAGCATTTTAGCATAAGGCTGCAACATAGCAAAATGTGAAAAAAAATTAAGGGGTCTGAATGCATTCTGAATTCACTGAAGATAAATGGATATTAAGTTAGTACAGACAGACAGCCACACAGACCAACAGACATACAGACAGACAGACTGATAGATGGAAACCAAAATATATGTTTGCATTTGCCCAATCAAACATGTTGGGTATTTTCAAAACTGCCACAATCTGCATTTGATTGATGTTTCATAATTGGTGAAACTTACCTTGGCTGCTATGGTCGCCGGGGTCATCCTCGGCCTCTGGGGGTCTTCCAAATGCATCCCAGAATAGCCCTGGGACTGAGGAGAGCTTTCTGCCTCCCTCAGCCTATCCAAAGGCTCTTTCCTCCTCTGAAGTGTGCTGGCCAATGGTTGTTCATTGGAACCTACTTTGGACCAATCCTAAGGAAGTAGACATGGTTAGTGTAGAGCTGTGTAAAGCAATATTATAACGGTCTCAAGGACAAGGAAGACTGGCCCACTCTCCAGCAGTTTGAGTGTCCTCTTATATGCTTTCAAAAAATCCCAATCCTTGTTTTTGTTTCACTGTGTGAGTTGGCTGAACTAAAATCAAAGGTACCTTCCGTGGCCTGCTCAGTTTTGCAAATCTCCCAGCCAGAGATTTGAAACCAGGATCAAAGAGCCAAACAGAAAAGTTGTGTGTTAAAAAGAAAAATGAAGCAATGAATGTGGTTAAGCAAAAAGAAACCAAAATGGAACATTGTCAATAAGTGTTATTCAGGAGGCATACAAACACAGGCACAAAAAAACAAAAAAACAAAAAAACAAAAACTGCAATGAAAGTGCCAATGGAGACAAACCTTCCAGTAAGGAACCTTTGATGTGGGAGAGGGAGTGTTGGATCCAGGGGAGCAGTTATAGGGTGGGGACGCAGGAAGTATGACAGAGAAAGGCCTGATGGAGCCAGTGTGTGAGAGAGCAGGGCGGAAGGTAGCGAAGGACAAGCCAAACTGCGGAATGGAGAGATTAGATCGAGACCGTCAGAATAGCGAGATAACCCCTTTCCCCCTACATATGGGTAGAGGAGGCTTGGTGTTTGGTCACCGCTTTGCAAATTCATGCTGAGAGGGTCAGGTAAAGACCATTTGAAGACAGAATGATAGTCTCTCAGGTCCCATATACAAACAATACAAAATCTCACTATTACAGCACACATCACAGTTGCAGCACATTCATGTCTTATGGATAGAGTAATGTATACTTACTGTAGGAGAGCTACACTCACTAACTGACTGACACGTCTCAGATGCTTCGGAGGATGCAGAACTTGATGACTTCTGTAAGAGAGACAATAGATATAGAGGGTCTCTGTCAAAGTTTACATTATTTGGAAGTATTATGGTACTAAACCACATTTCAAATGAATACACTTTCCAAAGAGTGTAAACACTGGCGCATTCAAAGCATGCTTTGTTTGAATGATCAAACTTGCCAATGGCTAATGGCTAAACTTGAGGCAGAGCTAACTGTTTGTCCAAATAAAACAGCTGTTAATACAGTATGCCAATCATTTTCTATTAAACTATTAAAGTAATTAAACTATTCATCTGTAAGTGAAATGGTACATTGTGGCGTTAAATGCTAAATGTTTTTTAGTTAGCATACAGTAAGAGTGAGGTTTCATGCTATATCTGTATTTTTGTGCTCTGTTTAAAGGTTTTATTGGAAGATGTCGATGTTAGCAAGCAAGGCAAGACAACAGGCAATTTATTTATAAAGCACAATTAAAAACAACAGTTAGTTGATCAATGTGCTGTACAATTTTTATAACATATGCAAAAAGCAAAACATACAGTACACACCAATATTATACAACACAGACGTCTAACTACTCAACATAAAACAACAAGATTTCAACATGTCATTAAACAGGGTTCGATTCAAATTGTGTGGAGGCAATTCTTATGTGCAAAGGCAAACTGTTCCAGAGCTTCTGGGCCAACACTGCAAAGGTGCAGTCCCCCCATAATTTACGTCTAGACCTAGGAACAATCAAGAGTTTCTGGTCAGAGGACCTAAGTGATCTGGATAGTGAGTAAAACTGTAGTAAATCTGAAATATAAGATGGTGCAAGGCCATTTAAAGATTTAAAAACAATCAATCAAATCTTAATATCAATCCTATAACGGACCGGCAACCAATGTAAAGAAAACAAAATGGGAGTAATATGGTCCCATTTCTGTGAACCTGGCAACAATCTAGCAGCAGCATTCTGGACAATTTGCAATCGTGATAACGTGGATTGACTAATCCCTACATATAGGGAATTACAGTAGTCCAGACATGAAGACACAAAAGCATGCATCACTCTCTCAAAATCAGAAAAGGACAAAAATGGCTTGACCTTGCCAGTGTTCTAACTGAAAAAAGCCTGATCTGACAATGGCATTAATCTGTTTGTCAAATTTTAATGAGTCATCAAAAAGTACCCCTACATTTTTTACCATGGATTTACAATAAATAGATAAAGGGCCTAAATCAATATTCGGGGACCCAGATGCATTAGAGGGTGCAAACACAATAGTCTCTATTTTACATTCATTTAGATGCAAGAAGTTCACAGCCAACCATGTTTCCAGTTCCTTCAAACATGCATGCAAGAAGAGGTCCTAAAGAGTTACTTTCCTTCCTTACTGGCACATATATTTGAGTATCGTCAGCATAGCAGTGAAATGATACTCCGTGTTTTTTAAAAATAGACCCAATTGGAAGCATATATAATGAAAACAAAATGGGTCCCAAAATGGATCCTTGTGGAATCCCACATGTAAGAGGGGCCAAAGATCCTCACCTAAGGAAACTGAAAAACTTCTATTAGTTAAACAGGACTTAAACCAGTTTAAAACAGTACCTCGAATCCCTACCAATTGCTCAATCCATGCAATAAGAATTTCATGGTCTATGGTGTCAAATGCTGCACTAAGGTCTATTAACACCAGAATTGCAGCATCCCCAGTGTCCAGAGTAACCAAAACATCATTAAGAACCTTTAAAAGTGCAGATTCTGTACTATGATGCTCCCTAAAACCAGACTGAAATACCTCAAAGAGAGAATTACTGTTCAAATAAGACTGCAGCTGAATAAAAACAGCTTTCTCCAACACTTTTGAGAGAAAAGGTCATTTTAAAATAGGTCTACAGTTTGAATAAACTGTAGGATCCAAATTAATATTTTTAATTAAAGGCTGCACCATGGCATGTTTAAAAAAGGCCAGAACAGACCCTGATACAAGGCAGCTATTTATTATAGCTAAAACACTAGGCCCAACTGTATCAAAAGCCTGTTTGATCAGTTCTGACAGCACAATATTAAGTGGGGATTCCGATGGCCTCAGCTGGTCTACTATTTAACCAAACTAGAGAGATGGAGAAGTTCAAAGTGATCAAACAACACAGAGCAACATGGAGGGACAGACAGATCAAAAACAGCGGGTGTTATTTGAGATCTAATATTTTCCATTTTTAAAACAAAAAATCTCTTAAACTGTTCACAAGTATCTACTGAGATATCAGGCCCAATCACATTAGATGGACTGACAACAGAGTTTATAGTTTTAAATAATACTTTAGGTTTATGACAGATTTTCTCAATAATATCAGAGAAATACTTTAATGGCACTTTGATAGGTATGCAAGGAGTCCCTTAAAATTTCGTAAGACACCTGGAGCCAGTCCTTCTGCCATTTACGCTCTGCTCTTCTCAAAATCTGTCTAAGTGCTCACATTGTATCATTAATCCAAGGCTCTGCCTTGGTTTTTACATGCCTCACCTTCAAGGGTGCAATGGAATCTAAAATGGCTGAACCTACAACATTAAAAGAACAAAGAAGAGACTCCGGGTTCAAATATGATGAAGGGATTTCAAAACCAGAAACATTGTGATTATTCACAAATGCAGTAGAAAACTCACTTTTAATACTGGAATTCATCATATGACACAGACGTGCAGGTGGATGAGATTTAGCAGTCTGACATAGGAGAGAAGCCCCAAAAATGACTGGTTTGTGGTCAGAGAAAGTTGCATCACAAACATCAACATAACACAGAGAAAAGCCATAAGATAAAATTAAATCCAAAGTATGCCCATGATCATGTGTTGGACCCTTTACAAATTGCACAAGATTAAAAGAGTCAATAAGATTCAAAAAGTCTTTCACCAGAGGGTCAGCTGGACAGCAGACATGAATATTAAATCCCCCACGATTAAAAACTTGTCAAATTTCAATAAAATTCCCCCTAAGAATTCAGAAAAGTCGTGAATAAAGTCTTTATTAAATTTGGGTGGCCGATATACCACTACACACAACATAGGCTCAGCTAAATCTAGTTGAAAGACTTGCAGTTCAAAACTAGGGAAAAGTTCAATCTCTACAAGTCGACAGTGAAAACGTCATGGTTACTGGTGTAACCTCCGTTCCCTGATGGAGGGAACGAGACGTTGGTGTCGATGTAGTGACACTAGGGGTCACTCTTGGGAGCCCGAGACACCTCTGGTCTTTGATAAAAGGCCAATGAAAATTGGCGAGTGGTATTTGCATGCCACTCCCCCGAACATACGGGTATAAAAGGAGCTGGTATGCAACCACTCATTCAGGTTTTACGCTGAGGAGCCGATATAAGGTCCGGCCATTTCAGCGGGTAGTTCAGCGTTGTGGCAGGAGGGACCAACGTCTCGTTCCCTCCATCAGGGAACGGAGGTTACACCAGTAACCATGACGTTCCCTATCTGTCACTCACTCGACGTTGGTGTTGATGTAGTGACACTAGGGGTCCCTATACAAAACGCCATAAGGCTGAACTGTGTTACGAGAACTGGCGGTGTGTGGTGGGCAGACTTGCTGTGTGCCTCATAGCCAGCACGCCAGGTCGACACGTAACCTCCCCCAACACAGTTATGAGTGTCGAACGGCCCTTTTTGGGGACAAGTCGACTACCCAGAGATAGAGACAGGCTTAACCCACTCGTGGCCTCTTTCCCCTTCTCTTTTTCCACTCCCTAAAAAAGAAGGAGGATTATCCGACTGGGCCGCCAGGTCTAGTCGGGGGGTGTCCCTCCCAAGGGGAGGACACCGCAGAGACCACACCTCGCCCCAAGAGAGGGGGGGATATTTAAGTGGAACAATACATCACATGGTCTTTCCAACCATGTGGAGAGCCTTCAAGGTAGATCCTGCCCAATGGGGGAGGAGTTACTACAACATGGAGACTGTGGCAGAGGGGCTCTGCCCAAGGAAGATGCAGTTTGCCAGCAGGGAAATGAATTAGCGGAAGATATAGATCGCATGGGGTTAGCCTTACAGGGAACCGCCACATTCGGAGCACCTACCCCAGAACCGGGCTCTTAGTTAGCACGTGTACTGGGCCGGAAGCGAGTCTCTCCGAAAACTCGACTGCCACAGGGCTCGGAGGAAGTCAACCAGGGAACAACTCTTGTTAACACTACTGGGAATTAACAGCGCACGTCTTCAGCTCAAAAGGAGGTGGAAGGCGCTATGTGCAAGCGATATACCCGGCCGGCTATCCCGGGCTTATCCACTTGTTGCGTGCCACTACCTGGGATGAAACCGGTTCCACCCGGAGGTTGTAGAACCTTGCGAAGGTGTTGGGTGTTGCCCAGCCCGCTGCTCTGCAAATGTCTGTTAGAGAGGCACCTCTGGCCAGGGCCCAAGAAGCCGCTACACCACGGGTAGAATGGGCTCGTAGCCCTACCGGGGGCGGCATGTTTTGGGCGAGATATGCCATAGTTATGGCGTCAATGAGCCAGTGGGCGATCCTCTGCTTGGAGACAGCGCTTCCTTTCCGCTGTGCACCAAAGCAGACAAAGAGCTGCTCAGAGACTCTAAAGTTTTGCGTGCGATCCAAATAGATGCGTAAAGCGCGCACCGGATACAGCAATGACAGGGCTGGGTCTGCCTCCTCCTGGGGCAGCGCTTGCAGGTTCACCACCTGGTCCCTAAAAGGAGTGGTGGGAACCTTGGGCACATAGCCCGGTCGGGGTCTCAGGATCACATGAGAATAGCCTGGACCGAACTCCAGGCACATTTCGCTGACAGAGAACGCTTGCAGGTCACCTACCCTCTTGATGGAAGTGAGCGCAGTCAGGAGGGCAGTCTTCAAGGAGAGTGCCTTAAGCTCGGCTGACTGCAAAGCTCAAAGGGGGCTCTCTGTAGACCCTGAAAAACTACAGAGGTCCGATGAGGGAACGAGGCGCGGCCTGGAGGGATTCAGCCTCCTGGCGCCTCTTAGGAACCTGATGATCAGATCATGCTTCCCTAAGGACTTACCGTCGACTGCGTCGTGGTGTGCTGCTATGGCAGCAACGTACACCTTCAAGGTGGAAGGGGACAGCCTCCCTTCCAACCTCTCTTGCAGGAAGGAAAGCACTGATCTGACTGCGCATCTCTGGGGGTCTTCCCGATGGGAAGAACACCACTTAGCGAACAGATGTCACTTAAAGGCATACAGCGCCTCGTAGAAGGAGTCCTAGCCTGAGTGAACGTGTCTACCATCGCAGGTGGGAGACAACTTAGGTCTTCCGTGTCCCGTCCAGGGGCCAGACATGGAAATTCCTGAGGTCTGGGCACGGGTGCCAGATGGTGCCCCTTCCCTGAGAAAGAAGGTCCTTCCTCAGGGGAATTTGCCCGGTGGGAGCTGTCGCGAGGAGCGTGAGGTCCGAGCACCATGTCTGGGCGGGCCAGTAGGGTGCTTTCCAGGACGACCTTCTCCTCATCCTCCCTGACCTTGCGCAGGGTCTGTGTGAGCAGGCTCACTGGGGGAAAACGCATATTTGCGAATGCCAGGGGACCAGCTGTGTGCCAGCGCGTCTATGCCGAGGAAGGCCTCGGTCAGGAAGTACCAGAGGGGGCAGTGGGGAGGATTCTTGGGAGAGCGAACAGGTGCACCTGTGCCTGTCGAATCGACTCCAAATCAGCTGGACCACCTGAAGGTGGAGTCTCCACTCTCCCTTGAGGGTAACCTGATGTGACGGCACGTCCGCCGAAGTGTTGAGGTTGCCCGAGATGCGAGTGGCTTGCAGCGACTTGAGGTGCTGCTGACTCCGTTGGAGGAGACGGCGGGCGAGTTGTGACATACAGCGGGAGCACAGACCGCCTTGGCGGTTGACATATGCTACCACTGCCGTGCTGTCTGTCCAAACTAGCACGTGCTTGCCCTGGATCAATGGCCGGAACCTCCGCAGGGCGAGCAGAATTGCCAGTAACTCGAGGCAGTTGATGTGCCAACGCAGCCGCGGACCCGTCCAGAGGCCGGCGGCTGCGTGCCCGTTGCCAACAGCACCCCAGCCCGTTTTGGAGGCGTCTGTCGTGACCACGACACGCCTGGAGACCAGTTCTAGGGGAACACCTGCTCATAGAAATGAGAGGTCAGTCCAAGGGCTGAAAAGACGGTGACAGACTGACGTAATGGCCACGCGGTGTGTCCCAGGCGCCATGCCCATCTCGGGACTCGAGTCTGGAGCCAGTGCTGAAGCGGCCTCATATGCATCAACCCGAGCGGGGTGGCCACTGCCGAGGATGCCATATGTCCCAGGAGCCTCTGAAAAAGTTTCAGTGGAACCGCTGTTTTCTGTTTGAACGCCTTCAAACAGGCCAGCACCGACTGGGCGCGCTCATTTGTAAGGTGCGCCGTCAAGGAGACTGACTCCAACTCCAAACCGAGAAAAGAGATGCTCTGAACCGGGAGGAGCTTGCTCTTTTCCCAGTTGATTCGAAGCCCTAGTCGGCTGAGGTGTGAGAGCACCAGGTCCCTGTGTGCGCATAACACATCTCAAGAGTGAGCTAAGATTAGCCAGTCGTCGAGATAGTTGAGAATGCGAGTGCCCACCTCCCTTAACGGGGCAAGGGCAGCCTCTGCGATCTTCGTAAAGACGTGAGGAGACAGGGACAGGCCGAAAGGGAGGACTTTGTACTGATACGCCTGACCCTCGAACGTGAACCACAGGAAGGGTCTGTGTCGAGGAAGGATCGAGACGTGAAAGTACGCATCCTTCGGGTCTACCGCCGCAAACCAATCTTGATGCCGGACGCTCGCTAGAATGCTTCTTTGCGTCAGCATCTTGAACAGGAGTCTGTGTAAAGCCCGGTTCAGTACTCGCAGGTCCAAGATTGGCTGCAACCCTCCGCCTTTTTTCGGTACAATGAAGTAGGGGCTGTAAAACCCTTTCTTCATCTCGGCTGGAGGGACAGGTTCTATCGCGTCCTTCCATAGGAGGGTAGCGATCTCCGCGCAAGGTAGCAGCATTTTCGTCTTTCACCAAGGTGAAGTGGACACCGCTGAACCTGGGCGGATGCCCGGCGAAGTGAATCGCACAGCCGAGTCAGACGGTCCGGACCAGCCCTCGTGACGGACTGGAAGGCGCAAGCCATGCGTCCAAGTTCCGCGCAAGGGGGACCAAAGGGACAATGTCATCGGATGTACCGGCAGGTGGGGCCTCGCGGCGGGGCGGAGCTCGAGGTGCCACACCACGTCGTGGCTGTGCTGAGTCCGAGGACATCGAAGCACTTACCTGGCTCCTTGTGACCACCCCCGGAACAGCCTGGGACGGGGGAGGAAGAGGCCTGTCCTCGTGACCCGTGGAGACTGTCACATCGGGGGCGGATTTGTGCCACAGCTGGGCGCTCAGGGCGGGAGACCGCCACTGGAGCGCCAACCTGCCAAATGGAGTGGTGGACAGTGGTCGTGATGCCAGCCATACACACCGGATACGTGACCCAGGGAACAAGGAAACCACTCTTGCTGAGCTCATGAGTACTGCAGCCACTTGGGCATGCAGCGCAATTAAATGCAAAAGGTAACAAAAAGATGAAGATCTGCTTACCAGCTCCAGAGCAGCGGGTTTCGTTGTCCCTGGGTCGCCCGTCTCAAGGGCACTTTGAAGCCTTTCACGGGTTCTGGGCGGCCGTGAGACGGGTGGCGTCTGCTTCCTACGGTGGGCTCCACGCCGGGACCAGGCCGAAGGGGCGGGCTGCGGCGGAGCCGGTGCAGTCACCACAGGGGGACGCCCTTGGCGATGAGTAGATGGGGTGCGGGATCTTGAGCCGCGCCGGGGCAGGATATGCTGGCTAGCATCCATCTACTGCTCTACCAATAGGCCCGCCTGGGAAATGGGGGCAGCAAGGAATTGTGTCTTGTCGGCCTCACCCATCTCGACCAGGTTGAGCCAAAGGTGGCGCTCCTGGACCACTAGTGTGGCCATCGTCTGCCCGAGAGACCGCGCCGTGACCTCCGTCGCTCGGAGAGCGAGGTCGGTCGCCGAGCGCAGTTCCTGCATCAATCCCGGGGCGGAACTACCCTCGTGCAGTTCCTTTAGCGCCTTGGCGGACTTGCAGGAGAGCCATGGCGTGCAGGGCGGAGGCGGCTTGTCCAGCGGCACCGTAGGCCTTGGCCGTCAGAGATGACATAAACCTACAGGCCTTGGACGGGGGCTTTGGGCACCCGCGGCAGGTGGCGGCGCTCTGCGGGCATAGGTGCACCGCGAGCACCTTTATCCACCGGGGGATTGCCAAATAACACTTGGCCGCCCCACCATCGAGGGTAGTGAGAGCAGGGAAGCTGAAAAGATCGGGACCGGGCAGTAAAAAGTGCCTCCCGCGACCTTGTCAGCTCTTCATGCACTTCCGGGAAGAAAGGAACGGGGTGGGGCGTGGCTTTGAGTGGCTTTTTGCCCGGGAAAGCATGTCGTCATCTCCGCGTCAGCCTGTGACTGGGCGATCGACCCCGAAGGGAGAAGCCCAGCTGAGGCTTCCGACTGGACGAGCCCGCTCTCCGATGCTGCGCTCGAGAGCTCATCACTTTCGCGGGCTCCGAATTAGAGGTCGAACTCGCCGTGAGACGAGCCGGCGGACTCACCCGGATGCCCGATCGGGGCAGACGAGCATGCTGGGGAATGGGAGGTCCGCGGGGGGATACCCGGTGGAAGCGGTCCCATTAGGGTCCCCAAATCGCCCCCAGTGCTAGCTGCGCTGGCCTCAAACCCGTGGGTAAAAGGACCGATGCGGGAGCCTCTGGGGTGGCTTGCTTTCTTACGAAGGCGAGCCGCGACCGCAACGTTGCCATGGACACATTCTCGCAATGAGAACATGACCATCCACGAATGCTGTCTCCGCGTGAGCAGTGCCCAGACATGAAAGACAGTAATCGTGACCGTTAGAAGGCGAGAGATAACGAGCACAACCAGGAATAACACACAATCGGAAAAGCATCTTTAAAAAGACGCGTCTTTAAAAAGACGTTCCGTGTGTGCGCTCTTTTAGAGAAATATATACTCTTTTAGAGGGGAAAAATGCTCTTTCAGAAAATATACTCTCAAGTTTTTCTGCCGAAGCGCCCAGGTGCATTCTCTGCAGTGCACCAGTGCAGAGGAGGGAGAAGCCACTGAAATGCGCCGTCAGATCCAGCAGAAGTGAATGAACAGTGATATTCAGCTCAATGAGCATGACCGTTCGGCTCCGAAGAGAAAATCTGAATGAGTGGTTGCATACCAGCTCCTTTTATACACTTTTTGGACCTCAAGATGGCGCAGAGTATGGCTGCTGCGTAGCCATACTCGGCAACATAGCAATGTTTTGTTTGTTTTGTTTACAGTTCTTATGTTTTTTGTCCAGGATGTTGTCTGCCTTATTGTCTACGACAGACAAACACTTTTGGACATTGGTTCAGCGATCTCACACCGAAAACCGGACTTCACATTCCGCAATGCCGACCCGCTGTTTACAAACACGCAAGCAGAGCCCTTTGTCTGTGCGGCACGGCCGCGGAAATGCAGGAGGAAAAGGGGAAACAGAGCCGGCGTTCTCATCAGAGTAAGACGCCGCGCAAATCGACCCCTGCTACCCACTATTCTACTGGCAAATGTTCAGTCTCTGGATAACAAGCTCTGCGAGCTGAAACCGCGGATCTCTTTCCAACGAGAGACGAGGGACTGCTGCATTATCTGCCTAACAGAAACTTGGATGTCTGCGGAGATTCCAGACTCAGCCATTGAACCCGCGGAGTTCTCCATGCACCGAGCGGACAGAGCGAAAGACCTCTCAGGTAAAACTAGAGGAGGTGGTGTATGTTTTATGATCAACAAATCCTGGTGTGATCAGAGGAACGTACATTCCATCAAGTCTTTCTGTTCTCTTGATCTGGAATTTCTTATGCTTCTATGTCGACCATTCTGGCTACCGAGGGAATTCACAGCGGTCATTATCACTGCTGTGTACATTCCCCCACAAGCCGACACAGACCGGGCACTCAAGGAACTGTACGGGATTATAAGTGAGCAAGAAACCGCGCACCCTGAGGCCACATTCAATGTGACCGGGGACTTTAATAAAGCCAGTTTAAAATCAGTCACACCAAAATATCACCAGCACATTAGTTTCAACACACGAGGGGACCGGGTTTTGGATCATTGCTACTCTCCGTTCCGGGATGGCTACAAATCCCTCCCCCGCCCACCATTTGGCAAATCGGACCACTCTTCCATTCTGCTTCTGCCCGCTTACAGGCAGAAACTGAAACAGGAAGCACCCACCCTCAGAACGATCCAGTGCTGGTCAGACCAATCAGACTCTATGCTACAAGACTGTTTTGATCACACGGACTGGGAGATGTTCCAGTCCGCCTCTGATGACGACATGGAGCTTTACGCTGATAGCGTAATGTGTTTCATCAGAACGTGCGTAGAGGAAGTGATTCCGACCAGAACTGTACGAATCTATCCGAATCAGAAGCCGTGGATCAATAGCGATGTTCGCGCGGCACTTAATGTGCGGACCTCCGCTTTTAATTCCGGGAACGCGGAGGGGCATAAACAAGCCAGTTATGCCCTCCGAAAAACTATCAAAACAGCAAAACGCCAGTATAGGAGCAAGATTGAAGGACAGTTTAACACCACCAACTCTAGAAGCATGTGGCAGGGAATTAACATCATCACGGACTTTAAAGGGAATAAAAACTCCGCCATGAACACCGCTGCCTCTCTACCGGATGAGCTAAATACTTTTTATGCTCGTTTCGAGGGAAATAACACCGCCCTCGCGGAGAGAGCTCTCGCGGCTGAAGCTACAGAGGTTAGTTCACTCTCTGTCTCTGTAGCGGATGTAACCCGATCCTTCCGACGGGTGAATATCCGCAAAGCCGTGGGCCCAGACGGCATTCCGGGCCGCGTCATCAGAGCGTTCGCGAACCAACTGGCTGGTGTTTTTACGGACATTTTCAACCTTTCCCTCTCTTTGTCTGTAGTCCCCACATGCTTTAAAACATCCACCATTGTGCCTGTTCCAAAACAATAAAAAATAACTTGTTTAAATGACTGGCGTCCTGTTGCTCTGACCCCCATCATCAGCAAATGTTTTGAGAGACTAATCAGAGATTACATCTGCTCTGTCTTGCCACTCAATCTTGACCCGCTGCAGTTTGCTTGCCGCAACAACCGCTCCACTGATGATGCCATTGCATCTACAATACACACTGCTCTCTCCCACCTGGAAAAAAAGAACACTTATGTGAGAATGCTGTTTGTAGATTACAGCTCAGCATTCAACACCATAGTGCCCTCCAAGCTAGATGAGAAACTCCAGGCTCTGGGCTTAAACAGCTCGCTGTGCAGCTGGATCCTGGACTTCCTGTCAAGTAGACGCCAGGTGGTTAGAATAGGCAGCAACATCTCCTCATCACTAACCCTCAACACTGGAGCCCCGCAGGGCTGTGTTCTCAGCCCACTACTGTATTCCTTGTACACACATGACTGTGTGGCAACACATAGCTCCAATGCCATCATTAAGTTTGCTGATGACACGACGGTGGTAGGTCTGATCACTGACAATGATGAAACAGCCTACAGAGAGGTGAAGAAGGCTCATCAGCGCCTCTTCTTCCTGAGACGGCTGAGGAAGTTTGGAATGAACCGCCACATCCTCACACGGTTCTACACCTGCACTGTGGAGAGCATCCTGACTGGCTGTATCTCCGCCTGGTACGGCAATAGCACCGCCCACAACCGCAAAGCACTGCAAAGGGTGGTGCGAACTGCCAAACACATCATCGGAGGTGAGCTTCCCTCCCAATATATACAAGGCGGTGTGGGGAAAAAAGCTCGGAGGATCATCAGAGACTCCAGCCACCTGAGCCATGGGCTGTTCTCACTGCTACCATCAGGTAGGCGGTATGGCAGCATCAGGACCCGCATCAGCCGACTCCATGATAGCTTCTTCCCCCAAGCAATCAGACTTCTGAACTCTTGATCTCTCATGATCAATATATATCAGCACTGCACTTTATTACCCTTACTCTTATATCTCACACCGGACTGTCATAAATTATATTATTATTATTATATTATGTCTCTCTTAACAACTGACTATCAACCGACAGCCTGAATGTCAATACAGTACAATACTGTACATTCTATATATATTTTAATTTTTAATTTTTATTGAATAATGTGTATCTATATAGTAAAAAAAAACAAAGCGTATTGTATACTGTACAGTGTATGTTATTATTTGTATATTGTTGAGTGTAATTATGTGTATAACAGATGTTTAAATTGTGTTGTGTTAATTTGATGTTATTGTAAATTGGTATATCTCTCATCACTGTCACGACTGCTATGTTGATTGGAACTGCACCCAAGAATTTCACACACCATTGCACTTGTGTATATGGCTGTGTGACAATAAAGTGATGTGATTTGATTTGATTTTGATTTGATGTTCGGGGGAGTGGCATGCAAATACCACTCGCCAATTTTCATTGGCCTTTTATCAAAGACCAGAGGTGTCTCGGGCTCCCAAGAGTGACCCCTAGTGTCACTACATCGACACCAACGTCGAGTGAGTGACAGATAGGGAACTGTTTTTAAAAACAGAAGCCAAACCTCCACCTCTGCCGGAAGCTTGAGGAGAGTTAACAAATTTACAATCCGAGGGAACGAGGTCAGCAAAAGGGCTTAAATCACCGGTAGATAGCCAAGTCTCAGTCACAAATAGAACATCCAATAATTTAGAGGTAAAGAAATCCCTCAGGATAAACGTCTTGTTACAAAGCGATCTCGCATTAACCAGTGCCATATTGATTAACATAGAGTCGCCTACCAACTGTGATGCACGACACAGAGGTGGAAGATTTTGGAGATTTACACCCCCACCTTTACGGAGATATTGCATCTGACATATGGGATGCTCTATGAAGATTTCCGAAGTAATCGGATGAATCCACGTATATACTGGCTCCAGAGAGTGCCAATAATCTAATCGATCATACTCCCAGTCATCATTGAAATCATGATGGTCGAAATTGGTCCTAGACGCCAGCCACAGATTAGCCTTGAGTTTGACAGAATACCCGCCTCGTTTCCCATGTCTTCTTCGACACTTTTTTGGTGGAAGGGTGCAGGGAAGCCGGCACAGGGCCGGTGGCACACCGGACAGGAATGGAGGAAGGTATGAACATGGTCCTCAGAATTCTTGCTCAAACAGTATATTAACAGTGTTTCTGATGTTAATGAGCATAAGACGGTCATAAACCAAAATAGCAGTGACATCCTGGACTAAGACAAAATAAAAACAAACAAACCAGATAGCAGACGGCCAGCCACACACAGAGGCGCCATCTTGTGACAATAGAACAGAAAGCAACAAATAAACCCTGTTGCCACAAATAACCATGCAGCTCACAGCTTGTGAACTCTATACAAAAGTTTGGCAAGGTTGCTTAACATTGCTAATGTACTGTAATACATTACTGGATGTTATGTCCCAGATGGCCACCAACACCCATCATTAAAAAGTGTTCAAAGGGCTTTTACCTGTCCACCAGCTACCGTCTGATAAAATATACATGTACTGGTGTGCCTGCTGTTTTGGAATTGCACAGGTTGGCTCTTTAAAAACACTCATCCTTCGAGTGGTGGGTGTCATTTTTCAGGCATGTGCTGGGTAGAATCACAGCCAAACCCCTTTTTTTCCAGTGGAGGAAGAGTAGCATGTTGGCTCTTAGAAAGTGCATTACTCTTGCATTACTCCATGGAAAGTGTTTAGAAAAGCAGGCTCCATGTAGGTGAAGTATGTGAAAGTGTATGTTCCACACACAATGCTTCACAAGCACATTTCAAACATGCTCTGGTTCTGCACCATTTTCTATTGCAATGTTTGCAGAGACTGTCATAAATCTATTTCACCACAGCTCAAGAATAGTTTGGTTTAATTTTTGTCCACAAGAGGACACTATAATCCTTCAGATGCAAGCAGGGAATCTCAAAGCCTGTCTAGAGCTGGGACATAGATGTACGGAAACTAGTAACAGAGGATTTAGCTCAAGTACTAAGAGAGGATATATTTTGTGGGTTCACACTATTTATGCAGAGGAGGACCTTTATAGTTGCTGTTTGCTTATTCAGGAAAAGTAGATTTTAGATTTGAGGTGTTTCAACAGGTTTTCAAAATTTAATTTACAGTTCACTATATATTACAGAGTTTTCCAACCGCTGTGCTACTGCGAACATTAGTGGACCTGGACACTCTTGCATTGGGAAACAAAAGAATAAAACAAAAACAGTGAGTTATAGACAATACAGCTTGGTCTGTGGGAAGAAACTCTCTAACCATGCAATGGATCCTAGCTAGCTTGAATGCCATCTACAAACAAAACATCCATAATTTACTGAAAAACACATCAACTATTTTGTGCATTTGAGAGATCAAATGGGGAAACAGGCTTTAATGAGAAAGAGTACCACAGTGCTTAAAAAAGAACTCAAACCACAAACGGTGTAAGAGTCATTAATTCTGCCTGCATGCAAATCCATTGTAAAAACAATGTTGGGTCCAGATAAGTGGTCGACAGATATGGGTTTTTCAATGGCAGATACCGATATTTAGAGAGCAGGATGGCTGATGACCGCTAAATCAGATTTTCTAAAGTAAAACATTTTATGCAATAGTTACTCAAATTTGCATAAACTTGAAAATAAAAAATCTTGAAAACAGAAAGTGTTGACAAATCTACTGGTAGAGTTTGGAAAGTTAACACTTCTGTTAATCTTCTGTTATTGGCCAAGTATTGATAATCTCAAACTGGCAAAATATCGGCTGTTTATTTGCATGTTCAAAGCCTAGTGTGACTGCCCCTTGAGCCTGTTCTTTCAGTTGGAGCAGATACTAAATGAACTCACTGACCTGGAATTTATGACTTCCGTCATGTCCAGCTCATAAATAATGAACCAAAAACTATTATCATCTTATGTAATGTACTTAAGTCTTCTGACACTTAAATCATACCGTTAAATCATGCAGTTACTGACTGGTTTTTCATATGACAGTTTCGTTTAAGATAGGACTAGGGTCACGTGATGCCATGCAAGGAGCGGACGTGTAAATGACGACCTCTGCGCACTTTGCTCTGGAGATATTAAAAGCCACTTACATGCTCAAGCTGAAACCTCTGACAGGCCTGCAGACCAGGGACTCGGTTTAGACGGTGCGACGGGAGAAATTCAGCGTCAACTGTCCAATGTCTGTGATGCTGACGAAAGTTGTTGCGGACTTGCTGTAATACATCAATTGATTACTGTGATGGAAACAAAATTCTCTGAGTTGGTTACAAGAATCGGGGATGTTGAGAGATGGGACGATTATCTGGAGTCATCGGAGAGGGAATTAGCTGCTAACCCGCTAGCCACCAAAGTTGATTTGGAACGCATTTTGGAAAAACTGAAGGATTTGGAGAAACACAACCGGCAAAACAACGTCCAAATTATAGGAATTCCTGAGCATGGCGAAGGCAGAGATATGGTGAAATTCCTAGACGAGCTTTTCCTGAGTCTGCTTGACATAACAGGCCACAAGCTGGAAATTGAGCGAGCGCACAGAGTCCCGGCTAGGAGATCGGCTGAGGGAGACAGGCCCTGATCAATTCTGGCCAAACTTCTGAGATCATCCAATAAAGATCTCGTGTTGCATGAGGCGAGGAGCAAAGGAAGGCTTTCTTGGAAGAATCACAGTGTTTTCTTGTTCCCAGACTTTGCGAGTTCGACAAGAGAGAAACATGATCAATTCAGGGAATGCAAGAAACTCTTACAACAACGGAAGATCGCTTTTGCACTGATGTTCCCGGCCAAACTGAGAATAGATACTAAGGATGGCCGCAAAATATTTACATGCCCTCAGCAAGCCTTGTCTTTCATAGAAACAATGGGTGAGTAAACCATTTGGTGATTTTCATGTGGCCCCCGAGTGGATTGACCCGCTGTGCATACACTCGACTGTCTGAGGAGGCTGGGCACCATTTTGTTTCTTTTTGTGTTGGTTCCACCTAGCGGCTGGAGTTTGTTTTGTGTAGTAACACTCCTTCAAGAAACTTTTGCATCAACGGAAGGTCACTTTTACACTGAAGTTCCCGGCCAAATTGAGAATAGATACTAAGGATGGCCACAAAATATTTACATGCCCACAACAAGTGATGTCTTCCATAAAATCAATGGACTGAGGAAGTCATGGTGTGTTTCTCATGTGGCCCCCGAGTGAACTTGACTTGCTGAACATACTTTTGACCGTCCGAGGAAGCCTTTTTTGTTTCTTTTTGTGCTGGTTCTGCCTAGCGGCTGGAGTTTGTTTTGTGGAATAACATCCCTTCGGGACAGTTTGTGGATGAATCTGCTCATTCTTTGTGCTTATGCCTCCTATTGGCTGGAGTTTGATTTGTGAAGGATTTTTTGCAGGACATTGGAATGTTTACGTCATCTGCTGAACTCATGAAACAGCTGGCTCACTGAACATTCGTTTGCCTGTCCGAGGAAACTGAATAGCTTTTTGTTTTTTGTGTGTGTGCTGGTTCCACTAGCGGCTAAAGCTTGTTTTGTGGAGGAGCACACCTTCGATACAATTTTTGTGAATTAATCTACATGTTCTTTGTGTTTATTCTGCCTATTGGCTGGAGTTTGTTTTATAGATTATTTTCTGTTATGTAAATCTGTCTCAAAAAATTTGTATAGAAACACCGGACTTCAGCAATCCGATGGCAAAGGTTTGAGTTTAGAGGGATGGGCGCCGGTTGGCGCTGTCGTGTGCGGGGTTAATGCGCACGTTTTTCTTTTTTCTGTTTGTTTGGTTCGGGGGGAAGTTCGGGGTTTGACTGTTGCACTAATGGGTAATGTGGTCTTTATAATTTTATTTTTGACACACTATCTATTTTTTCTAATATGTCAAAATGTCAAATGTTAATATGAGTGGATTATCTCTCTCCACGTCGAATGCGAATGGGTTGGGGCACCCCATAAAAAGAAGGAAGGTTATTTATATTCTTAAACGTAAGAAATATGATATAGTGTTTCTTCAAGAAACGCATCTTTCCCCGCAGGAAGCTGAAAAATTTGGGAAGATATGGGGTGGACATGTTTTCTTTAGTGCTGGCTCAAGTAAGAGCAGGGAAGTCATTAGATTGATAAGTAAACATCTACAATTAAAATGTCTCAAACAGATTAAAGATAAATTAGGAAGAGTCATTATTGTTTTAGCAGAAATTCAGGGGCAAAGGTTGATTTTGGCTAATATTTACGCACCTAATGCTGATGATCAGGGCTTTTTTATTGATCTTTAAGGGATGTTGCAAGCTGCTGGCACCCCTCATGATATAATATTGGGAGGAAACTTTAATCTTTTGATGGACTCAGTCCTTGATCATAATGAAGCAAAAGTGTATAAGCCCCCTAGAGCAACACTGACACTTCACAGGATGTGTAAAAATCTTGGTCTTACAGATATTTGGAGACTTTTGAACCCATCTGGTAGGGACTATACATTTTTTTCATCAGTCCATAAGATTTTTTCTAGAATAAATATTTTTTTTTTTTTTTGGTATCTAAGTCCCTCATTTCATCTGTTTTTGATTGCTCAATTGGAAACATTTTAGTCTCAGATCACTCCCTGGTGAGTTTAGAGGTGTTGCCACAAATGGAGAAAAAGAAATCATATAGTTGGCACTTTAATGTATCCCTTTTGCAAAATCCTGATTTCCAACAAATGTTAAAGGCTGAAATCAAGGTTTATATGGAAACCAACTGGTCCTCAGTATCCTCTGTGGGCGTGGCTTGGGAGGCACTTAAGGCGGTTCTTAGGAGTCGGATCATACAGTATGCCTCATTCATCAAAAAATCCAAAGCACGAGAACTCGTGGAGTTGGAAGGAATATTAAAAGTGCAGAGGCAGAGCTGAAGCACCGAATGTCATCTGATGGCCTCAGGGAATTGACCCGATTGAAATACAGATATAATACTATTTTGTCGCAGAAGGTGGAGTTTTGGTTATTCAGGGCAAGACAGTCATACTTTGAGATAGGGACAAAACAGGGAAGCTTTTGGCTAGATATATAAAGCAGAGAGAGTCTTTTTCTACCATTCCCTCAGTGAAATCTGCTGGTGGTGAAATATTTACCTCGGCCATTGATATTAATAATGCTTCTAAAGAATTCTATTTTGATCTCTATAGTTCCACGTCTTCGTCAACTGATGAGGATATTAGAAAGTTTGTGGAACCATTAGAACTTCCTAAACTGACGACTGAGCAAAAAAAAATTATTCTAAGATAACCTTGGAGGAGCTTGGCAGGCCTTGCCGCAGTTCTTCTGATAACATTAGGCATTTCATCAATATAATGTGTCAGTGGCGAATCATAAAACTCCGGTCGCTGCAATCTCTTGACGCCGAAAAGGCATTTGATATGGTAGAATGGGATTATCTTTTTAAGATTTTGGAAATATATGGGTTCGGAAATACTTTAATTGGATGGATTAAGTTAATTATAGACACCCGGTAGCGGTGGTACAAACAAATGGATTAATTTCAGATTATTTTACTCTGGATAGGGGCACCTGGCAGGGTTGCCCTCTTTCCCCATTATTGTTCTGTCTTGCCCTGGAACCATTAGCAGCCACGATAAGAAAGGAGGATGATTTTCCAGGGGTGATGGCGGGAGGTGTGGCGCATAAGCTTTTGCTCTATGCAAATGATATTTTATTATTCGTCTCCGACCCCACTAGATCTATGCCTTGCCTCCACAGAATTATTAATTCCTTTTCTAAATTCTCAGGATACAGAGTTAATTGGTCTAAATCCGAAGCTCTGGTTCTGACAGCGTACTGCTCAGTAACGGCTTTCAAGCCAGGCACCTCCCAGTGGCCCAAACAGGGATTAAATATTTGGGCATTTTATTCCTGGCAAATTTGTCTGATTTAGTTCGAGTTAATTTTGATCCCTTAATAAAAAGGTTCTCGAGTGATGTGAGCAGGTGGGCTTCATAACATGTATCTATGATTGGGAAGGTTAATGTTATTAAAATGAATTGTATTCCAAACTTTAACTACCTATTACAATCTCTCCCTATAAATGTCCCCCTTTCTTACTTTAAGCAATTTGATAGCAGAGTGAAGTCCTTCATTTGGAATGGTAAGCGTCCTAGATTACATTTTAACAGATTACATAGACCGATTGACAAAGGTGGGCTAGACCTACCCAAGATTTTGTTTTATTATTATGCATTCGGTCTCAGACATTTGGCTCACTGGTCACTTCCACCTGAGAGAGCCCCTCCCTGGTTTTGTATTGAACAGGAAGTTCTTGCCCCTATTTCACCATTGCAAAGCCTTTCTATCAAACTAATCGGATAAGTTAAGTTACACCCCATTATCTCGCATTTGCACTCGGTATGGACAAAAGTGTCCAGAGTGTTTAATACGGACATTTAATTAAATGCTGCCTCAAGCATATGGCTGAACCCAAAATTATATATTGATAAGTCCCCTTTCTGCTGGTCAGAGTGGATTGTGAGGGGGGTTGCTACACTCGATGACCTATATGAGAGCGGAGTGTTGAGATCGTTTGAAAATTTGGTTCAACATTTTGGGATTCCCAGATCTGAGTTCTATAGGTATTTACAGCTGCGCCACCTGTTCTGTATTGTTTTTTGGGAGTAGCATACACCCCCCTAAAGCGGCAGATACTCTGGGAGAGGTGATTACTGCTTTTGGAAAAGGTCATGAGGCATCAGTGTATTACTCCCTGTTAATTCAGGGTCTGGGGGATGGAGCTCTAACTTCTATCAATAGATTATGGGAGAAAGATTTCAACTTGGTATTGGAAGAGGGAGTGTGAGCTAGGATTCTAAAAATTGTCAAGTCTGTATCTGGAGATGCAAGGGTTCACCTTATGCAGTCCAAGGTTTTACATAGATTCTATTGGACCCCCTCTAGATTGTATAGGCTTGGTCTTAAAGACACTCCTACCTGCTGGCAATGCCAATCGGAGGATGGAGACACAACCCATGTTTTCGGGTTTCGTTTTCGTTTTCGAACCTTGCTGCTAAATCAGTTATGTTGTATGTTCAAAACAGGTATGCATATTAAAGATAGATAATGTGTTTTAATTGTGTGTAATTTATTAATGTTATAGTATTAATATTATTATAATGTATATTGTTATATACTTATTAAAATTGACTGATTCACATGGCAGAGAATATACCTTGGATACATACATCAGATGGAGCTCTAGAATGATGAGAGATGTAATGGGTGCATAAGTCTGTTTTAAGTGTTTCTCTTCACTCTACAGACAGTATTATTACACAATGCGTTTTTGCAATTTCTGCCTTTCTAGCTGTATTATGAGGGAGCACCACGATGTGACGATACAAAATTAGATCTATTCAATGTTGCGCACTTGCGATGAAGACAGCTTTGTTGATTATAAACAGGAGCAAAAGATTTATCGCATTGCTCGTTTATGACATGCCACAACACCATTCACATGTCCAATTAACAGGTTTATACCCATTTATATATGTAAAATCTAAAGTTCAGTAAATATGCGCTTCCCCACTGCTCGCACTCACAAGCTGCTGAACTGCACCACGAGTGAAGACAAGAGGGAGAGATGGTGATGCGATAGAGGGAATTCCCCACATTTTGAAAGTGAAACATGTGGGAATGATTAAAATTGTGCTCAATCCCCGCAATCCCACGCTATTGAGCTAACATTCGTTATTGAGATTTTAATCAGGTTACTTGTCTGGTCGGGCAAGTAAAATTCTCTTTAACTTGCCCGTTCAAAATCCCAATTGTCCCAGACAAGCGGACACATGTTTTATATATATATACACCCCAATCACCCTACTCAGGCTGGGGAGCCATCCGGCCTGTCACTTAACCCCCCCCCCCCCCATTTCTGGAGAGGAAATCTGCAACAGCCATCTTTGCCCCCTGTGGCCCACCTTGAACATAAAAGTTGGTATCCATGGCCAAACACTCCTTCTCTATCGTGCTGTACCTAGTCTCCCTCAGAGAGAGTTTACGACTAATGTACAGCACGGGGCGCTCCTCCCCCTCCACCATCTGGTACACTAAAGCTCCCAACCCCCTGTCCGATGCGTCCGAACAGAAGCGCCACAAATTGGTGTAATCTGAACGGTGTGTAAAATGCTGTCTTTTCAGGAGACATGGGAATTAAGGGGATCCGCCAATATCCCTTTGTTAAATCCAGTGTCGAATAAAAGTGATCCGCACCTAACCGATTGAGCAGCCCATCAATCCGAGGCATTGGGTATTTAGACACTGCATTGACTTTTCTATAATCCACACAGAACCGGACCAAGCTATCACTCTTTGGAACCAAAACCACCGGGCTGGCCCAGTCATTGTGGGATTCTTCTATTACCCCCATATTCAGCATGGCCTTTAATTCTTCCCGAACCACTTCTTTTTTGTGCTCGGGTAATCGGTAGGGATGACTATGTATCCACTACCCCTGGGGTAAGTTCGATATGGTGCCCTATGAGATTCGTATGACCGGAAAGAGGGGAGATCATGTCGGAAAATTCTCCTTGCAACCTGGCAACTGTGACTTGAGATGGTGAGAGGTGGTCTCCACAAGTGACTCGGGGTGACACAATCAGTGGCTCTTAAGTTCACCTCTGGTCCAAGCTCCTCCCTCTCCTGAACCATTATCGCCACGGGGAGGTCACGGGGACCGCCTCTCTCCACAGTTTTAGGAGGTTGAGATGGTAAATTGGACGTGCTCCACCTCTCTCCATTCGTTTCACCTCATAATCGATTTCCTCAACTCGCCGTGTGACCTCAAAGGGTCCTTGCCACTTGGCGAGTAATTTAGAGCATGATGTGGGGAGCAGTACAAGGACTTTATCTCCCGGTGTAAATAGGAGTACCCCTATTATACAGCCAAGTTTGATGTTCTTGAACCTGGAGCATATTCTCCTGTGTTAATTGCCCCAGTGTGTGGAGTTTTGCTCTCAGGTCAAGAATGTACTAAATTTCATTTTTGCTGTTTGAAGGTCCCTCCTCCCAATTGTCCCATAGGACATACAGCACGGCATGCAGTCTATGCCCATACAGTAATGTGAATGGGGAAAACCCTGTGGAGGCTTGCGGGACCTCACATACTGCAAATAACAGGGGCTCGAGCCACTGTTCCCAATTTTGAGCGTCTTCGTGCATTAACTTACTAATCATATTCTTTAGGGTCTGATTAAATCGTTCAACCAAGCCATCCATTTGGAGGTGGTAAACACTGGTCCGAATCGATTTAATCTGCAATGACTCATACAGTTTGCGTAGTGTACGTGACATAAACGTAGTGCCCTGATCAGTGAGGATTTCTTTCAGAATCCCCACTCGGGAGATATTTCTGAAGAGTGCCTCTGCAACACTTCACACTGAAATGTTGCGAAGAGGCACTGCTTCTGGATATCGCATTGCGTATTCCACCAGAACCAACACAAAGCGATGCCCGCATGCCATCCATTCTAATGGCCCGATGAGGTCCATACCATTTCTTTTGAAGGGGACCTCAAACAATGTAAGAGGACACAATGGCACTCTTGGGGTGGCCGGCGGATTCAGCAGCTGAAATTCACGGCATGACGGACCACCTGCGAACATCCCCGTGAATGTCTGGCCAATAGGAACAGGCCATTAGATGGTTCAGTGTCTTTTCTTGCCCTAAGTGACCCGCCATCAGATTATAATGACCCGTCTAGAATAAAATTTCCACAGTATTAACAATTAGGTTGTATCCTCTTTTGTCTAAGTGTCCTGCGTCACTCGATACAACTGATCCTTGATAACTGAAAAATATGGATATGAAAGTGCAATGTCTGACAGGAGGCGTTGACCATCAATCATTCTCACTTGGTCGAAGGCGTGCCTAAGGGTCTCGTCTTGCATCTGCTCCAGAGGAAATCCCCTGCAGGGAATCCTCTAAGGGCTGGGGAAGCTGAGACTTTCCCTCCCTTACATTCTTCTGACGTGGTGATAACGTAGATGGCCCTGGCACCACCTCCCCAGCCAGCAAATCACACACCACGCACGATACACTTTATTGCAGGGCCCATCCACACATATTCCCCTCAATAAAGTTGTAAATGCCAGCCATTTCGTACCCAAGATTAGTGGATGGTAGAGGCAGGGACTAACCACAGCCTCGGCACTATGCTTTTGTTCCCGACTGAATAATGACCATCACTAAAGGGTAATTCTGTATATCCCTGTGCACACACCTTACCTTCACCCGCCGGCTCATATCCAAAGCCTCAGATTGAACCAAGCTTTGGTGAATGGGGGTTTTATTACAACCTGAATCCACCAAGTCTTGGTATGTACCCCTCTTAATACTCACAGGTATCCAGAATGCTCTTGCTCGATCTGGGGCGGCCTGTGGCACATCGGGGATCCGGACCAATGTCTCCACCTCCACCGTGGGCATCGGTCCTGGAAATGCCCAGGGTCCCCACAGCTCCAACAGACCGGCCCAGACTTCAAGCCCACACCCGCTGCAGCGGATTCACCAGCCTGTGGGGGAACGGCACATGGGACCGGGAAACCGGTTTTGGAGTCTGAAATCCCAGTTTCTGGAAAATAGGAACAGGATGAGGGGAAGGAGAGGGTGAGAGAGGAGAGAGAGAGGGAGAGAGAGACAGAGAAGAGGGCTCACCAGCCCCCGAAAACGGCGCCAAATGGTCCTCAGCCAACTGAATTGCCTCTATCAGCGACACTGGGCAGTGGCACTGGACCCACTCCAGCACCACAAGGTCGATGTCAGCTCCGGCATCACAATCTTCTGCCAGCAACCGCCTCCAGCAGGCATCACAGAGCTGTTGGGCGAGTGCGAATGGGCATCCGAGCTCGCTAAATGTCAGCGAGCAGAAATGTCGACAATGTTGTTGTTGACATATGTATTCTGCGTATTCTTCCCAAACAATTCAACATTAGTTTCATCAGTCCACAAAACACTTTCCCAATAGCATTGTGGAGTGACAAGGGGGTCTTTGGCAATGTTTTTGTTTGAAAGCAGCGGCTTCCTTCATGCCTGTTTAATGTTTTCAGTTTTGTACACTAATGAACAGAGATGTTAACCAGTTTCAATGATTCCTCCAAGTCTTTAGTTGTCACTCTAGGGTTCTTTTTCACCTCGTTGAGCATTCTGCATCGTGCCCTTTGAGTCATCTTGGCTGGACGGCCACTTCTATGGGGAGTATCCACAGTACTAAATCATCTCTATTTATAGAAAATTTGCCAAACTGTGGACAGATGAACTGTGCTTTGTCTAAACTTGTGACTTTATTGAACATATATACAGTATATATACAGTATATGTATATATAATGTGTGTGTGTGTGTGTGTGTGTATACAGTATGTATATATATTAAAATAATGAATGAATTAAATATGTTAAGAAATGTTTTGTTTGTTTAGAATTTTGTATGAACTTATAGTTACAGAAGGACCAATTATTTAAATACATTTATGCCTCTAAAAAATATTTGAAAAATTTGAAAAGAAAAGTCTTAAAAAGTCTGCTTAAATACACCTTTTGTCATTTATAATAATATATAATTTATTTGTTATTTCTGCCTTGTTGAAATCTAAATTAATCTCATCATTTTGCAACAGACTGCTGAGGGCAGTGACTGCAGTAAAAATAAAATTTCTTATTTCCAAATTTCTTCCTCAAAAGTAATAATCTTTAACAGAACCATTAAAGAATTAGAAACAGAAACTTGAAATTTTCCTTATGATTCCCAATCCTAGTCATGACTTAAATGGTTGTACCTTTCACAGGCTATAGGGTTTAATTAACAAAAATGTACCAAAAAGTGCCATGGTATTACCATGTTTTTTTTTTAACATGGTACCTTAATAATACAATGGTCTTTTCAATATTCTTTGAAGTACCATGCAAATATCTATGAACTTGGCACCTTGGTATAAATGAAAGTAACATGGTATTACTATTATATACGAAAGACTTTCCATTCAACAAGAAATACAATAGCACAAGATCAGAATTTTGTTCCTTGAATGGTACTTACTGTATACCTTAATTGTGGTCGACTGATACGTCGGCCAATATTCAGTATTTTAAAATTACTGTCATTGAGAAAGTTTTACTGGTTGGCTGATTAATTTCTCAAGCCGCGACAGCGTAGAGAATCACCTGCTGTCATGTGAATGAGCCGTCAGAGACATGTAAATGACCAATCACAGTTCCTTTGGTTGTTACGTGCCATCGTGTTACAACAATAATAAGCCAGCATACAATAACACCTCATTTAAACTGTCCTGCGTGTCAGAGCCGTAACAGACCAGCAAGAGCTCATGATGTGTAGAGTGGTTGTGATTCATACTCTCTCTCTCAATCTCTCTCTTTCTCTCTCCTCAACAGTTACCGGTAACTTTTAACTGATAAAAAGGTAAACATAATTTATTTTTTTTTTTTAAATATGCGAATACCTTATTTAAGCAGATGAAATTTACAAACCTCACAAATTTGTGCAAATCCAAAGTTTTTTTTTTATCATGGAGCTGTAATGTTGAGACAGACTGAAGACAGGAACAGACGATGAAGATGAGTGAACCCAAGTGCAGAATTTATTAACAACAAGAAATCCAAAATAAGATGAAACAAACATAAACGACTTGACAACGCTACACCAAAACAATACTCGACAAAGACAAAGGCAAACATAAGGGCTATAAATACTCTGACATGGGTAACAAGTTAACAAGACCACCAATGAAAATACAAGACTGATAACAATATAACAAGACAATGAAACATGAACCAGTAACAAGACTAATAAACAAAGGAACCATTGAGAACAAAACACATGAAACATGGCGGGAACAAGATAATCACATGACTAGACAAGGAAGTGAACAAATTTCAAAATAAAAGACCTGAAGACATGAACAAACACATTTAAATGTGACATATCCCCCCCACTTAGAGTTCAGTAGGGAGCAGGGTGGGGAGGGGAATCTTGGAAAACACAAGGGATACAGAGGTGGTGGCCGTGGCAAATTGACATGACTACATGGCATGACGTGGTAGACGTGACAACATGGCAAGGCAGGGCAGGGCCACTTGATGTGGCAGACATGGTAACATGGCATGACAAGGTAGGAATAGTAACATGGCATAACGTGGACGCTGAGGCTTGCAACGCTGGCTCTGGGACAGATGAGGCTTGCAATGCTGGCTCGTTGGCCATGGCGGGCGTGGGATCGTTGGCCGTGGCAGGAGTGGGCTCACTGGCCGTGGCAGGCACTGGCTTGATGGCCGTGGCAGGCGCTGGCTCGTTGGCCGTGGCAGGTGCTGGCTCGTTGGCCGTGGCAGGCGTGGGCGCTGGCTTGTGAAACGTGGCAGGCGTGGGCGCTGGCTTGTGGAACGTGGCAGGCGTGAGCCTGGACCAGGGAGCAGAGGTGGGCCTGGACCGTGGAGCAGAGGCGGGCCTGTGACACAGCATGGAGCAGACCGAAGCTTGGCTGTGACAGGGCATGGAGCAGACCAAAGCTTGGCTGTGACATGGCACAGAGTAGGCCGAGGATTGGCTGTGACATGGCACGGAGCAGGCCGAGGCATGGCTGTGACATGGCACGGAGCAGGCTGAGGCGTGTCTGTGACATGGCACGGAGCAGGCCGAGGCGTGGCTGTGACATGGTGTGAAATAGACTCAGACGTGGCTGTGACATGGCATGGAGCATGGCCGAGGCGTAGCTGTGACATGGCATGGAGTAGACTCAGGATCCGGGGCAGAAGGTGGCACAAGCTCGGCGACCATGATGTGGGACCCTGGCTCGGCGACCATGACGTGGGACCCTGGCTTGGCGTGGCTGTGACATGGCATGGAGCAGACTCAGGCGTGGATGTGACATGGCATGGAGCAGACTCAGGCGTGGCATGGCATGGAGCAGACACAGGTGTGGCTGTGACATGGCATGGTGCAGACTCAGGCGTTACTGTGACATGGCATGGTGCAGACTCAGGCATTACTGTGACATAGAATGGAGCTAACTCAGGCGTGGCAGTTACATGGCATGGACCAGGCTGAGGTGTGGCTGTGACATGGCATGGAGCAGACTCAGATGTGGCTGTGACATGGCATGGAGCAGACTCAGGTGTGGCTGTGACATGGCATGGTGCAAACTCAGGCATGGCTGTGACATGGCATGGACCAGGCTGAGGCGTGGCTATGACATGGCATGGATTAGACTCAGGATCCGGGGCAGAAGGTGGCGCAAGCTCGGCGACCATGATGTGGGACCCTGGCTCGGCACAGATGATGACGATGAAGAGTGAACCCAAGTACAGAATTTATTAACAACGAGAAATCCAAAATAAGACGAAACAAACATAAATGACACTACTTGACTTGACAACGTTACACCAAAACAATACTCAACACAGACAAAGGCAAACATAAGGGCTATAGATACTCTGACATGGGTAACAAGTTAACAAGACCACCAATAGAAATATAAGACTGATAACGTTATAACAAGACAATGAAACATGAACCAATAGCAAGACAAGACTAATAAACAAAGGAACCAATGAGAACAAAACACATGAAACATGGCAAGAACAGGATAATCACATGACTAGACAAGGAAGTGAACAAATTTCAAAATAAAAGATCTGAAGGCATGAACAAACACATTTAAACGTGACAGGAGCACTCATATATTTTCCTCTGCAGTACATATTCTATCTGCCTGGATCAAAATTCAATTCCTATGATTTACATGACGGTCAGTCCATGAATCGCCAAGCAGGAGATCCGAAAGCTGTCATGAGATTACTGCTGCTTGCTTGATCCACACGAGCACAAAAGCACAACTTTTAAATAAAAGCGTTTCACGTGCGCTATCAGTTAAAGTCATATTCACTGTGCACTTTATGTAAAATTAGTTTGATTCTGTCTTTTGTGAGAAAATACGATTTCTAATGTCCACATGATGTCTGGGTTGCTGGACTACTGTGTGCACTGTTGTAAATTTCCTTCCAAATATATTTATAATTTCTTTATGTGCAAACAAATTACTAAAATGAGATGACTAAACAGAAACAAGGAGAAATTGCTATCTTAATTTAAAACATACAAACTCTTATTTTTTTTAAAGATTTATTTCTTCTTATTATACTTTTTTTTTTTTTAAGTAAAATGATATATATATATATATATATATATTTGCAATTTTACATGTATGTTATTTGCTATATTAAATTGTGTGATATATTGGTATTATGTGGGCCTGTCACCCACCCTTTTCTCTGGATATAGGCATCAGACTTAAAAAAAATATCAGTTGACCATTTTACCTTAATGTGGCACAAAACTAAAAATGTTCTCAGACTGTGTAAAATGTAAAACATTGCTGTTACTGAAACACACATATGAAACAAAAAAATCTCAGAAATAAATACCTGGCTGGTAATATCAGAGGGCATGGGTGACGGGGGTTTGGAGTAAACATTAGCATCCTGGGAAATGAAGCCAGAGTCGTGGGAGGAGACGCTGCTGAGACGGTGTGCGGCAGTCGTTAGTGGCTGGGCCAGGCTGCGGTAGCGACAGGACGAACTAGGTGAGTGAGTCTGAGAGCCACCAGAGGATCGAGAGGCACTACTATGGGCACTGTTTACACTGCTGCAGGGGCAGGAGAGGTGTGACAGGGCAGAAGACGAGACAAGAGTGGGGTACAGAGGGTGCAGGGGCATACAGTATGTGTTACAATGACTTCCTATTGAAGTATACGGTAATTGCTGCATCATTTAAAGGAACATTACAGGTTAAATGAAGCTGTTGATAGCGCTTAAGTTGTATTTAACCTGGAATATTAATTTAAGAGAGCACAGCACTGCAGTTACATGGAGTTGCTACAGTATAATCAGATTCGTTATTCAGCCACTTAATTACACAATAATTTCTGTGGGATTTAAACATAATTATGGCTGAATAACATTAATCAATAACCATTAGGCATTGCCTGTTTAAATCAAGGCTTTTACTGGAACAAAAAGTAACTAAACCTCTGTACATTTCCTTTTTCCCTGCGACTATATATGCTGTATGCACAGGTTATATTATGGTTTAGGATGTAGTCAGGGAGTTACAGATGTAAACACATAGTGAGACTGTGTAGCGCAGCAGTATCAGCAGCACCCCCCTCTAAATACACATTTAAAACTTTCTGCCACTAAATATTAGTTATATGCTGCCACTTTTCTATTTTATATTTTGCCACTTTAAAACGTATGCTTTGCAACAAACAGCAACTTGAAGTATATCAATTAAAACAAAACAACATATTACGCAACACAAGCAACAAATCTATTCACCAGAAATAAAGATTTAGTGTGCTAAGATAATATAAGAGATAGCATACAACTCTTTCCTCTTTCTCTCTCTCTCACCTGCACATGCTGCTTTTCCTGGAACCAGAGCTGCTGGGAGAGGAGGGGGGAGTCTGGTAGGACCAAGAGTAATCTGACCCCTTAAGATCTTGTATTACCTGAAAGAAATAGAAAGAAAGAGTGATCTTAGTTTTAGTCTAAGTTTGGTGTGTTTCTGTGAGGCACAGCACCTACTGCATAGCAATTTATTTATATAAGGAGTATGTGCAGACCTGCTCGCTGGCTGGGGGCAGCTTGTGGGGATCAGAGGTCAGCACAGTGAGGTCATCAATAATGGCCTGGAGATGAGTGATCTCTCCCAACATGGCAATCTCTCCATTCTAACAAAACACAAAGCCAAAAAATCACAAGTTCAAAGACCAAAACTATATTTAAAATCACATAATGTCTTTCAAATAAGAGACAGTAATTGAGGTAAGTGATACAGATGTCACACATTCTAAGATCATAACTGATTAAATAGACACTCTCTTAATTACCATTATGATAAATAACAAACCATTTTAAAACATGACAATGGCACAATATCTTTAAACACAGGGCATATGCAGGCAAAAAATTGGAGACATCTAACTGAACATATGCTTCTCATGGTCTTAACCTCATGCGACCCTGTGTACATATGCGTGGACGTTGTATTTTGGCTTCGCTATACACAATGCATAGTTTAATTTCATTTAAACCAACTGCTCTCAGTTCAGGATACTCTTTGTCTTTGGGAGAAACGCCAACAAAACTAAATCTGGTAAGAAACTTGATTAAGTTTTTACATTGAAGCCTGTTTGAGTCAAATATTAGAGTCTCTAATTTCAATTTATTGTGAAATGCCACGCTGCTAAACACAATGTACACTAATGTGTACAATAGGTCAAAGTTTTCATTAGAAATCCTATTTACTGTGCATTTTCAAATAGAGAAAAAAAAGTTGCTTTCAGAGGCTTTATATGGAGTTAGGATGAAAATAATGTGCATTTCAAACTGTTCTGAGACCAGTACAGAAAGACAGCACACTGGAGTCATTCACTAAATATGGAGCAAGGGAGCATCCAATAGCTGTCATATGAAGCCAAGTCCATTTAATCCAAAATTCCTATCAAAAGTTCAGTTTCAGGCTGAAGATGATGTTTGAACCATCATGTTTGGCAGATATGGGACAATAATAATCAGTACATAGATTCAGAATTTACAGTGTATAATTTTATTTTAATATGGTTGGCAGTGATTGGATGATGTTGACCATTCCATGTATCAGAATTAATTATGCTAATTTCTCATTGGTAAAATGCTTCAGCACAGGCTATCTATTTTGCTGCCAAAGTAGAAAAAAAACCCCACTGCAACATAAAAGTAAAATCAAGTCAAATAATTTGTATTTCTATAGTTTTTTTATTTGTGCTTTTCTCAATACACATTGTTCCAAATCAGCTTTACAGAAAATCAGCTGTGACGTATGTAATATCTCAAAAACATGAATAAGCAACACTCCTGGAAACATAATAAACAATTTTATAAAACACTGTCTGACTTTCTACAGCTAAAAAAAAAAAAAAAAACTTAGTCCCACTGTCCACATTTGTGAAAATATTTAGGAAATATATTTGCTCAAGAAAAATTTATTTTTTGCATGTTTATTAGGTGGTACTAGTTACAAATTAGAAATGGAAATGGAAAATGCACACAGTAGTCACACTCGGGTCTCAGGAGGTTAAAAGCTTTTTGATCTGAAGGCTGATGATTAAATGTTTGAAAATTAAATTGTTGTACTGGACAATTAAGGGAAAGCAGCTAACAAGTGGTTAGCAAACTTGGGAATATTTCAATATTGTTTAAAAAACATCCCAGGTGGACACCTAATGAGGTTAAGGGAATACTCCTTACCTAAGGTATGCAGAGCTATAATCAAGTCAAAACTTCTATTTTTGTTATTCAGTTTTGATGACTTTACTATTATTATAAAATGTGGAAAACAGTAGTAATGAAGTATGAGAATAAGCATCCAAACAATTGTGTATATATATATATATATATATATATATATATATATATATATATATATATATATATATATATATATATATATACTTCACAAAATAGATGGCATCATGAGGAAGGAAAAATATGTGGATATATTGAAGCAACATCTCAAGACATCAGACAGGAAGTTAAAGCTCAGTCGCAAATAGGTCTTCCAAATGGACAATATATATATATATATATATATATATATATATATATATATATATATATATATATATATATATATATATATGATATATATATATATATATATATATATATATATATATATATATATATATATATAATATATATATAATTGTGCCACCGTATTCATTTTTATTTCATTATAAAATTAAAATTTCATAAAAAAATAAATAAAAAAAACATTTGAAATTGATGACAAATAATGAAGAAAAGCAGCAAATAAGTGCCCAACATAGATGGGAACTCCTTCAATACTGTTTAAAAAGCATCCCAGGGTGATACATCAAGAAGTTGGCTAGAAAATGTAAAGAGTACATGTCTGCAAATTCTTGACAAAGGGTGGCCACTTTGAAGATGCTAAAATACAAAACAGTTTTGATTTATTTTGGATTTTGTTGTCACAACATAATTCCCATAGTTCCATTTATGTTATTCCATAGTTTTGATGACTTTACTATTATTCTAAAATGTGAAAAAAAAGAATGAAGTGTTTCAAAACTTTTGACTGGTAGTGTGTGTGTATATATATATATATATATATATATATATATATATATATAAACAGTTGAAGTCAGAAGTTTACATACACCGTAGCCAAATACATTTAAACTCAGTTTTTCACAATTCCCGACATTTAATCATAGAAAACATTCCATGTCTTAGGTCAGTTAGGATCACTACTTTATTTTAAGAATGTGAAATGTCAGAATAATAGTAGAGAGCATGATTTATTTCAGCTTTTATTTCTTTCATCACATTCCGAGTGGGTCAGAAGTTTACATTCACTTTGTTAGTATTTGGTAGCATTGCCTTTAAATTGTTTAACTTGGGTCAAACATTTTGGGTAGCCTTCCACAAACTTCTCACAATAAGTTGCTGGAATTTTGGCCCATTCCTCCAGACAGAACTGGTGTAACTGAGTCAGGTTTGTAGGCCTCCTTGCTCACACATGCTTTTTCAGTTCTGTCCACAAATCTTCAATTGGATTGAGGTCAGGGCTTTGTGATGGCCACTCCAATACCTTGACTTTGTTGTCCTTAAGCCATTTTGCCTCAACTTTGGAGGTATGTTTGGGGTCATTGTCCATTTGGAAGACCTATTTGCTAATGAGCTTTAACTTCCTAGCTGATGTCTTGAGATGTTGCTTAAATATATCCACATATTTTTCCTTTCTCATGATGCCATCTATTTTGTGAAGTGCACCAGTCCCTCCTGCAGCAAAGCACCCCCACAACATGATGCTGCCACCCCCATGCTTCACAGTTGGGATGGTGTTCTTCGGCTTGCAAGCCTCACCCTTTTTCCTCCAAACATAATGATGGCCATTATGGCCAAACAGTTACATTTTTGTTTCATCAGACCAGAGGACATTTCTCCAAAAAGTAAGATCTTTGTCCCCATGTGCACTTGCAAACTGTAGTCTGGCTTTTTTATGGCGGTTTTGGAGCAGTGGCTTCTTCCTTGCTGAGTAGCCTTTCAGGTTATTTCGATATAGGACTCGTTTTACTGTGGATATATATACTTGTCTACCTGTTTCCTCCAGCATCTTCACATGGTCCTTTGCTGTTGTTCTGGGATTGATTTGCACTTTTTGCACCAAACTACGTTCATCTCTAGGAGACAGAATGCATCTCCTTCCTGAGTAGTATGATGCCTGCTTAGTCCCATGGTGTTTATACTTGCGTACTATTGTTTGTACAGATGAACATGGTAACTTCAGGCATTTGGAAATTGCTCCCAAGGATGAACCAGACTGTTTTCTGAGGTCTTGGCTGATTTCTTTTGATTGTCCCATGATGTCAAGCAAAGAGGCACTGAGTTTGAAGGTAGGCCTTAAAATACATCCACAGGTACACCTCCAATTCAGTACACCTCCTATCAAAAGCTAACTGGCTAACTGTCTAAAGGCTTGACATCATTTTCTGGAATTTTCCAAGCTGCTTAAAGGCACAGTTAACTTAGTGTATGTAAACTTCTGACCCACTGGAATTGTGATATAGTCAATTAAAAGTGAAAAAATCTGTCTGTAAACAATTGTTGGAAAAGTAAATGTCCTAAACGACTTGCCAAAACTATAGTTTGATAATATTAAATTTGTGGAGTGGTTAAAAAATGAGTTTTAATGATTTCAACCTTAGTGTATGTAAACTTCTGACTTCAACTGTATATATATATGAACACTGGTAGCCAAAAAGTTTGGAATAATGTACAGATTTTGCTCTTATGGAAAGAAATTGGTACTATTATTCACCAAAGTGGCATTCAACTGATCACAATGTATAGTCAGGACATTAATAACATGAACAAGTATTATTACAATTTGAAAAAAAAAATGTCAGAACTTCTTAAACTACAAATTTCTCATCAAATAAATCCTCCATGTGCAGCAATGACAACTTTGCAGATCCTTGGCATTCTAGCTGTCAGTTTTTCCAGATACTCAGGTGACATTTCACCCCATACTTCCTGTAGCACTTGCCATATATGTATCTGTCTTGTCGGGCACTTCTCACGCACCTTATAGTCTAGCTGATCCCACAAAATCTCAATGGGGTTAAGATCCATAACACTCTTTTCCAATTATCTGTTGTCCAATGTCTGTGTTTCTTTGCCCACTCTAACCTTTTCTCTTTTTTTTCTGTTTCAAAAGTGCCTTTTTCTTTGCAATTCTTCCCATAAGGCCTGCACCCCTGAGACTTCTCTTTACTGTTGTACATTAAACTGGTGTTGAGCGGGTACATTTCAATGAAGCTGTCAGCTGAGGACATGTGAGGCATCTATTTCTCAAACTAGAGTCTCTGATATACTTATCCTCTTGTTTAATTGTACATCTGGCCTTCCACATCTCTTTCTGTCCTTATTAGAGCCAGTTGTCCTTTGACTTTGAAGACTGTAATGTCCTGTAAACACCTTTGTATGAAATCTTCAGTTTTTTGGCAATTTCAAGCATCGTATAGCCTTCATGCCACCAGTGTATATATTTATAATAATGTAAAAAAGTGTTTGCCCCATTCTGATTTCTTCTGTTTTTGTGTATATCTCATAATAAATTGTTTCAAAAATTCAAACAAAATCTAACATAAAACAAAGGCAATCCGAGTAAACACAAAATACAATTTTTAAATGATTATGTTATTTATTGAAGCAAAAAAGTTATCCAATACCAACTGGGCCTGTGTGAAAAAGTATATAAAAGTACAGAAGGAAGAAAGTTCTTCTTCCAGGATAACCTTGTATGTGGCGTCCTTCACAAAGACGAATCCGCCCAATTCCAGCCTTGCTGAAGCACCCCCGGATCATCACCGATCCTCCACCAAATTTTACAGTGGGTGTGAGATACTGTGGCTTAAAGGCCTCTCCTGGTCTCTGTCTAACCATTAGATGACCACGTGGAGGATCAAAGATGATCTGGGGGTGCTTCAGCAAGGCTGGAATCGGGCAGATTAGTCTTTGAGAAGGACGCATGAATCAAGCCACATAAAAGGTTATCCTGGAAGAAAAACTTGCTTCCTTCTGCTCTGACAATGTTCCCCAACATTGTTTTTCCAGCTGGATAATGCTCCACGCCAAACACAGCCAGGTCAATAAAGGTGCAGATGGAGGACCACTGGATCAAGACCCTGTCATGGCCAGCCAACTCTCCAGACCTGAACCCCATTGAAAACCTCTGGAATGTGATCAAGAGGAAGATGGATGGTCACAAGTCATCAAACACAGCCGAGCTGCTTGAATTTTTGCGTCAGGAGTGGCATAAAGTCACACAACAGCAATGTGAAAGACTAGTAGAGAGCATGCAAACATCCCAGGCAATCAGCAATTACAGAAATACTCAAACCAGCCCATCTGGCACCAACAAACATCCATGCGATTATCTAATCAGCCAATCATGTGGCAGCAGTGCATAAAATCATGCAGATATGGGCCAGGAGCTTCAGTTAAAGTTCACATCAACCATCAGAATGGGGAAAAATTTGATCTCAGTGATTTGGAGCGTGGCATGACTGTTGGTGCCAGATGGGCTAGTTTGAGTATTTCTGTAACTGCTGATCTCCTGGGATTTTCACACACAACAGTCTCTAGAATTTACTCAGAATGGTGCCAAAAACAAAAAACATCCAGTGAGCGGCAGTTCTGCGGATGGAAACGCCTTGTTGATGAGAGAGGTCAACAGAGAATGGCCAGACTGTTTCGGACTGACAAAGTCTATGGGAACTCAGATAACTGCTCTATACAATTGTGGTGAGAAGAATAGCATTTCAGAATGCTATTCTGAGATGCAGCTTGGCGCTGTTTTGGCAGCACGAGGGGGACCTAAACAATATTAGGCAGGTGGTTTTAATGTCGTTGCTGATTGGTGTGTAGTACAGTTTATTGTACTAGTGTGTTTTAAAGGAATGTTCTGTGTTCAAATACAAGTTAAGCTCAATAGACAGCATTTGTGGCATAATGTTGATTTACCAAAAAAAATTATTTAGACTCGTCCCTCTTTTACTTTAAAAAAATCATAAATCTGGGTTTTAGTGGGGCACTTACAATGGAATTGAATGGGGCCAATTTTTGGAGGGTTTAAACATAGAAATGTGAAGCTAATAATTTTATAAAAGCACTTGCATTAATTCTTCTGTTAAAATGTATGAATTATTTGAGCTGTAAACTTGTTTAAATTGTCATTTTTACAGTCGTTTTAGGGTTTCAGGGTTTGTTGATATTACATGGTAACGAAGTTACAACTCGACGTTGTGTCGATGTAGTGACACTAGGGGTCACTCTTGGGAGCCCGAAACACCTCTGGTCTTTGAATAAAGGCCAATGAAAATTGGCGAGTGGTATTTGCATACCACTCCCCCGAACATACGGGTATAAAATGAGCTGGTATGCAACCACTCATTCAGAATTTCTCTTCGGAGCCGAACGGTCGATGTTCACTGAGCTGAATTCCCACGGCTGTTCATTCACCTCTGCTGGATCTGATGACGCATTTCAGCGGCTTCTCCCCCCTCTGCACTGGTGCACCGCAGAGAATGCCCCTGGGCGCTTCGGCAGAAATAAAAGAGTATATTAAAATAAAAAGAGTATATTTCTCTAAAAGAGTGGCACACAGAACGTCTTTTTAAAGACGTGTCTTTTTAAAGATGTCTTTCTGTTAGTGTGTTATTCCTGGTTGCGGTCGTTATCTCTCGCCTTCTGACGGTCACAATCGCTGTCTTTCGTGTCTGGGCACTACCCACGCGGAGACAGCATTTGTGGATGGGTCATGTACTCATTGCGAGAACATGACCATGGCAACGTTGCAGTCGTGGCTTGCCTTTGTAAGAAAGCAAGACACCCCAGCGGCTCCCCGCCTCGGTCCTTCTACCTACGGGTATGAGGCCAGCGCAGCTAGCACTGGGGGCGATTTGGGGACCCCAATGGGACCACTTCCGCCGGGTATGCCCCCACGGACCTCCCATTCCCCAGCACGCTCGTCTGCCCCAGTTGGTCTTCCAGATGAGTCCGCCGGCTCGTCTCACGGCGAGTTCGACCTCTTGTTCGGAGCCCATGAAGGTGATGAGCTCTCGAGCGCAGCATCGGAGAGCGGGCTCATCCAGTCGGACGTGGAAGCCTGAGCTGGGCTCCTCCCCTCGGGTACGGTTGCCCAGTCACAGGCTGACGCGGAGATGACGGACATGCTTTGGTGGAACCCTCCACTCTCCCCTGAACCCTCGCGGCTCGATGATTGGTTCCTGGGTTCGCGACACCGCTCACAGCCACACCCTGCCCCAGTTCCTTTCTTCCCGGAAGTGCATGAGGAGCTGACAAGGTCGTGGGAGGCACCTTTTACTGCCCAGTCCCGATCTTTCAGCTCCCCCGCTCTCACTACCCTCGATGGTAGGGCAGCCGAGGGCTATTTGGCAATCCCCCCGGTGGATAAGACGCTCGCGGTGCACCTATGCCCGCAGAGCGCCGCCGTCTGGCGCGGGCGCCCAAAGCTCCCGTCCAAGGCCTGTAGGTTTACGTCATCCCTGACGGCCAAAGCCTACGGTGCCGCTGGACAAGCCGCCTCCGCCCTGCATGCTATGGCTCTCCTGCAATTCCACCAAGCCAAGGCGCTAAAGGAACTGCACGAGGGTAGTTCTGCCCCAGGATTGATGTAGGAGCTGCGCTCAGCGACCGACCTCGTCTCCGGGCGATGAAGGTCACGGCGCGGTCTCTCGGGCGGGTGATGTCCACCTTGGTGGTTCAGGAGCGCCACCTTTGGCTCAACCTGGTTGAGATGGGAGAGGCAGACAAGGCACGGTTCCTTGGCGCCCCATTTCCCAGGTTGGCCTGTTCGGCAACACCATCGAGGACTTTGCCTAGCAGTTCTCGGCGGTTAAGCAGCAGACGGAGGCTATCCGGCACATCCTGCCCCAGCACGGCTCAAGATCCCGCACCCTGTCTGCTCGTCGCCAAGGGCGTCCCCCTGCAGTGACTGCACCGGCTCCACCGCAGCCCACCCCTGTGGCCGGGCCCTGGCGTGGAGCCCACCACAGGAAGCAGACACCACCCGTCTCACGGCCGGCTGCCAAGAACCCAAGAAAAGCTTCAAAGCACCCCTGAGACGGGCGACCCAGGGACAATGAAACCCGCTGCTCTGGAGCTGGTAAGCAGACCACTCCATCCCCCAGTGGAGGGCCAGGAGGAGAATCTTTTGTTACCTTTTCATTTACCGCATGTCAAAGTGGCTGCGGTACCCAAGAGTTCAAAAAGAGCAGTTTCCTTGTTCCCTGGGTCAAATATCCGGTGCGCACGGCCATCATCAGGACCACCGTCCACCATTCAATTTTGGCAGGTTTGGCGCTCCAGCGGCGGTCTCCCCGCCCCTGCGCACCCAGCTGTGGCACAAATCTGCCCCTGATGTGACGGTCTCCACGGGTCACGAGGACAGGCCTCTTCTTCCCCCGTCCCAGGCTGTTCCGGGGGTGGTCACAAGGAGCCAGGTAAATGCTTCGATGTCCCTGAACTCAGCACGGCCACGACACAGGCTCCACCCCGCCGCGAGGCCCCACCCACCGGTACGTTTGACGAGATTGTCCCCTTGGTCCCCCTTGCACGGAGCTTGGACGCATGGCTTGCGCTTTCCAACCCGTCGCGATGGCTGGTCCGGACCATCCGACTCGGCTACACAATTCAGTTTGCCAGGCATCCGCCCAGGTTCAGCGGCATCCACTTCACCTCAGTGAAGGGTGAGAACGCTGCTACCTTGCGCGTGGAAATCGCTACCCTCCTACGGAAAGGATGAACCAGACTTGTGGAGGTCCACAATTTATTTTTTTCTGAGGTCTTGGCTGATTTCTTTTGATTGTCCCATGATGTCAAGCAAAGAGGCACTGAGTTTGAAGGTAGGCCTTAAAATACATCCACAGGTACACCTCCAATTCAGTACACCTCCTATCAGAAGCTAATTTGCTAACTGTCTAAAGGCTTGACATCATTTTCTGGAATTTTCCAAGCTGCTTAGAGGCACAGTTAACTTAGTGTATGTAAACTTCTGACCCACTGGAATTGACCATCAACCATCAAGGCAGTTTATGCTCCCGTTGTATGTCACAACTCGCCCGCCATCTCCTCCTCTGGAGTCAGCAGCACCTCAAGTCGATGCGAGCCACTCACATCCTGGGCGACCTCAACACTGCAGTGGATGCGCTGTCATGACAGGTTACCCTCAGGGAAGAGTGGAGACTCCACCCTCAGGTGGTCCAGCTTATTTGAAGTCAATTCGGGAAGGGACAGGTAGACCTGTTTGCTTCCCAAGAATCCTCCCACTGCCCGCTCTGGTACGCCCTGACCGAGGCACCTCTCGGTATAGACGTGCTGGCACACAGCTGGCCCCCTGGACTACACAAATATGTGTTTCCCCCAGTGAGCCTACTTGCACAGACCCTGTGCAAGGTCAGGGAGGATGAGGAGCAGGTTGTCCTGGTAGCACCCTACTGGCCCACCCAGACATGGTTCTCGGACCTCACGGACATGGCACCTCGTGACAGCCCCCCCGGCGAAAGAGACGGATTGGTGCTTTCCTTCCTGCAGGAGAGGTTGGAAGGGCGGCTGTCCCCCTCCACCTTGAAGGTGTATATAGCCGCTATAGCGGCACACCACGACACAGTGGACGGTAAGTCCTTAGGGAAGCATGACCTGATCATCAGGTTCCTGAGAGGTGCCAGGAGGTTGAATCCCTTCAGACCGCGCCTCATTCCCTCATGGGATCTCTCTGTAGTTCTTAAGGGTCTACAGGGAGCCCCCTTTGAGCCCCTGCAGTCAGATGAGCTTAAGGCACTCTCTTTGAAGACTGCCCTCCTGACTGCGCTCACTTCCATCAAGAGGGTAGGAGACCTGCAAGTGTTCTCTGACAGCGAAACGTGCCTGGAGTTCAGTCCGGGCTACTCTCAGGTGATCCTGAGACCCTGACCGGGCTATGTGCCCTAGGTTCCCACGACCCCTTTTAGGGATCAGGTGGTGAACCAGCAAGTGCTGCCCCAGGAGGAGGCAGACCCAGCCCTGACGTTGCTGTGTCCGGTGCGCACTTTGCGCATTTATTTGGATCGCACACAGAGCTTTAGAGTCTCTGAGAAGCTCTTTGTCTGCTTTTGTGGACAGCAGAAAGGAAGTGCTGTCTCCAAGCAGAGGATCGCCCACTGGCTCACTGATGCCATAGCAATGGCATATCACGCTCAGGATGTGCCGCCCCCGGCAGGGCTACGAGCCCATTCTACCAGGAGTGTGGCGGACTCTTGGGCCTTGACCAGTGGCGCCTCTCTAACAGACATTTGCAGAGCAGCGGGCTGGGCAACACCCAACACCTTTGTGAGGTTCTACAATCCGGCTGGAACTGGTTTCGTCCCGTGTAGTGGCAGGCACAAGCAGGTAAGTCCGGGACAGCTGGCCGGGTGTATCGCTTGCGCACAGCGCCTTTCACCTCCCCTGAGCTGAAGACGTGCGCTGTTGACTCCCAGTAGTGTTCACAAACTGTGTTCCCTGGATGACTTCCTCCGAGCCCTGTGGCAGACGAGTTTGCGGAGAAACTCGCTGTCGGCTCAGTATATGTGCTAACTAAGCCCTGTACTGGGGTAGGTGCTCCGCATGTGTTGGTTCCCCATAGGTAACCCCATGCGACGTATATCTTCCGCTAATTTGTTTCCCTGTTGGTAAACTGCGTCTTCCTTGGCAGAGGCCCCTCTGCCCCAGTCACCATGTTTGTAGAAACTCCTCCCCCGTAGGGTAGGACCTACCATGGGACTTCACCATATGACATATTTCCGACAAAGCTCGGCAAGACCATGTGATGTATTTCCACTCAAAATACCAAATTTCACTCTTTTTTTGGGGAGCGAAAAAAAAAGAGGATAAGAGGCCACGACTGGGCTTGCCTGTCTCTATCTTTTGTGCAATCAACTTGTCTCCGAAGGGCCGTTCGACACTCATAACAGCGTTGGGGGAGGTTACGTGTCGGCCTGGTGCGCTAGCTACGAGGCACACAGTGGTCTGCCCGTCACACACACCGCCAGTTCACGTAACACAGTTCAGCCAATTGTGGCATTTCGTATAGGGACCCCTAGTGTCACTACATCGATACAACGTTGAGTGAGTGACAGATAGGGAACGTCCTGGTTACTTGCGTAACCTCCGTTCCCTGATGGAGGGAACGAGACGTTGTGTCCCTCCTGCCACAACGCTGGACTACCCGCTGAAATGGCCGGGACCTTGTCTCGGCTCCTCAGCACAAAACCTGAATGAGTGGTTGCATACCAGCTCCTTTTATACCCGTATGTTCGGGGGGAGTGGTATGCAAATACCACTCGCCAATTTTCAATTGCCTTTTTTCAAAGACCAGAGGTGTTTCGGACTCCCAAGAGTGACCCCTAGTGTCACTACATTGACACAACGTCTCATTCCCTCCATCAGAGAACAGAGGTTATGCAAGTAACCAGGACGTTTTTTTGCTTTTGTTTTTTTTTTTAAAGAAAAGGAGGGATGTGTCAAAATAAATTACTGTGGTATTCAATATTATGCCACAAATGCGGTCGATTGAGCTTAACTTGTATTGAACCCGGAACGTTCCTTTAAATTTACTATGCAAAATTAGGGTTATAATTTTAAGAGCTCTCTAATGTAAGATCATGTTGGTCAAATTCTCTTCATGCAGTGAGAGCAACGGTCCAGTTTATGTAAGTGATGTTCATTCTCTTTAAATGAGGTGTGCCGTACCACTACAGGCTGCAGGAAGCTGATGAAGGTACAGAAGCGTCCTCTCTCCTCCACTAGGGCGCGCCGCACCGCCTGCTTCTCTGTCTCCTCCATCAGCAGGTACATGTCATTCACATCCTGCATCGCACTGTCCAGCTGAGGCTGAAGGTCTCCCCGTCCTAAAGGGGGCAACAGTGAGCATAACACAAGAGAGGGGGAGGAAGACAGGGGACAGGATGAAATAAGGTGGAGAATGGACAGAATGAAAAAAAAAAACAGGCAACATGGAGAATTGAATTAGATGAAATAAAAGATTGTATGTGAAAGAGAGAGAGAAGAGAGAGTGAGAGTGAAAAAGCAAGAGTATTGTGGCATGATGAAAAGCAAAAATGTGGAAGGTCATATTGGATGAAAGAAGATTGTAAAAGACAATGCAAAGAAAAAAAGTGAGAGAATGGAGGGAGGTAGAACACAAGAGGGGATAAAACATTAGAGCATGAGAAATATTCTCTCTTCCAGCCTCCAATAATGCAGACATAATGTGAACATATAACATAATAAATTACTCTGACTAGCACATACACAACTTATGGAGACAGATGCCTGTGAACTCTGCAATCAGATGTCTGCTACTATAGGAATAGTAATTCAAAAATGAAAGTTTTGTTATCATTTACTCTCCCTCATTTTGTTCCCAACCTGTATGACATCTTTCTTTTGCGAAACAAAAACGAAAGAATTTTAAACAATGTCCCATTGGCTAATTTCAATAGTCACTTTAATGCTTTAAAAACCCTGTTAAAAGAAAGCCGCTCCAGGCGAGTATAGTGGACTAGGTTCAGACACAGATAACACGGAAGCAAAAAACTTGAAAGAACTTTAAAGGTCTTTCTGAGCGCGCACACTTGCTAAATGGAGACAGAATGCATAAAAATAAACTGAACTGGAGCCTGCAAGAAACAGAATGAAGTGGCGAAAACATTTATTTTTTGAATCGGAGGTGCCGGAATGCCATTCCAAACCATTCCGTCCCAATTTAACCCCTGCCTAAAAGTGTCATTAAAGGATGACATATTCACAATGGCTCACCTTGCTGAAGCAAACGCAGAGCAAGTTCTCAAGTGAACACATTAATATATGAATGAGCTTCTCTCATGCATTCATAAATGCGCAAAAGACAGTCATGGCTGATGTCAAGATTTTCTCTGTAAAATCACTTAAATTTCAGGTTGTTTCTCAGCAAATCTTTCGTATGCCTACAGAAGACTTGGAATATTAAGCACAAGCCACATGGACTACTTTTATGCCACTTTTTTAAGCTTTAAAGTAGTTGATCACTATCAACTGCCATTGTATTGAAATCAGCAACAGGACACCATCAGAAAGTCATACAGGTATGAACTGATGACAGAATTGTCATTTTTGGGTGAACTATTCCTTTAATGAAATGATCTCCCAGAGGAAGCTAAAAAGGTTAAGTCATGCAGTCTAGTTTGCTAGAGATGGTCATTACCCTTGCTGAGGGAGTAAGATCAGTTATCTGAAGTAGAACGTCTTCCAGAAACAAAAGCAGCATGCATGCTGGAACAAAATCAGCAAATTCATGCAAAAGAAAACCCTTAGGTGTTATAATGGTGTAGTAGAGACAGGCTGTGATCTTAAATCACTCGTTGGAAGCATTCAAGCCAAAATGTCATGTAGAGGTTACATGATATAGCCACAGAACTGTCTGCAGATGAATCTTGATTGAGTTGGGGCCAGGTTAACAGGCCATGCAGAGAGACAGAGTGAGAAGAACCTAAGATTGAGCCACAGATTTGTATGGAAAAACATACTTACCCTGTAGCTCTATAGAGGGAGAGAGAATGAGAGAAAGAGAGAGATAGGGTGAGATAAACAACACAGGGAAACAGTAAAGAGGGAGTAGAGGGTAAAGAACATGATAGAGATAGAAAGAGAGAGGAGGGAGAGCACTGTGTTAAGGTTAGTATTAAGAAGCAATTCAGCTCATTCACGGCCAAATTATTTTACAAAAGTCAAAACCAAAACGTCACAGCAACCAAATCAAAATCAAATTCAAAACCCAGCCAAATCCAGGCAGAAATGTACATACTAATGCACAACAGACCCAAAAGAAACACAAATAAACTGTCTTATAAAATGTGATGATCTTTCAAAGAATGAGACGCCTGACTTGTATCAAAATAAATAGGGAGGTTTTCCTTTAATGCTGGAGTCTTCCTAGTAACACACAGAGTTGTCAGACTATCTTCAAGAGCAGAAATTATTGGCTGCTGGGATGTGAACAGGAACTGCTTGGCAAATGAGGTGAGGGATGCACTTCTGCTTGTCAGCCTCCAGAGGGGGTTGCTTACATTTTTTTCTGATATAAACTGATCAGTAATCTGAACAACAGCACATTGTGAGCTCACTTACTCTATTCAGGCTACGAAACCTAAAGGAGACATCAAAACACTTTAGGGATTTAACTGTCCATCATTGACCACAGGCGCCACTAAAAACTGCACATTCAACACTGATGTCAACCAATCAGCAGGTTGTTCTGTAGGCTGATTACAGTAGCCGGTGGTGACCTTGAGGAAATTGCCATAACTTCCTCCCAGCACTTGTGTTTTTGCTCAGTAATAAGGTGATGCTACATAATCTTGATTCATCAGGTTTACTTGTGGTCATGACAAAGACACATTATCAAATGCATATTGTCCACTGTCATTAAAGATGCACTCAGAAATTTTTTCCTCATTAAAACCTTAAAGGGATAGTTCACGCCAAAATAAAAATGTTCTCATCATTTACTCACCCTCATGCCATCCCAGATGTGTATGACTTTCTTTCTTCTGCTGAACACAAACAAAGATTTTTAGAAGAATATCTCAGCTTTGTAGGTCCAAATAATGCAAGTGAATGGTGACCAGAACTTTGAAGCTCCAAAAATCACATAAAGGCAGCATAAAAGTAATCCATTGGACTCCAGTGGTTAATATGTCTTCTGAAGCAAAGCAATCACTCTGGGTGAGAAACAGATCAACTTTTCAATCTTTTTTTTTACTATAAATCTCCACTTTCACTTTCATTTTTTAGAATGTGAAAGTGAAAGTGGAGATTTATAGTAAAGAAAAAACAAAAAAAGGACCTAAATATTGATCTGTATCTCACCCACACCTATTATTTCGCTTCTGAGGATATAGATTTAACCACTGGAGTCTTATGGATTACTTTTATGCTGCTTTTTGGATCTTCAAAGTTCTGGCCACCATTCAATTGCATTGTATGGATCTACAGAGCTGAAATATTCTTCTAAAAATCTTTATTTGTGTTTAGCAGAATAAACTAAGTCATACACATCTGGGATGGCATGAGGGTGAGTAAATGATGAAATAATTTTCATTTTTGGGTGAACTATCCCTTTAGAGAAATGAAGAGTTGAGTCATTCATTTAAAAAAAAAAAAAATAAAAAAAATAAAAGTTAACAGAAAAGTTATTTTCCTTGCTTAGTGAATTCAAAATAATGTCTATATTTTCTCCTTGCTCACTGTCGCATGCAAGTCACACACTTCTCACATTTCTCCCTTACAGTGACTCTTCTGCTGTCACAGAAATGCAAACAGATGTACAAATGATTTTTTTTTAAATAATTCATTTTTAAATGTATTCTATGTAAATAATATTATTTCAGAAATAAGTGTAACTTAAGTAATGTCATTGAATGTCTGATCTGATTACAACAATTTAAAATGTAATACACTACTTTTTCACTTAAAAAGCAATTAGATTACTGTAATTAATTACTTTGTACTCAAATTACCCCCAAAACTACCTGTCATAATGTCATGTTGAGCATTTCCAATTGCCACAGTAAAAAGGAAGTGTTTACCTTTCCTGGCTTTCTTCTGCAATTTCATTGTGTCTGAAGATTTCTTCTTAATTTCATGACGAGACCGTTTGTATTCTAAGAAATCAGAAATTATTACAAAATGTTATTTGTGTGTTGTCTGCTTTGTAATGTTTGACATATTTTGCATATAGAGACAAAGTCACCTTTGGCATGATCCTTGTCCAGTTGATTGGCTGTCTTTTTCCAGTCTTCAATGCGGTCCTGTAGAGGAGTGATCAGGCTCTCCATCAAAGCACTGAGATCAGAGGAAAAGAGACAGATTATCACATTCTCAACAATTCAGAGCTGGGAGGGGCGTTCCAGTTCTCATTAAACAGTAACAGAGGAATATGAATTTTAAAAAGGAAATATCATCATCAATTCAAGCTCTTTTGTGTGGGGGAAATCAGACCATGAGAAATAAGGGCTTTAGCTTGGAGTTTGGGGTGTCCATTCATTAGCCTGTCAGAGGGAATTGTCTGCAGATGTCTTCTGATGAAGTGTGAAAAAGTGTGTGCATTCATGTTCTCTTTGCATGTCCTATGTCATCAGGGCCGTTTCTAGGCACAGGCACCAGCTGGGGGTGCTAATGAGGAGTCTGCTGCCACAGCACTCAAACCCCCATTTGTCCCCAAAATATAGCTAAGGTGGGGACTTTCCATTGACTTCCACATCTGGGCTTATAATTAAGGAGTGTGTAAAAAAAATAATTCTGATTGTTTGTAAAGTTTTGGGTACAAAATAATACTGAATAATACCCTCACTATTGTTATAGTTTAATGTATGATATTTGTATATAATTCATAGTTATGACTGTTGGCCCTTGTTTGTCCTCCTCCAGTATATTTTTATGTATAATCTTATAAGTACATATTGCCACTGTATATAGTCTTCTAAACTGACACATAGGAAGTGGGTGGAAGAAAGGGTGTGGTCATACTTAGTAAAATACCGTAGTTTAGCCTCAATGCTGCGATGCCTCATACACATTCGAGTCAGCGCCGATCCAATGTCTCGGGTGGCACCTACAGAGACACAACCAACGGAAAGACTGTTAGATCAACACCAAAATGACAGAAGAAATGATTATGGTACAATGACTAAAAGCCAATGAGAAAAAATTATAGCTGCAGCTTTGAAAAGACCATCAAGCAATCAGGCCATTCAAATAATTATCATTAACACAGACTAGTAATTTATACTTAATGTACATAGTTCAAACTGCAGTCCAAAAAAAAAGCTGTTACTGTATATTTAAAGGACTACCCAAAGTGTGTGTGTGTGTGTGTGTGTGTGTGTGTGTGTGTGTGTGTAACCTGTGGCCATGGTATAAATTAGTCTATTTTTAGTCAAGGGTGAACATTTGGAAAAACCAGACCTCACAATTTATAAGAGGCAGTGTGCTTTCTTCCAAAGAAGATGGCCTGGAAGGCTATTATTGTCCTGAAGTGTTTACATGTCAAACTAAATTGTTGAACTGAACAGGCAATATATAAAGCCCTGTCTGTTAGTGTTGCCTGGATGCTCACCAGCCCTTTGAATTTTAGCTGTACAATGACATTCAATCTATGATAAAAATGTCTGAAAAGATTGCGCACAATTCAAAAAGAATGTGTATATCATATTACTGTCCAAACACAAAAAAGACAGCAGACATTTCTGAGGATGAATTGACTCAAAGCTTACAAAGCCGTGTGTTTGAATTAGGCACTGTATCAATAAACATTTCAGGCCTGTTTCCAGATCACCAGGGGGTGTGGCAGAGTGGAATGATGTTCTCATCTATTCTCCACATTAGCAATTTCAGCTTTTCCTCAGGGTGAAACCTAAATTCCAGCGTTAAAACCCAGTCTGAGCAGACCTCAGATCTCCCTGGACCAGGATTCAGCCAGATTAGAGCAGTTCAGTAATCTTTAGGCTTTTCAGGGTTAATCTAGACAACACCAAAGTCAAGGAGGCACACCCACCAAGTTCTGCTTTTTGCCGAAAAAACTAGTGACCATGTCTTGATCATAGGATTAAAAATGTATCTCTTCAAACCATGTATTGAAAACTATATAAATATATTAATACCTCACTTGTTATTTATTCTGTATAGTCTTTTCAACCCATACTTATGATAATATAACATACGAACATATAAAATTAAACAAATGAACCACCCAGAGCGAACCACACAGAGATACAGTAAAAGTATGGTGCTATAAAAAATTAAGCTTTGTTTACACTGCAGATTCAGACTGCAGTCGCTTTTGCAAGCACATTCACATTAGTTGTTGTAGTAATGATGTAAACTTGTGCTCACCATGCGTGTGCATTTTGCAATGGATGTTTTGCCATTGATTATGTTTTTTATGAGGGCAGTATCCAAATATGAACTCATTCGTCACAGACGAGAGTGGTATAATGTTGATAACCACAAAAATTTTGTTGTGATTAACATTTTTATTTATTTTTCAAAACAAAAAAACAAAACATATATATAATGACTCAACATTAACTCCCACTACTTCCCCTCCCCAGTCAAGAAGAAGCAAAAATCGAGGTTGCATTGAGGCACTTACAATGGAAGTGAATTGGGCCAATCTTTGGAGGGTTTAAAGGCAGAAATGTGAAGCTTATTATTTTATAAAAGTACTTACATTAATTCTTATGTAAAAACTCATGTGTTATTTGAGCTGTAGCGTTGTCAAAATCATCTTTTTTACAGTCATTTTAGGGTTTGTTGACATTACATTGTCATGGCAACGAAGTTGTAAAATTGGAAATAACTTTACACAGAAAAGGTAAGTGATTTTATTACACTAAAATCATGTTAACACACAGTGTTTATATCTTGTGGCTATACTTTTGAAACAGTGAGTATTTTAAAGTTTACAGACTGGCCCAATTCAATTCCATTGTAAGTGCCTAACTATACCCTTGGTTTTTGCTTTTAAAAGAAAAGGAGGGACAAGTCTAAATAATTTTTTGTGGTAATCAATATTATTCCACTAATGCTGTCTATTGAGCTTAACTTGTATTGAACCCAAAATATTCCTTTAAGCATGAGACATTCATTACCTTTTCACATTATGGTGGCTCGCAACCGGTGTGGGTTACCACTCTTTTTGCCACTCTCAACTTTTTGTTTGGGTAAAGCCAATGCCTGTTTTATTGAAAAAAAGGTTGGCACTGCTTTGGCTGCCCTTTAACTTAAATATGACATATGGGTGCATTCCATTCAGAAGTGATCATCCCTTTGCCCTATTCCCCTCAAAGACTTTATCTTCTACTGAGAGTTTCGGAGGGCTGAAAGGTGTAGGGATCAAAGATAATGGTCATTTTGAAGTCATTTTGCATAAGTCCCCCAAAATTGCATAAGCCCCCTTACCCCGACCGACGGGATCGCCAATGACTAGATTGCTCTGGCAGATGGTAGCGCCAATGATGAGTTTGCCCCGACTTTAGCGATCTCACCTAGGGCGCCAAAATGTTCAGAATCAGCCCTGCAGATTTGAATCGGTTAGGCCAAAAAAATCGGATTTATTTCTGCTTGTGTGAACATAGCCTTGATGTGAATAAATGTGGATCTGTTAAATGATTACATTTGGAAAAAAAATGAGAAATAAGTAATCTTGGGATTTTAATATGAACTTAATTGATTGCAGATACAGTATTGGCATCTTTGTGACATCATATAATGTCAAGTTTGTTACATTATTGTGATCTCAGACACTCTAAGGTATTTTTCTTAGGAGAAAAATCTTTAATCAAAATATAACTATCTTTAACCATTTTACCAAAAATATTCACTGGCTCTCCATTTAATCTACTGTCTAGGAAGAACATTTGAGACCTAATTTGTGATTTTTCTTCCCTGTGCAGTTAGAAAGAGTTAGCTACAGTTATCTAATTCTGAATGAATTAAATACACATAAATGCACACACACAAAAAAACAAAAAAACATACAAATCCTTCCCTATGTTTACACCAAATGCTCAAGTGTAATAAGTGATCCATATCATACAAACCAATGATCACGCAACTATGTCACTCTCAGGGAGAAAATGAGCTAAATCAAGTTATAGCATTAAAGCTAATAAACAAAACAAAAACTGTACATTTTCAGATGAATGTACTCATGGGACATACAAATATATCCCATTGACATGACATTACCTTTACCATTGACTTAGTTAACTTGGTTTTTACCCATGGTCATATTTCAAATGCAGTAATGTGTTCACTTGACTAACACAGATTTTCTACATGGCTGATCTGAGCGCATTGGGTTAAACATGCATGCATGCTGACAAACACACACACACACACACACACACACACACACACACACACACTACACTTTCAGTAGAGCACACACGCATACAAACATAATGCTTCTCCAATGAGAGCCTCCAGTAAGCCATGAGAGAAGCTCCATTCATAATTAACACATTACTGCCTCATGCCTCCTGTTCTACCCAGCAACCATTCATTAATCCATCCCACAAACACACAGCAGAGAGAGCTGATACAGTGACTAATGTCAAAGTGCCATAGCGCCTTAAGATTGTGAAAGAAATTACGGCAGACACAATCTGCTTAGAAAAAAGTGAACAAGAAAGCATGAGAATGATAAAAGCGGAAAGAGTAAGAAGGTGTGCTTTGCACATTTTAACTGCCTTTGAATTGAGATGTCTCTTAGTGTGTGTCTGTGTATGTGTGTCGGTCAGGTTTTGCCTACAATGTGGGGACCGAATGTCTCCACAAGGATAGTAAAACCTGAAATCACTGTTATGGTGAGGACCAGACAACATCCCCAGTGTAAAAATGGCTTTATAACTACTAAATAATGTCTTATGAAGATGCAAAGCTGCAGAAGAGTTTGTTTGTGGGTTAGGGACTTGAAAATATCATTAGCTCAGTGTGAATACTGTACAACAGAAGTCAATGGTATGTCCCCACCATTAAGAAAACCACTGTGTATATGTGCGTGTGTGCGCTTGTGTGTCTGTCAGCAGCAGTCACACTATATATTTTTCTGTTTGTGGTTATAACTTTCCTGCTAACATCTGGGTAACATTACATTTTCTACATATGCATGGATTTGTGTGCACATGCTTAGTTCCTCCAATGCTTGTCATTTTCAGAGAAAAGCTCAAACTAAAAAAACGTCTCTAACGGCCACTTCAGACAGTCCAGTTCAGCATGCGCTCTGCAGTAATCTGTACAGAGTGGCTGCATTCACACAGTGCTGTCACCTCCATCTGTTACCAGCAGCCTGTGTTTACTGCTGGCCTCACCGCTAAGACCCTCACTGCCACACTAACCCCCACATATTGATTTTTCACATGGCATATAATCACCTCAAGTCAACGTGAATACAACCACCCAAAAAATACGTAAATGATTTGAAAGAGTGGATAAATTCAGCATCTTTCTCATTAATTACTGTCACCAGTATTAGTCTGTCATTCTCTGCCAGTGACCAGCCATTTATCAAGTTGAAAACTGAGACTTTAAGAAATACATCAATATAGCCTACTGAATACTTTATATCAAATGAATATCAATTCCAAGGGATAGTTCAACAAAATGTGAAAATTCTGTCATCATTTACTCACTTATGTCATTCCAAGCATGTATGCTATTTTTCTTCCATGAAATACAAAACAACATATTTAGCAGAATGTTCCTAGTTGTTCTTTTCCATACAAATGAAAAGTGAAATGGGGACCAGGGACAGCTGTGGTCACCATTCACTTTCATTGCGAGGAAAAGAGCAGCTTGGATATTCTGCTATAATGAACGATGATAATTAGGGGTGAATAAATTACAGAATTTTCATTTTTGGGTGAACTATCCCTTTAATGTCCAGTCTCATATACGGACAATAAATACATCCAGCCCTGCCGACAACAGACAGACATACTGAAACACAGTAGGGTTCCAATTTTATGGGTATTCATTGATTTCCTGATGCATTTACCTTTTGAAAATGAATTAAATCAGACATGCAGAAACAAATGTGCTCTGATGATGGGTGCTTCATAACAATGTCAGTTCAAATCTCCATCCAAAAAACTCTCCTGCTATGTGATCCACACACACCAGCAGATATACAGTATATTCATGTGTGTGTGTTTATGTGTCAGCATGTATGATCATATTATATATACTGTACCTGAGTCAAAAATGGATGGTCTTTCTGTTGGGAATTCCTCTTGTGGCTTCTGAACTTAACTGAATAAAGTGAGTGGATAAACATGGCCATTTACTTGGCCGGCAATCAGCAGAAATACATACAGAGCACTTAAGCAAGACAGGCAGAGAGAAAGAGAGAGAGAGAGAGAGAGAGAGAGAGAGAGAGAGAGAGAGAGAGAGAGAGAGAGAGAAGCAGGTCTACAATGTTGAACTTGGGTTTAAGAAATAGCTGGTCCACAGGTGCCATACACCCTTACTCAATGCTATCACTGTTAATAGTTCTGTGTTGCTGATTCACTGTAAACAAAGCAAATCTGAATATGATGACAGTGAAAACATACACAATAACTAATTTGTTGCAACAATATTACCATAGAGTAATGTTCAATTAAAGAAGGTACCAGTGATGAGCATTAATCATTTACTATACCAATGGGCAGTATCTACTGGCTAGTTAGTAACTGTCCAGTCTCTATGCTGTTTCCAGGGCAACAAATGGTAGGTCAGACATGAAGAGCTGTGAGGTTCTCAGGACGGACAGGCAGTGAGTGGTGCAAAACTCAATCAGTCTGTGCAGAATGTCAGGGTGGTTGCCGCCATGACAGTGCACCATGCTGGTCTCCAGTAAATCTGTTACTAGCTACTGACAGCACAAGACGACTTATATTAAATGATGCTTTTTATCTGTGTCCCAAATGACGGACTATACATTACGCACTTACAATATACTCTATGCACTCAGCCATGTAGTGTGTGAATTTTCACAGTGTAATATCATCTCAAAAAGAACACTTAACTTTTATTACATTGAAGCATTCCCCGTTTAACAGCTGACGGAAATGACGTTTCAAATGCATGCGATATGTTGCAGCTAGCTTTAGCGCATTAGCAAACTTCAGTTCACCACTTAATCAAAGTGGTGAACTGTACATAACGTACATATTCACACAGCGTGGGGTGATGGTAAAGCATTCAACATACATTTGTAACTGCAGTTTCGCTAGTTGCTACATTCTCCATTATTTACACTTGTTTTTTCAGACTAGCATTGCAGCCAAGCAACTCCGCCCCTTCTGCTACGTACGGCAAGCCGTGAGCACTGAGTGGTGCTGCCAAACTCCTCCCTCTTAAAATATCCTGAATCACCCTCGAAAGTCTAAATTTTTTACAAAAAGTCACTAAATAACAAAACTCACTATATAAAGGACTACATATGTATGTGTATATTATAAAATACATATAAAATGGGCACAAAACAAGTTCACTGACAAAGTCTGTAATTTGACGACAGCAGTTTTAAAACAGTCTTTACATAAATCTTGTAGTGGTACAAGTGGTAAATTGATTGATCCATGTTTAGCAATGTAAAGGGCTAAGGTACATTCAGTTCTGCTCCTGTTGCGTCAATGGTTTCTATTTACAATGTGTTTTTGCAGCGGTTGAGTATTCTAACCAATCACTAACATGTCCGTTGAGCAATGAAACGGCAATGGCCAATCAGAGCTGCTTAAATTAGTCCTCCATCCAATCAGTAATGACAACTGATCCTAATGCGCAAGTTTTAAACTGTATGAATGCCCAGCTTTATGTTCCACCACTGTTTGTGGTGGCACACGAAAATTAATACTGAAGAGACATCACATGACACTCGAAAAGAAGCTGTAGAACAAGAGTGAAAAGCACTTTGGAATTATTTTGGATTCATTGCATATTGCGCTGCTCGCTTTGAACGTAGATTTTAAATACACTGCAAATGAGCAACACGACAAAACTAAAATGCCCCCGTTCTAATCAAGGCATAGACGTGGTGTAAATAATTGATTTATTATTCTTTTGTTTTTAAAGAGAGCATTTGCGAGAGTGCAGAACTTTGCGCGGAGCGTCATTGAGCTTGCGTCAAAATGCAGGTGCCAAACAGTGTAAACCTGCGGTGAGTGACAGCAGTCATTGTAATGGGAGAGTTTGTCACGTTGTTCAATTTCTGTATACAATGTATTAAAAATGTAATAACAGTTTTGTTTTGTCATCTTAATAAGTAGACCAATGTGAATTTGATTTGTACAAAATAGCAATAAAATAATTCAGGTTAACTGTTCTAAGTTTGTTTTGGAGGTGTAGCCAACATAAAGAATATGGCATGAACAGCATATTTCAGTAATCACCGTCACTGTTATTGCGTCTGCTCTAATAAGACCCATTTGCCACGCAGCTGGTATTAGTAGATTTAACATTTTCACAAATCGCACAAACTCCGATTACAAATGACTGTTTTTAATTTCCAAAGTGCAACCACTGAGGCCAAAAATGATCTAACGATGATCTTACATGAACAAGATCACCATTGAAGATCTAACGGGATGAATGGTCCCCTGTCTCGCCACCAAAGGGCTTACTGAATGCAGTAAGTAACTTGGTCAATTTAAATTGGCTGTTAATAAGTTGAATATTGAATATGTCATATTATTTACTGTACATGGACTAATAATTTAAGCAGTAATTTAGCAATCATTTAATTTATTCTATACCATAGATATCCATTTATAATAATTTTTATTTGGTCTAACATTAACAAACATTATTACAATATTTAATGTTTAAAAGAAACTGGATTGCAGCTCATATCCACCATTGAAATCTGCTCCTCTGAAGAATGGTTGGTTACTTTGTGACGTCACGGTAATTTAATATTTTAATCAACATTAATAATCGTGATTACAATATCAAGGGCAATAATGGACAATTATGATTTTTGCTATAATCGTGCAGCCCTACAACACACAAATTCCTAGTGATGCAAATAAGTTCAAACGCACCTGCTTTTGATCGGAAAAGGGTTTTGAACTCGTGATGTGCTCAGTCGTCAATGCATATTTTGTTAGATCTGACTTCTTAACACATAGTAAGTCTTTGTGTGTGTGTTTAATAATTTATTGCCCAAAAAATCGCCAAGTATATTTAAAAATAGCTAAAATAGCTCCTCGTTGCAAAACATCATTAAAAGTCGCAGCAACTATGAGAAAATCGCTAAATTCTGTGACAAATTCCCCAAATTGGCAACACTGGCATTGAGTGTATGAAGTGTCCAACATTCCACACTCCGTCTTGACAGTTGAAGAAATGCATCATTCGGCACTCATTGTAAACTTCATTTTTGATGCATTTTCAGTATACATATTTAACCCCAAACAATCCCAATCAGTACAATGTATAGTTGTGTTAACCATTGCTTGACATTACTCAGTCTGCTGGGATTCTGTAACAGACATTAAATTGTTACCGTAATGGTCAAGAACTAGGGCTCTAAATCATGCTGGCTTCATATTGACAGTTCACTAGTATATAATTTCAGCTTCCTGGAAATACAGTCTCCTCTTACAGACATGTACTTTATAGAACTATTAGTCTACATCATATTCCACCTCTGTGGCTGTTTGGTTTGTAGTTCTCTGAGCTGAAGAAAACAATTGGAGTAGAAAAGTATCATAGTGATGATGGACCTCATGTCTTTAGTTCTGTCCTAAAGCACAAGGATCATATCAAATCAAGCTTCACCGCATCCCCACCCCCAGTTAGCCTACATTTACACTAACACATTTACAGAGTTACTGTATGTGCGCATCCAAACACACACATGCACGTACAGAGTTTAGCTGACAGGACAGGTCAAAAATAACTCAATGAGGAGAAAGAAGTGAAAGATGTCAGATAAGAGTTGCCTTCCCTACACACAAACATTAAAATCACTTTGAGTGTAAATAACTCTTTCAACCACACATTTGGCAACACTATATCTATTCCACAACTTTAGATATTTTCACTTAACATATTAGACCAGTAACAAGATAGGCCTATAACAAACAAAAGACCTGTGGATCTACCAGTGAATTTTGGTCGAGATTTTAAATAAGGATAGTTTTCAAAGACCAGTCATATGTCAAAATAGGGTTTGCATTTGCAGCCAAGCCAAAATAGGGATTCAAACCCCGCCATCCTCAAACAAATTCACAATTTATTCAAATTTGCATTTATAACAGTCACATCAAGCTCATTGTTCATGAAATATCAATTAACCTCTGACAGTTACATCAGGATAATGGTGCCATCATCATTTCCCTCTCTCTCTCTCTCTCTCTCTCTCTCTCTCTCTCTCTCTGAGACTAACAAGAGTGTTTCCTTTCCCTTGCTCCTATGGCTCCTCTTTCTCATGCTTTGCCATAGCAACAGAAAATATGAAATTCACTGAAAGATTTGTGCCTGCCCCTTTTCATCTCACTACACCATTCACATAATGAATCCATGCACTCACACATGGACAAACACACATTACAGTGCATAAACATGCTCTGTAGGCAATATCACAGCAAATACTGTATACTATTATCCAGATGTGCCTTCCATGCCATTGTTTATGCACCGTTCCACCAGGGAGATACAGTATTATAGCAGGCAAACACACACAGACTGACATTGCAAGTTCTTTATAGTCACACAAACAATCAAAACTCATGTATTTATCTTAGTTATAAGAGAAAAAAAAAAAAAAAACAATTGAATGGGATTTTTGTCAGTGTTTTACACTAAGCGAATGATCAGAAATGTTAAAATAATAGATTCATTACAGAATCTATCTGTGCGTGTTTGCATGTGGAAATGTCCAACAGTTATTTTCATTTACTGTAGTCTATGTAAAGATACTAGTATTGACTCAGATTTAGGCCACAAGCTTATGAAGAACTGGGCACCCAATGTCAAACTGGGTGTAGTGGTTGCTTGCTTGCTTGTTTGAGCATGTGAGTGTGCATATGTGAGCGTGCATATGTGTGTGTGCGTGCACAAGCCCCAGGCGGCCTAGTTCCGAGGACGCACTGTATCCCTTTGCATCAGGCATACCTGGCCATCTAAAGTGTCGTGCTTACACTATACTACAACCCAATGCAAACACATACACCCAGAATTTTGCAGAAGAGGCAAGAATAGTCTGGACACAACAAAACAGGGTGCATACTGAGGCACAGCAAAGCTAACTGGAAGAAAGAGAATGAGACAGCAGAAGATGAAATAGAATAATCCATGCAAGCCTTGATTCCCCTCTCAGCATGTTCATATCTCTAAGCACTCTGGCCACCATTCACTTGCATTTTGAGGACCTACAGAGCTGAAATATTCTTCTAAAAATCTTTGTTTGTGTTCAGCATAAGAAAGAAAGTCATACACATCTGGGATGAAATGAGGGTGAGTAAATGATGAGAAAAATTTCATTTTTTGGTGAACTATCCCTTTAAATTGCTCCATTGGTATGAAAATTCCTTATTACTGGATTAAAAAAGGCATTATTAAATGCATTTTAGATTTAGATTTTTTTATTTTACTAAATAAACATGTTAAATTGACAGGTCTATTAATAATACTAATTAATAGGGCCGTGTCATGGCTACATGTCAGTGATACACTATATATTTTGCATTTAAATACACACATAAAATACATCAAACACATACACATACACTCACTGAGCACTTTAAAAGGAACACCTGTACACCTACTTATTCATGCGATCATCTAATCAACCAATCGTGTGGCAGCAGTGCAATGCATAAAATCATGCAAATACGGGTCAGGAGCTTCAGTCATTTTGACCGTGGCATGGTTGTTGGTGCCAGATGGGCTGCTTTGAGTATTTCTGTAACTGCTGATCTCCTGGGATATTCACCCACAACAGTCTCTAGAGTTTACTCAGAATAGTGCCAAAAGCAAAACAAAACAAAAAACATCCAGTGAGCAGCAGTTCTGCAGACAGAAATGCCTTGTTGATGAGGTCAACATAGAATGGCTAGACTGGTTTGAGCTCACAGAAAGGCTATGGTAACTCAGATCTGTACACTCTGTACAATTGTAGTGAGCAGAATAGCATCTAAAAATGAACAACGCGTCAAACCTTGAGGCGGATGGGCTACAACAGCAGAAGACCATGTCAGGCACTTAATTGAGACCATAGTGTTCCTAAAGTTCTCAGTGAGTGTATGTGGCAGTGCACAGGCCAGTGGCAGAGCAGTAGTCACACAAATAATCAAAACTCACACATGTATTTATCTTAGTTATGAGAGGAAAAAAACAATTGAAAGGGATTTCTGTCAGTGCTTTACAAAAAGTGACAACTGTACAGAGTGGTTATTTGAGTTACCATAGCCTTTCTGTGTGCTGGAACCAGTCTAGCCATTCTCCGTTGACCTCTTTCATCAACAAGACGTTTCTGTCCGCAGAACTGCTGTAGAGTGACTCATAATGTCAGGTGAGGGGTTGCGCTGAGTCAGAGTGTGTGTGTCACTTTGCAGTACAGTAATGGGGCTGACTACAGTGGTGAACCGTACCTCACGTCATAGTCAATACCAGGCCAGGCTCACTCAGATCTTACAACATGACATTAGGATGAGAACATGACAGAATTAAAAAAAATTGGGGTGAACTGCCCCAATTTTATTACATGCATAGAGCTGACATGCAGGGACATGTTTTCTCTATGGATGATGCTGTCCTCACATCTCTTATTAATTGTGAAGCAGAAGATCTGACACATCTGGAATACCTCACACTCATTCTCAGAGGAACTAAAGACTTAGAGCATTGATGCAGTCCAGGACACAGAGCCACAAATCTCCTTTCCATCTACATACCTAAAATGTGTGTGTATTAATGCATAAACAGTCATAAGTCCAAAAGAGACAACTGAGTTCAAAGAGCAAGGTCAGTCCATGTATGAGAGAAGCCAAGTGTCTGCAGTCTTCTTTCAAGCCATGCTGTCCATTAACACAGATCACCAGTAAAAAATTCTAATTGTGAATGCGGGAAAGTAGGTCTGCAGGCCTCAGTGTCCCTCTGATTGAGGCCAACAAACCCTCAGAGATACAAAAGCACCAATCATGTGCCATTCTAATCAAGATGAGACATGAAAATTTTAAAACAGAACGACCAGGGCTTCTGGTCATTACAACACAACAGTAGGTCAGTGTGCTGCCCTCACAACCTTTTCTGGTCTCCACAACCAGGCCTCTATTTACACATGAAGAAGCCTCATTGTCTGACAATGTCTGTTTTTATCACATCAGCTCAACACAACCAACAACACAACACCATCAATCTCCATCTCAGGCCTCAGAAATCCTTAATTGACCACACTGAAGAAAAGAAAGCAAAGAGTTTCTGAAAGACCATCCTTGTTATTCAGTGACTTGAAAGATGAACAAAGCCAAACAAGATTCCTCAATTGCTCAGTTGAGTGTGTGAGATCAAATCATTAATGTTTGCGCACATTGTTCTTCACTTGTACACTCCATGCAAAACTCACATTAAAGCGATAGTGCATCTAAAAATAAAAAATTCTTTAATTGTTTACTAACGCTTATGTAGTTACAAACCCATATTACTTTCTTCAGTGGAACACAAAAGGGGATGTTAAGGCTTGATCACATTTACCGTCGCACAATGAAATTACACGAGGGAAAAAGACGTGGGCAGATGTTGAGAGCAAAAAACAAATAGTCAAGCAACCTCTTTATAATGCTGAACTTAATACTCTAGTAGAGTGAAGTTAAAAAGAAAATTACTGCTAAAATGATATCCTTGTCCATTGTGAATATTCAGTGTAGCTGTGTACGAAGCACCGCCCACACAGAGGTCACTGCCAAACTAAGCAACTTCCTGTTTAGGTCAACGTGGCGAATCCGCCTGTCAAAGTTCACCAAACTTGAACTCCTCGTGAAATCCACAAGAGGAAATCTTTCACCACCAGAAGTCCATCATACAGATTCCCATTGAGATTACTGTTTTTTGCCTGCTGAATTTCGCTGTGCGAATGTAAATGTGACCGCGCATTGTGGCAGATTCAGTAGTTCGCAAGTTAATGTAATCCTGCAATGAGGATAGGGTAAACATGTTTGGCTCACTGTTCTGGGCAAAGGGCTCGAGGCTCGAGACTTGACCCGAGGATGAATACCCCCCAGACTTAGATTAGTTATTGATTAAATAGCTATGTGGAGATGGGGAGGAGGAGGGACGCCGGAAGACTCGATGCCACATAGAGGTAAGCAGCTGTTTATATACGCTTACTCTGGCAGTGCAATTGGTCAGGTTAAATGAACTTGCTGCTCCCGAACCTTGTTAATGAAACTTCATTTGTTAGGCTCAGTCACCATTCACTTTCATTGCTTTTTATTTTTATTTTTTTTACATGTACAGTACAATGAAAGTGAATGGTAACTCCGGCTATCATTCTGCCTAACATTTCATTTTGTGTTCCACAGAAGAAAGTAATGCGTGTTTGGAACAACATGAGGGTCAGTGACAGCATTTTTATTTTTAAGTGAACTATCTGTTTAACTTTTCTGTTATGTTTAAAAATAGTGACAACTGTGATGATTGGTTCAAAAATTACCCGTATAGAATTTAAAAGACTTTCAGTAAATTTACAGCACACTTATCTATTAATTACAAACATGAAAATTGGCATAAGCTTACCTTCATGTTTTCACACTGAACACAGGCTTATATAATAGCACTTTAACTGGAAAGAGCACCACCTATATGTCAGTTGTTGTACTTGTGTACGGAAGGTATACAGTAAATTCTTAGATTTACTGTAAGGATTTACAGTCCTTAAAATAAGCTGATACTTAGATTACTTAGAAATAAAAACAGTATTATGGTTTATATTCTGCAACATTATAACCATAAAAATATTGCAAAAAAGAATATATTATTGTAAAACAAATACATTGTCAGGATTGTCAAATCAACATTGTGCATTTGAACAACTACAAATAAATGTGTGTGTGTGTGTGTGTGTGTATGTGTATGTGTGTGTGTGTGTGTGTGTGTGTGTTAGGGTGACCACACATCCCCGTCTTCCGGGGACAGGCCCAGTTTTTGACGGTCTGTCCCCGACTGGAGCTGTCCCCGGAAATGTCCCCATTTTTATTGCACGTTCAAAACAGTCCGCTAAGTGAAAATACATGGCAAGAAAGACCCTATTGAAGCCTACTGGCAACAAGGTTAATCATGTGATGTTTATTTTGACCAACAGAGGGGGCTGCTCGCTATAGCAGCTTTAAGTCATTCATCTTCCTTTACTGATTATTATTGTAATTATTAATATAATAATAATAATAATAATTATTATTATTATTATTATTATTATTATTATTATACAATATTGAATATCTTTGTGTCATGACTACAAAGTGAAAAAATCTTCAACAATATGAGGCATCTAAGGGGGCAACCTTAAGGCCCCCCCCCCCCCTTCAGAAATTAATTTCAGGCCCTGATATTGTCCATAGTGTAAGTGTTTCATTTGATTTCAGTTGTAATGCTGAGGGAAATGGTAGTCAAGTGAGCTCACTTCTTTTGAAATTCCTCTGCCAGTTTGCCAGCAAGCAAATTAGTAGCGTACCATCTAACTTTTATGAAAGTGTCAGGTAAAGGTGAAGGAAAAGAGGAGAAGAGAAGGAATTTTAGAGGAGAGTAAGAAGAGTGATGCAAAGAGTGTGACCAAGGGCAAGGGACCCTGTGCTGTGGAGTCAGCTGCAATAGTTCCTATATTCAACCATTGTTTATATGTTAGTTTACTTCACTTTTATGCCACAGTGTCATCTACTGTATACAGTGCAGAAAAGAATGAACTCATGTAACAGAAGACCATTAAAAATGATCAACTTTACCTCTGTATCGAAATTTGAGACATATTCAACAGAGTATGCTATACCATAGTTCATCACATTACTACACTCACCATTGTCAAAATCAGGGACTAAAAACAAAATGTTTTTCATTTCGGTTCGTTCTGAGCAAAAAAAGTATATTTTCATTCCGGTTCAGAAGTTCTGCGGCCTCCTTTCCAAAAGGTTACCAGTTAGAACTAAATAAAATAATGGTTAATAATGTTATTTTTAAAGTGACTGTACTCTGCGCTAAGGTGTGGGTGAAATACCAATTGCAGTGCTGCCAGATCTTGCAAGAGAAACAAGCAACATGGTCTGGAAAAGCAAGCCCAAAATAAGCTAAAATAAGCAATTATTATTTTTATTTTTTTTTTATTATTTTTTTTTATTTGTGTGTGTGGTGGATTTATTGCCATAGAAAGCATAACAAGCAGTTAATTAACAGTTAAGTATAATTTTGTCAGTCAAAACCTAACAGCATCAAATCTGTATTAATGCATCATATCTAACAATAATTCAGTGAAGACTTGGAAACAACTGAGAAATGTACTTTTACCTCTAATAATGTTTTCCTTGTATCCTGATTAGCCGTGCATGCATACAGTATGTAATATTTATACATAGTTGTTAAAAAGGTCTTCATTCAGAGAATGCAACATCCACAACGGGCAATTAGGCAAAGAAATGTGTGATGCAGCAGTTTCCTTTAGGATCAAAGCATGTTTCATTTTTTAGGCCAACGTGAAGTGGTGTAGTTCCAAAAAGTTAACTGCGATAAACCCTTTGGCCTTTAGTTTCATGAAAAAATTATCAGAACAAAATTAACTGGTTATAACCGGTTACCAGCATTTAAAAATAATGTTTCACTCCGGAACAATTGACAATCACTTTGTTCCGGTTTTCGGTTACGTTCTGCGAAAAAAATACAAATAAAAAAACATTTGTTTTTGGTTTTCGTTCCTTAAACCGTTTTTAGTCCCTGGTCAAAATACATAACATCTGAATTGTCCCCCTTTTTTAAACCATAGTGAAGTAACGTGAAATTTCAATGACATATTTACTACTGAACTAGAAATGTCCCCATTTTTCATTTCAGAAATCTGGTCATCTTAGTGTATGTGTGTGTGTGTGTGTGTGTGTGTGTGTGTAATATCTGCAAATATTAACCCTATAAAGCTGGTATAAAACCTATTAATATGTTTGATAACATATTCATTTTGTCAATGATGAGGATAATGTTTTTCACTGTTTTTAACAGGAGGGTTAACACATTAACCTTCCTGTCAAGCCTTATCAACACTCTTTAATGTCTGGCAAAAAGAATTTCCAGCTATATACAATCTTAAGGATATGGCTTTGATGCTTTCCAGATGGTACATTTTAAAAACTCAATGCAAAGATCAAAGCATCCTTGACTTAAAGTCAGTGAGAGTTTAAAGTGGTATTATTGTATTGATTTTAAGGTGAATGCTGGGTGAACCTTCTTATTAACTGGGCTTGCAGTGTTATCAGGTAATGCAGATAATCTGGCATGCTGGCTTAGTTTATGTCAGGTACTTCAAAGCTTCTGATCACCTGCTTTAACGTGAACCCAAACAGATGACTCGCCCCAAGATGCAAGCAAAAGCCTGTGGGCCAATCATTACAGTTTTTTAATTATGGTGGTGTAGTGAAGGTTGATTGGAATCAGCTGGGCCTTGTGACAGGGACTGGTTTTGATTAGCAAGCAGTTACCCAACCCTCCAGGGTCTGAAGGGAGAATGAAGACAGAGAGCAAGTAATATTTACTCTAAAAAGGAAGTTCTTGACAAAAGGAAAGTGCTGTGGCTAAAAATACTCCAATGTCACTGTCGAGACCAGATGTCCTTTACATGAAATGTAAAACGTATGGGGGAAAATGAGAAAAACCCCGTCTTTTTTTTTTCTTATGCTTTGTTTTTTTCTTAACCCTTCCACAGTTTAACTTTTCTTGAGTCTGCTATTACATCAATCTGCCTGTCTCTTTTTCCCTCTCTTATTTCCCCCTCAGGCTCTCTCAGAAATTGCCTACAGTATTTTAGGAAACACGATGACTTCATGGCTGGCATGTTGCAGGATCCATGTTCAGTAGGCTATAAAAACAGCACTTGCAGGACATGAGCTCACCATCAGAAAACAATACAAATGCTCACTCATTTGAACTGCTGCCATTGTGCATGCCAAAACTTCTCTTTTCTTCAGCCCTTCCCACAGTCTTCTGAGGAATGGGAGCATGTAGATATTGAAAGGCTGACATTATTGAGAGGGAGATTTAAGGCCTTCCTGTCAGCTATGACATCTCTGACTGTTTCTTATTATATACTGTATGAATTAGAGATGAATATGAGATAGATAACAAACCAATTTTTTTTTTTCTTTTTTTTTTTTACACATCTTCCTGTTGCCAATAGTTAACAGTTTATCTCATAAGCATGTATTATGTACAGTTATGGAGGTAATTTTCTCTTTACCCTGCTGAAAAGACCAGCTGGTTATGTTGTGTTTTGAATGCTGGTGTTCTTAAGGTGTGGTAGAACTACACTTAGTGCACCATTCACTTCCATGTAAACGCATCTGAAACACGGGAGGCCGGAAACACAAGCTCACGTGAAGAAATGTTGCATTTCCCTGCATATAAAAGTTCAAGCTTGGTGAACTCTGACCTGCGAATCTATATGATGATCACACACTGATCTTTTGGCAAAGAATAGATATTTCAAAGCTGCATGTTTTTGTTGCAGAAAAGTGAGTAGATGGTATGTTTAAACATTTTCAATATAATATTATTTGCGATTTCTGATTTATTAAAACCAGAAGCCCTCGCATGTCAGAGGTCGACCGATAGTGGATTTTGCCGATATGATAACTAAGGTGGTGGAAAGGTGATGTGAGGTGGTTACACTCTTCATTGAATTTTTTTTTTTTTTTTTAAGAATCGGAATATAATATTGTTATTATAATCTTATAACAATATAATCTATAATAATATAATCTTATAGAATAAAATGTTTGTTCTGTTATTTTTTGTATACTTTCTGTGTTACATAAATAAGAAAACATTTTAACTAGGTGCAACCACCTGCCTAATATTGTATAGGTCCCCCTCATGATGACAAAACAGTACCAACCCGCAGAAATGCCGCTCGCTGGATGTTTTTTGTTTTTGGCACCATTCTGAGTAAATTCTAGAGACTGTTACAGCAGTTACAGAAATACTTAAACCAGCCTGTCTGGCACCAACAATCATCCATGAGATTATCTAATCAGTCAATCGTGTGGCAGCAGTGCAGTGCATAAAGTCATGCAGATACGTGTCAGGAGCTTCAGTGTTTAATGTTCACATCAACCATCAGAATGGGGAAAAAATGTGATCTAAGTGATTTGGAGCGTGGCATGATTGTTGGTGCCAGATGAGCTGGTTTGAGTATTTCTGTAACTGCTGATCTCCTGAGATTTTCACACACAACAATCTCTAGAATTTACTCCGAATGGTGCCAAAAACAAAAAACATCCAGTAAGTGACAGTTCAGTGGATGGAAACCCCTTGTTGATGAGAGAGGTCAACAGAGAATGGCCAGACTGGTTTGAACTGACAAAGTCTGCGGTAACTCAGATAACCGCTCTGTAAAATTGTGGTGAGAAGAATATCATCTCAGAATGCTATTCTGAGATGCAGGTTGGTGCTGTTTTGGAGGCACAAGGGGGACCTATACAATATTAGGCAGGTTGTTTTAATGTTGTGGCTGATCGGTGTAAATTGTACAAAGTGGTTATCTGAGTCACTGTAGCTTTTCTATCAGCTCAAACCAGTCTGGCCATTCTCCATAGACCTCTCTCATCAGCAAAGCATTTCCGTCCACAGAACTGCCTCTCACTGGATGTTTTTGGCACCATTCGGAGTAAACTCCAGAGACTGTTGTGTGTGAAAATCCTATTAGATCAGCAGTTACAGAAATACTCAAACCAGCCCGTCTGGCACCAACAATCATGCCACAGTCCAAATCATTGAGATCACATTTTTTCCCTATTCTGATGGTTGATGTGAACATTAACTGAAGCTCCTGACCCATATCTGCCTGATTTTATGCACTGCTGCTACATGATTGGCTGATCAGATAATCACATGGATAAGTAGGTGTACAGGCGTACCTAATAAAGTGGTCGGTGAGTGTATCATGACATATTAAAAATATTCTACGAAATAATTAAAAATCTGTATTAAATAACCATATTGTTATGTCTACTTTTGGATAATTCAGTCAGTGAAATAAATACTTTTTATTGTAAATTAAAACGACATCCTCTTTTATATTTTTTTCTTTATTTGGAACTTGACAAACAAGTCAAAGTAAAAAAGAAAAACACTCAACTTGGTTTTTAATCAACCTTACCATAATGCTAAATTTAACAATTTGCCACATTTCAGTCTGATGTTGTTGACTAGTATTATTATTATAATAAACTTTCCTCAAGAAACTCAACATCTCAAAGCAATGCAACAAATAAAAAGTATGCAACCAAAACAAACACTTATAGGCTCTTAATTATTAAATTATCTCTATTGAGAATATATGAATACCTGAAGGCAATATGGACGTTTTGTTTCCTAATATTTAACATAATTTGAACTGAATTTTATAACCCTTTTTTTGGCACATGACACACTGATGATGGAGCTTTTAGTGTTGTAGCTGTTTTCCTCATCAGTGGTGGTTAGAATGTTGGGATGTCTAGCTGTTTGAGATGTTTGACTTCCTCCATAGCGCTTTAAGGTAAAAAAAAAACAACAAATAAAAAACTTTTGGTCACATAAGTTTTGTGGTCTTTGCCATGATTTTAAGTAGAGTGGTGATCCCGCTCTACGCCCTCCTGTCTCTGGAGATAGCGCACGTGACACTCACGTGAAACACAGATGTGCCGAACGCAAGATGATGGTTATTGAATATGTGGAATTTCATTGAAATTTTCAATGCCAGAAAAACCCTGCCCATTTCTCTTCAATTCTCTCAGTCTCATGTGAAGCCCTGCCCATTAATAGATACGCAAACACAGTGCACATTGGTATTTACATATCATGATATAAACGATATAACAAAATCTCAATCGATTGACACTTTATAACGTCGCTATGATATTTTGTCACATCACCCAGCCCTACACTGCAGCATAATATGAGTGTTTAAACACTTCCCCTTCTGTCATGTAGCCAGATTTCCCTCTAGCACTGGGTGGAGGGGCTCCCTGAGAATGGCCTTGCTAACAGCAATCTCATCTGGCTGAGCTCCAACTCTCCTTAGTCTACAGGCTGTGGGAAAAAGCATCCTGCACTGCAGAGTTCTGTAATCATTTCACCAGGCCTGAAATCCCAGAGCCCTAGCTGACCTTTTCCGTGTCCAGCGTTTCAAGCATGTCAAGACAATGGTAACAAACCAGACAAACATGCCAATGGCCAAGGAGGCCATTCACAGGAACCTTAGGGGAACAAAATCTGCACCCAAGTGCACTTCATGTAGGCTATCTCCAGGGGTGAGATTCCCCACAAGCCCAACAGGAGGAGGTGGAAAGAGCTGCCAAACCCCAACCTCTCCCAGTCTCTCTGGGCCTAACCAGTATGCTTTCATACATATATTAAATATTACCTCTACCTACATACAGTACATACACACATACATAGTATATGCAAACTGTACACTTACACTATGTCTCATTTTCTGGCACACATACATACTGTATGCACATACATGCACATACATTTGTTCAAGTTGTTACCTCATTTTAATGTTAATAAATCTGGATTATTCTTAATAAGAGAGTGCATGCCTGCATTTAGTAATTTGCATAAAACATGACCAAACCACCTCCATACTGTATAAGGTTTTTCTGTACAAGCTCACCTGTACAGCCATTCACTCTAACATTCATTTCAAACAAACAAACCCGTATATGCTATCTACAGATGCACTCTCGCCTGAGAGCACGCACAGCAAGATCTTTGTGTAAAGCCAAGTGTCATTCACAAAACAAGTTGAAACACAATACAAAAATTGTAAATAGGCCTAGATTTTTTATGCAGAACCAATCTATCACACATTATTTTTGTTACTCTGAAATAAGTAATACTTATTTTAGGGACATTTCATTATCAGTATTACAATTCTGTACACATGTGATTTTGATTGGTTCTAAATTTATCCTAAATTTTTTAATAATTCAAGTCCAAAGCATTTGATGAATCATGATTTCTGCATGAAAAACTTTTTCACAAACCTGGTCTCACAGAATCATGGCAATAACGTGGTTGCTTCTGCAACTTTCGGTTAGGTTTAGGTTTAAGGTTTAGAATAGGGAGGTAGGTTATGTTGATTTAAAACTCGATAGAGCATTAACCTTAAAAACCTCATCTGTTTGGGAGAACATTTAAAGATAACATTTAACACCAATGTTGGATGTAATTGGATTACAAAGTGATTAGTTACTGTAATTTAATACTTTTAGGCACAAAATGTAGTGTAACACATTACATTTGAAAATATTGTAATCAGATTTGTTACTGACTTTCAATGAAAGTAATTACTTTTAACTACATTACTTGGGTTACAAATATTTCACAAAAAAAAAAGTTATGTGTAATACAATTAAAGTGTGAATTCATAATGTATGTTTATATGTATACGTCTGTTTGAGTTTCTTTGACAGCTGAAAATTGTGCAACAATGAACAAGGAGAAAATAGACATTATTTTGAATTTGTTGAGCGGAAAATCAAAAAAGTGTTTAAGAAAGCAACTTAAAAGTAAATTAATTAGTAATGGGATTACTTTTCAATGAAGTAATGTTAGAGATATAATTAGTATTTTGTAGTGGATTAGTTTTTTTTTTTTAACTTACCCAACACTGTTTAACACACAGTGAATATTTCACCTTGGAACTGTCGCAATACATGTATGAACGTAATATCATTTTGCAAAAAGGTCGACACAGTCACATTATTTTCATAAGATCAGGCTGTTTTTCACACAAATATGTGAGTATGCAGGGTTAGTGAATGAGACCCACACTGCCGTGCAAAGGCAAAAGGCCGTAACTTCGTTTTTGGTCGAAAATGATTTATTGATATTTTTGAGACTTTCAAGACCTCCTTTATCATGTGGATAAGTATCTTGAGTCAATTCCGTTGTTTTTTCGAGAAAATAATGGGTTGTCTTAACAGTAACTTCCAAAAGCTCAAGAGAAACCAAGGCAGAACTCCGTAACTCCAATTACCGCTCTTTGACTTTGTCTTGGAACGCTCAAATTGAGTTAGGGTACTCTGCCTTTGTTTAGCCGTGCATCAAAATTAAGTTACTGTGCCGGCATGGAGTTACTGTACTCTGCCTTTGTTTTTACATTTAAAGTTTACCACATTTAAATTACGGTGTAGCCTGTGTACTGTCATACATCTGTCATTGAAGCAATCTGACACACACGATACCTGAATAAAAGTGTAGTAAACAAATATTGTTGAGTGTTTTTCTATAGCGTTTAAGGGGAAATGATGGTTGAGATGGCTTTGAAATGCCGACATAAAGGTCAAGGTAAGAAAGTGTGTAACACAAAAGATGCATTAGACAAACTAATTAGATAGATCGCAATCTACTTCATTTAGCTAGCTAGCAGCCTATAGCATAAATAGGCTACCCGGCTATCCAATGAGTAGGTTACCAAACTGCTCTATATAACAAAGCACTGTAAACAAGCAAAGACTGGATAACTTGCCAGCAATAAGTAATCGTAAATATTCTCAACGTTTTTTTTTGTTTTGTTTTTTTTCATAATGCAGATTATTCAGTCAGTGCCAGCCTATCAGTGACTGCTGTCAACATCAGTGAGTCTGTGGCTGCCCACTAGTTGCACCAGTGTGGACTCGAATGCCATGACAGCGTAGCATGATCACACATAAAATCAGTAGTAACAGTTCGCAATTAAATCTGTCCTACCTTTTCTAGTAACCCGATAAAATCCATGGCAATGAACGTCATCGCAGATGTTTAATCCACAACAATCCACAAGCATTCTGATTTCTGAGCATTATTCCTACTTGCTGGCGTTCACATCAATCCACAAGTCGATCTTTTAGGCTAGACTACTTTCATTCAATTCGATGTAAAAGCACTTAGGCTAACTTATGTCTTGTATCCTTTTATGTTAGTGAACACTGCAATAAATAAATTGGTTTCAAAACGGTATCCAACCACATGTATAACTTTTTGTCTGGATGTCAGTTACGGTCAGATTCAGAAAAACAATAAATATAGTCACATACTCTATATTATAGCCTTTGAGATTGGCCAGTCCAGTCCACCAGTCAGAGACCTGTGCATTGGAGCATGGTAGCTAAATTTAACCCTTGATTAACCAGCTGTGGCACTAACTTGTAGGCCTGTGGCTGTATTTATTATCTCTTATTCCAATCCATGCACTTTAAATTTGTACATGATTTGTTATATCTTTGCATTCCATTATTAATTAAATTATGTTTACTCATTAGAAATATGCTTATCTTGTATTTATTCATATAATTAAGTGTCACCTATCTGCAGTCAACCTGTTAGTTTTGCTGCACACCAATTGAAGACATTCTTTACTGCTATGGAGGTATGTGTCATGTCTAATGTATTAAAAATGCCATCAGAATACAACCAAAGCACAGGATAGCAATAAGTACATGGCTATAAGTAATTGTAAATCATCCAAAATAAATGCCATGATCACTAGATTTTATACAGGTTTTACTATAATGATTTTGTAAATGGTGATCAGCAACAATAATGTGGAAGTTACTGCCTTTTGCCTTGGCGTGAATTCTCACTTTTTGCAGACAATACAAAGGCAGAGTACAGTAACTTCAAAATAGGGGTCAAAAGTAAAGTTTGAGCTCAAATTTTTTTTATGTAGATAAATTTCATTACTAAAACATCTAATTGCCAGATTTTCAGTGTCCTACCTATAATACATTTGGCTGGACAACTAAAAAACTTTAAAGTCATTTTTCTCAGTTCCACACTCTAGCGAGTTAAGGTCTTTTGCCTTTGTAGGGCAGCACTGCACTTAAAAAAGGGCTTCCAATAGTGTTTGTAGATGTTTATTTCCAGACATGAACACATGCAGAGACAAACAAAGAGCAAACACAACATCCAACAAACATATGAGCATACACACAAGGGCATATAAATACATTACAGCCTAAATCAGGATCATGAATTGCAGAGGTGATTTCCATGCCAACACACCAAAAGGACCAACCACACATCTGTGTGTGAAAACAGGAGAAACAGTATGAGAAACAGAGAGAACGAGCAAGACAGAGGTAAATTCAGAGTAAGAGTGGGAGAGAAGACAACAGGAAGAGGTAAAAAATAATAACAGACACATGAAAAAAGAGAGGAAACGCCCAAAAAGGAATATAGAGGCACTATAAATGAGTTACTACCACTGGGAACATGCAGAGAAGGAGGAAACGTAGACTATAATAGTAAAAGATGAGGTGGGTGGAATATCTAAAAAGAGAGAGCAAAAAATGGGATAACAGTATAGTCACTTCAAATATCCATAAATCTGTCAACTTCAATTAATTTTTGGCTCCATTCATGTTCTAATAATGTCATCATGCACTGCAGATCTGCACAATCTATATTCATTCTCTGTCCACCAGACACTGTCATCTCTCACTCCCATAATGCAATACTGCCATACACTGTTTGTGGAATTTGTGCTACACGACATGACTTCAACAGTTAATAGCTTTTACAGACATTTATGGGCACTGATAGAAAAGCACACGCCCCTGGAGTGTAGAGTGTGACTGGCCCCAATGGTGGGTGCAGTGGTAGGGTATAAAGTATATGATCCATGAGCTCTCCTTATGCTGGATTGACATGCATTATAAGGGACATGTAAGTGAGGAGTACACAAAGGGTGCAGACAAAGTGCAAGTAGATAAAAAGCTCCTTGATTGACATATTCAGTGTGTGGATGGCACAGTTGAGACAGAGACACAAAAACAAGACAGGAAGAGACAGAAAGAGGGAGGTCTGTGGCACACTCTCTCCTTTGATATGATAAGTTTAGAGAGAAAAGAGAGAAACGCTTTGAATAATTCTCAAACGTCATTCCACATTTTTCCAGTTTGGCAATAAAAGATAAATTGGAAGTGTCATAAAAAATAAAAAGAATTAAGCTGCACATCCTCAGAAATTAACAGGGTTTCCAAACCTTTTCCCAGTTAAGCACACGTCATTTTAAAGATGTCTGTTTTAGTTTTTTTCATCTGGAAAATATCACAATCTAATTAACATCTGCTAAACATCTTAAAAATATCAGATTTACAAACATTCTAAATCATAAACGTCTCAAAAACATCTGCTGAATGTCTTATTGACATCCGAGACATACTTATTGACAAACGTCATATAGACGTATTGCAGACGAGCAAACAATGTTAAAAATACATCTTCCAAATGTAAACAAACACATCAAATAGACGTCTGGGTGATGTACACTACCGGTCAAAAGTTTAGGGTCACTTACTCATTCTTTATTATTATTATTTTTCACATTTAAGGATAATAGAAAGTCATCAAAACTATGGAATAACATAAATGGAACTAAAGGAATTGTGTTGTTTCTAAAAAAAAAATCAAAAATAAATAAAAACTGTGTTATATTTGAGCATATTCAAAATAGTCACCCTTTGCACAGAATTTTCAGAAATGTACTCTTGGCATTTTCTCAACCAGCTCCTTGAGGTATCACCCTGGGATGCTTTTTAAACAGTATTGAAGGAGTTCCCATCTATATGCTGGGCACTTATTGGCTGCTTTTCTTTATTATTTGGTCCAAGTCATCAATTTCAAAAACGTTTTATTTTATTTTTTTATTACATTTTAGTTTTATAATGAAATAAATTAATATGTTGGCACAATTATATTTTTGTCTACAAAACTAATTTCAAACATTTAAGCATACGCCTTCAGATCAGAAGGTTTTTAAGATCATGAGAATCATTTCAGTCAAGTGACCCCAAACTTTTGAACGGTAGTGTACGTTTGCTGTCAGGGTTGACTCATGAATTTCCATGACTTTCCATGACTTTTCCAGTCGTTCATGATTTCTGAATAGTGGTTTTCAAAATCATTTTTGAAATAAGGAGCAATTTCTATCCAATTAATTATTTTAGAGCTGAGCATAACTTGAAAAATATATATTGACTATCCACAGTTTTTTACTGTCCAACCACTGGGTCACGCCATAATTATTCTAATTGCTGCTGGACTGTTTTCTGGTTCTGGTCTCCATAAGAAGCAATGTAAAAACTACTGGAACGAGTGATCCAGATGGAAAACAACAACCATTGTGTTAGTTGGAGTAAAAATTAGTTCAGACTCAGCTTGTGCAGTTGTTGGCTATAATTACTCAAAGTAATAAATTATATCAACGTAACTAACCTCAGGCCATCGATTCATATCATCTACCCACACAGGTGCGGCACTGTCAAAAGATGGTCATCTCGAAGATGTAAAGTGTCAGTACAATGGAGCCATGTGTGTTTTTATTTGTCAGTTTTTACAAATTTAATACACTAAACATCAAATTATCAGTTAAAAACAAACACTCATTCGGGTGAAAACAAGTGGATAGAAATGTCCATGACTTTTTAAAATTTTATAATTTCCATGACTTTTCCTGGCCTGGAAAGCACAATGTAAAAATTGTGTCATGTCCAGGTTTTCCATGACCATAGGGACCCTGGACCAACCATTGCTGTGATGACCATGTTTAAGAGTTATTTTTGTACAACAGAGCAAGAGTGTTCTTAGTGTTCATTAATGTCTTTTGAATGTTTAGTTTTATTTTTTAATAATTCAATTTTATTACACTTTATTGTTTACTGTATATTGTACATTGTTATTATTTGCATTACCATTACTGGCACAGTATTTTGTTATTTTTCTACATATTGATGCTTTGGCAATATTATATGTAAAACAATCATGCCAATAAAGTACTTAAAAATTATAAATTGAGAGAGAGAGAGAGAGAGAGAGAGAGAGAGAGAGAGAGAGAGAGAGAGAGAGAGAGAGAGAGGGACTCAGTGTAGGGTTAATGAAATGTGTGATGATAGCTGTAGCTGAGCCAGCAGTAGTGACTGCAGAGGTAGATCACGCCTGATTGCTAATACTTAATAGCAGGGATTACTATCAGTCCAGCATGGGCTCACCCACTGATCACCCTCAACAACTCACACTCTCAAATCAAATCAAATCACTTTTATTGTCACACAACCATATACACAAGTGCAATAGTGTGTGAAATTCTTGGGTGCAGTTCCGAGCAACATAGCAGTCATGACAGTGATAAGACATACCAATTTACAATAAACATCAGATTTACACAACACAATTTAAAATCTAATATACACATAATTACACACAACACAGTATACAAATAATAACATACAATGTACAGTATACAATACACGCAATATAGAATACACATTATACAATAAAAAATAGTATATATAAAATGTACAGTAGGTTGTATTGTACTGTATTGACATTCAGGCTGTCGGTTGATAGTCAGTTGCCAGTGTGTTGTTAAGAGAGAATATAATTTATGACAGTCCAGTGTGAGATATAAGATTAATAAAGTGCAGTGCTGATGTATATTGATCGTGAGAGATCAAGAGATCAAAAGTCTGATTGCTTGGGGGAAGAAGCTGTCATGAAGTTGGCTGGTGCGGGTCCTGATGCTGCGATACCGCCTGCCTGATGGTAGCAGTGAGAGCAGCCCATGGCTCAGGTGGCTGGAGTCTCTGATGATCCTCTGAGCTTTTTTCACACACCACCTGGTATATATGTCCTGGAGGGAGGGAAGCTCACCTCCGATGATATGTCTGGCAGTTCGCACCACCCTTTGCAGGGCTTTGCGGTTGTGGGCGGTGCTATTGCCATACCAGGCGGAGATGCAGCCAGTCAGGATGCTATCTACAGTGCTGGTGTAGAACCGTGTGAGGATGTGGCGGTTCATTCCAAACTTCCTCAGCCGTCTCCGGAAGAAGATGCGCTGATGAACCTTCTTCACAATGGTCTCAGTGTGGACAGACCATGTGAGTTCCTTAGTGATGTGGACACCATGGAACTTGAAACTGCTGACTCTCTCCACTGGTGCTCCATTGATGGTGATGGGGCTGTGTTCTCTTTCTCTTCTCCTGAAGTCCACCACAAGCTCCTTTGTCTTGCTGATGTTGAGGGAGAGGTTGTGCTCCTGACACCAGTGTGTCAGAGTGTGCACCTCCTCTTGTAGGCTGTTTCATCATTGTCAGTGATCAGACCTACCACCGTCGTATCATCAGCAAACTTAATGATGGCATTGGAGCTATGTATTGCCACACAGTCATGTGTGTACAGGGAATACAGGAGTGGGCTGAGAACACAGCCCTGTGGGGCTCCAGTGTTGAGGGTCAATGATGAGTTGATGTTACTGCCCATTCTAACCACCTGGTGTCTGCTTGACAGGAAGTCCAGGATCCAGCTGCACAGTGAGCTGTTTAAGCCCAGAGCCCGGAGTTTCACATCAAGCTTGGAGGGCACTATGGTGTTGAATGCTGAGCTGTAGTCTACAAACAGCATTCTCATATAAGTGTTCCTTTTTTCCAGGTGGGAGAGAGAGCAGTGTGCAGTGTAGATGCAATGGCATCATCAGTGGAACGATTGTTGCGGTAAGCAAACTGCAATGGGTCCAGTGAGGGAGGCAGCACAGAGCAGATGTAATCTCTGATTAGTCTCTCAAAGCATTTGCTAATGATGGGGGTCAGAGCAACAGGACACCAGTCATTTAAGCATGTGATTTTGGTTTGCTTTGGTACAGGCACAATGGTGGACGTTTTGAAGCATGTGGTGACCACAGACAAGGAGAGGGAAAGGTTGAAAATGTCCATAAAAACACAAGCCATTTGGTTCGTGCACGCTCTGATGACGTGGCCCGAAATGACATCTGGACCCACGACTTTACGGATATTCACCAGCCGGAAGGATCGGGTTACATCCGCTACAGAGACGGAGAGTGAACTAACCTCTGTAGCTTTGGCCGCGAGAGTTCTCTCCACGAGGGCAGTGTTATTTCCCTCGAAACGAGCATAAAAAGTATTTAGCTCATCCGGGAGAGAGGCAGCGGTGTTCACGGTGGAGTTTTTATTCCCTTTAAAGTCTGTGATGATATTAATTCCCTGCCACACGCTTCTAGAGTTGTTGGTGTTAAACTGTCCTTCAATCTTGTTCCTGTACTGGCGTTTTGCTGCTCTGATAGTTTTGCGGAGGGCATAACTGGCTTGTTTATGCTCCTCCGCGTTCCTGGAATTAAAAGCGGAGGTCCGCGCATCCAGTGCCGTGTGAACATCGCTATAAATCCAAGGTTATGTCATCATCAGAGGCGGACTGGAACATCTCCCAGTCCGCGTGATCAAAACAGTCTTGTAGCGTAGAGTCTGATTGGTCTGACCAGCACTGGATCGTTCTGAGGGTGGGTGCTTCCTGTTTCAGTTTCTGCCTGTAAGCGGGCAGAAGCAGAATGGAAGAGTGGTCAGATTTGCCAAATGGTGGGCGGGGGAGGGATTTGTAGCCATCCCGGAAGGGAGAGTAGCAATGGTCCAAAACCAGCTAAGAGCTACCAATCATATTGCTTGTGCTGTTGGTTGGAATATGGCAGACCTCATGGCGGCGGAACACCATCTGTGGCTTATGCTCACAGATATTCGTGACAAGGACAAGGCCTTTCTAATGAACGCCCCTGTGTCGCAATCCGGACTGTTCAGTCATGCAGTCCAGTCAGTGGTGGAAAACAGCACATTACTGTGTTCCAGCAGATGCTTCCTTGTAGAGAGAGAGAAAAGTCTGCCACAGCTCCGGTGCATTCACATTCGGTATCTTTGCAACATTCCACCAGAGAGCCACATAAGGTGCCAAACACAAGTTTTCACCCCCTCAGAAGGATTGGGGTCCTCGTTCTTTCCCGCCATCATTGGCACGTCCGTGTCGGCATTTGGATGTTGGACCAGCCGGCAGGACACCAGAAGCGAGCCTGACGGACTTGCAGTGAAACGAAGGGTGAGTCCCCATTCGGTGAACAAAACCGGACCGTACAAACATATCCATGTCGTTCCCATTTGCCCTTCGGAGAGTTCGCTGTTGATCACGTTTCAAACACCCGACAACCAGAATATAGTTCAGTTTCTCTCCACAGCTTGCCCTGGGGAGTGAACATTAAAAACTCACATTCCAAATTCAGCCTCTGTCTCCATGAACAAGGGTCTCGAGACATGAATAACAGAATTCAATGTTCATCAAACAATAGTGTACACAAAACATACAGTGAACATAAGCACCACACTTTGTCCCCCCATAAAGAATGCTGGGGATGTTGTGGCAAACCAGTTTTCCCAAATAAACATTTCCTCCAATTTTGAACATTTTTACCCATTCAAAATACCAGGGAAAAGGTTTATTCTGTCAACCCTGCTGCAAAGGCATCTAAGGGCGCTCATCTTTTATGCCTGAATACAATAAAGGCAAAAACATTATCAAATTCCCTTTAACCAGCCTCAGTAGTAGAGGAGCGAAGGCTTCCCTTCGCTGTGCCACTGGTTCGGAGGCAGTCGCCAAAAGTAAGCTAAGTGCGCCATCTAGTGGTTACAGGTAATGCTGCAGGCAAAATCCATGCATTAATCCCTCTGTCTGCCCATCTGTCCACTTGACAGCAGCTGAAGGGCGAAAAAAGACGGCAGCTTGCATCCAATTCTGGATATGAGACATCTGAATTACAAACTAATGGAATGTTAAATGAGAATGCTGGCGCAGAAGAAAATAACATCACAAGTGCAGCCAGAGGACTGGTTTGTGACAATAGATTTGAAGGATGCATATTTCCATATTCAGATTGTGCCAAAGCACATGTGCTTTCTCGGATTCGCTTTTGGGAGCAAAGTGTATCTATTTTGCATCACTCCCTTCGGATTTGCACTGGAACACCATGCACTTTCACAAAATGCATGAATGTGGCTTTGACGCCCTTGAGGCTTCAGGGCTTCCATGTTTTGATTTATATTATATAGGCAACAGACTCTGTTTCTAGGAGTAGAGCTAGATTCACGGGCGATGCAGGCGCGTCTGTCTCCAGCTCGCGTACTGTCATTCCGCCAGTGTCTAGCGATGTTCAGAGTGGGACACGTTCTCCCTGCAAGAATATTTCACAGGCTTTGGGGCTCATGATCACGGCTTCCGCTGTCATTTCCCTGGGTATGTTGCATGCGAGACCTTTTCAGTGCTGGATGAACTCCACAAAGGGACTTCAACCACTGACACATGTGTTTCATCTATTCAAAGTGACATGTGGGTGCTACCGACCTCTGTTACTATGGAAATTGACCCACCTTATGTTGTCGGGCATTCTGTTGGGACAGGTGTGTTGCTGCAAAGTTATAATGACAGACACCTCCTCCACAGGTTGGGGCGCTGTATACGATGGTCGTCCAGCCTAAGGGGTTTGGACAGACCAGTGGCAATACTGGCACATAAACTGTTTGGAGAAAAAAAAATTTCACCGTGCTGCTGCCGTTAAAATTGTTCCTCCCAGAGATTCAGGGCAGCCATGTCCTTATCCAGTTGGACAAAAGGACGGTGGTGTCCTAGATCAATCACAAGGGAGGAGTGCATTCTCATGCCATGCTGAGGTTGGCATGGCGCATTCTTCTGTAGGCACGGGACAATGTGCAGTCTCTACGAGCCGTTCATGTTCCGGGCCGGTTGAATTTGGGGGCGGATCTCCTGTCTAGACAGGGCTTGATGCCCAGAAAGTGGACATTACATCCTCAAATTATGGAACAAATCTGGAGAAGGTTCGGCAGAGCGGAAATGGATCTGTTCGATTCGAGCGAGTTCTCACACTGTCCTCTCTGGATTTCCCTCTCTCCCCCGGCACTGCTGGGCATCGACGCATTGGTGCATAAGTGGCCGACAACGCGTCTTTATGCATTTCCACTGATCAGTCTGATACACACAGTTCCGCAGAGAGTTCAGGAGGATTGGGTTCGGCTTCTGTTAGTGGTGCCGTTTTGGCCATCTCAAGTATAGTTTTTGACTCTGGTCTCTCTCCTGGAGAAAGTGCCTTGGGAGAATCCAGTCAGAACAGACATGTTGTCTCGGGGCAGCATTTGGCACCCCCGGCCAGACTCTTTTGCTCTTTTGAATGATAGGTTATCCCCCGCCGTGGTTGATCAATTCTGAATGCTAGAGCTCCATCAGCTAGGAAGCTTTATATGTTCAAGTGGTGTATTTTTGCTTTTTGGTGTACAGCGTGAGGAAAAGATCCAGTTCACTGCGCTGTTGGTACAGTGCTGGATTTTTTGCAAGAGCGTTTTGGGGCCGGGGTTGCCCCAGCAACGCTTGAAGTCTATGTTGCCGCTATAGCAGCTGAGCATGCGCTTATCAATTATTATCTACCGTCGGTAGACATTCTCTTGTTTCCCATTTTATGCACGGGGTACACAGGCTTAGACCTTTTCATCCTATACGCATTCCTTTATGGGATTTATCTGTTGTTTTAGAGGCGCTCTCGGGTGCTCCATTTGAGCCCTTGGCAACAGTCGCTGATAAGTTTCTGACTCTTAATACAGCCCTGCTGGTGGCATTGGCATCGTTTAAAAGGGTAAGTGATTTGCATGCCCTGTCAATTAATCCCTTATGTATGGATTTTGTGCCAGGGTGTTCAAGGGTGGTGTTAAGACCTCGCTTGGGCTATTTGCTCAAGGTCATTTCTACATCATTTCGCTTGCAGACTATTAATTTTCAGGCTTTCTATCTTCCCCCATTTGAGTCAGAAGAGCATGAATTGCATATTCTTTGCCCAGTTCTGGTGCTGCGAGTTTATGTTGACCGTACTAGCCAGTGAAGTAAGTCAGAGCAGTTGTTTGTGTGCTTTGGTGGCCACAACAGGGGCATCTCATTGGCTAGTTGATGCAATTTCAAGTGCTTATGAAGCAAGCAGTTTACCTTTGCCTTTGGGTATTCGAGCTCATTCTACGAGGAGCATGGCATCCTCATGGGCTTTGGCTAGAGGTACATACAGTGCATCCGCAAAGTATTCACAGTGCTTCACTTTTTCCACATTTTGTTATGTTACAGCCTTATTCCAAAATGGATTAAATTCATTATTTTACCCCATAATGACAAAGTGAAAGAAGTTTGTTTGAAATCTTTGCAAATTTATTAAAAATAAAAAACGAAAAAAATCACATGTACATAAGTATTCACAGCCTTTGCCATGACACTCAAAATTGAGCTCAGGTGCATCCTGTTTCCACTGATCATCCTTGAGATGTTTCTACAACTTGATTGGAGTCCACCTGTGATAAATTCAGTTGATTGGACATGATTTGGAAAGGCACACACCTGTCTATATAAGGTCCCACAGTTAACAGTGCATGTCAGAGCACAAACCAAGCCATGAAGTCCAAGGAATTGTCTGTAGACCTCTGAGACAGGATTGTATCGAGGCACAGATCTGGGGAAGGGTACAGAAAAATGTCTTCAGCATTGAAGGTCCCAATGAGCACAGTGGCCTCCATCATCCGTAAATGGAAGAAGTTTGGAACCACCAGGACTCTTCCTAGAGCTGGCCGCCCGGCCAAACTGAGCGATCGGGGGAGAAGGGCCTTAGTCAGGGAGGTGACCAAGAACCCGATGGTCACTCTGACAGAGCTCCAGCATTTCTCTGTGGAGAGAGGAGAACCTTCCAGAAGAACAACCATCTCTGCAGCACTCCACCAATCAGGCCTGTATGGTAGAGTGGCCAGACGGAAGCTACTCCTCAGTAAAAGGCACATGACAGCCCGCCTGGAGGACTCTCAGACCATGAGAAACAAAATTCTCTGGTCTGATGAAACAAAGATTGAACTCTTTGGCCTGAATGGCAAGCGTCATGTCTGGAGGAAACCAGGCACCGCTCATCACCTGGGCAATACCATCCCTACAGTGAAGCATGGTGGTGGCAGCATCATGCTGTGGGGATGTTTTTCAGCGGCAGGAACTGGGAGACTAGTCAGGACCGAGGGAAAGATGAATGAAGCAATGTACAGAGACATCCTTGATGAAAACCTGCTCCAGAGCACTCCGGACCTCAGACTGGGGTGAAGGTTCATCTTCCAACAGGACAACGACCCTAAGCACACAGCCAAGATAACAAAGGAGTGGCTACGGGACAACTCTGTGAATGTCCTTGAGTGGCCCAACCAGAGCCCAGACTTGAACCCGATTGAACATCTCTGGAGAGATCTGAAAATGGCTGTGCACCGATGCTCCCCATTCAACCTGATGGAGCTTGAGAGGTCCTGCAAAGAAGAATGGGAGAAACTGCCCAAAAATAGGTGTGCCAAGCTTGTAGCATCATACTCAGAAAGACTTGGGGCTGTAATTGGTGCCAAAGGTGCTTCAACAAAGTATTGAGCAAAGGCTGTGAATACTTATGTACATGTGATTTTTTATTTATTTTTTTATTTTTTAATAAATTTGCAAAGATTTCAAACAAACTCCTTTCACATTGTCATTATGGGGGATTGTTTGTAGAATTTTGAGGAAAATAATTCATTTAATCCATTTTGGAATAAGGCAGTAACATAACAAAATGTGGAAAAACTGAAGCGCTGTGAATACTTTCCAGATGCACTGTACTTGGAGGACATTTGTATGGTGGCAGGATGGTCCTCTCCTAATCTGGATGAGGTTTGACTCATGCTTTCCACGTTCTATCTGTTGGAACAGGAATAAACTCATAATTCCCTCTGTTTTATACAGATGCTTTAGCTCGCTTGTGCACCGCTATATGTTTGCCACACAGGCGCAGACAGTTGGCAGCTACTGTTCGCATGGTGTGAATGTATATCCCAAAGCGATTATGCAGCTTGAGTTCCTACAAAAGGGAACATCTTGGTTATGTGAAGTGTAACCCTGGTTCCCTGAGTGGAATGAGACGCTGTGTAAACTGGCCACACTCTCTAGCAGCTGCATAGGCTCGTGCCTTCATGCAGAAAATCTGACTCGATGGATGCCTTTATGGAGTCCTTGACGTAGCTCCCTAGGGGCATCACTTAAGCGTCATCAGCCAATAAATATAGTGATTGTATAAGGGCTTCAGACCATGTGACACTCAGGGTGTGTCCCAATGCGATTACACAGCGTCTCGTTCCCATTCAGGGAACCAGGGTTACGCTTCACGTAACCGAGACATTCCCATCACCTTAATGCACATTTTAACTAATATGAAACTCTAGAAAATCCACCTCTGTCTAGCGCATTAAATTTTAAGCGAAGACTTGAGAGTTTATTCGCATATCAAACGTTTCCATTCAGTATTTTTTTATGCGGAATTTAAAAATGTGCATAAAAATTGTTGGATGGAATCCAAGCTACTACTAACTCAACAAATGACTTGATTTTGGGGGCGGGATCTGTTTGTTGACCAATGACTACAGGGGAGTGTTTGGAAAACCTGAAAATGGTCAATATTTTTGCAATTTAATTGTGGTGATGCTAGTAGCACAGAAATTACACACAATCAGGAAAACATTTGATAAGCCTTTAAGGAAAACACTTTTTTATCTAAAGCCCATGTCCTCTGTACTCTCTATAAAATGCTGAGAATTCATCTCTTTTCCTCTCGAGTGGGAAACTAGGACATCTCCACCTCCCTGAGTCAGCCATTTGTTTGTAAAAATGTGCTACAAAAACAACATTATTGTCTTTAATTAAGCTGCATTCACAATGCTCATCTATTTGCTTCTCTTCCTCCCTCTCTCACTCTCTCTCTCTTTCTCTCTCTCTTTAGCGGCTCTGTAAGGACACTTCGTTGTGCCACAGGCTCTCTTTGTGCCTGTAGCCAGCAGAATGTACGTGGGAAGCAGCAGAAACTAGACTCCACTGCCAATGAAAGTCTGTACGTATGTGCACCCTTACGAAAATCGAGAATTCGTGGCAAATTCAGCACTGATAATTTTCTCATGGAAATTAGCTTTGCGGCAAACTTGCGGCAAATTGTCCATTGTTGCCAAAGGTTTGCCGGAGGTTCACCACTACCGGCGAAGAGCTGCAAACTTCTGGCAAACATTTGCAGCAAATCAAAAGCTAATTTGCGTGTGAAAATAATGAGCGGCAAATTTGCTGCAAATTTGCAGCAAGTTTGCGGCTAGTTTATATTTTTTGTAAGGGCATGCATGGGAGTATCTATGTGTGAGACACAGATTCTGCTTCTAAGGTCACCACACACATCCTATCCTCTATAGATAAAGTCCTAGATCAGCTTCATTTACAATTTTTCAACTACATCCTCAATGTTTCTAAGGGGCCATTTAGACCAATTGCATCGTCATGCTAAAAAAGTTAAATGCAGCACAATGAATGTAACAAAAGACATGTCTTCAAGTCTCGAGACTTGACTTTAACTTTTACACGGCATCTAAAAAAATGCAGTGCTCCTGCATTAAACACTTTAAAAACAGTGCAACGGCCAAAGACGTCCGTCAAGCTCATGTTTGCGCTAAATAAGCTAGACGCAGTACAACAAATATAACAAAACGCAGGTCATTTAAGAAATGCTTTTAAAAGTCAGTGCTGACAAATGCTATCAGCATTTGGTGTACGCTGAGCCTACGGGCCACAACATACTCTCCGCAAGTACGTAAGCGCAGATGAGAGCACTTGGCCACCGCATTGCCAACGTGCGGCCCGGTTGAACATGCTTAACGTGCGTTCTGGTGTCACAATTGTGGTAACAAACCTCAGTACTGGGGTAAGTACTAGACTTGAGTTTCCTTCAAACATCTGTGCAATTAAACTGGATATGTTATTATTCTGGTAAATTGCTATAAATATATTGACTTAAACTTACTTGCTCACCAATATTCTATTCAAACTGTTGCTCCACCATGACAGTTGTTACTTACCACAGAAGTGGACAGTTCACACTAATTTCGCTATAGCGCCCCTTGTGGCAACACTGAGAATACAACGCTTACTTGCGTTGGGTTATGAATTGTGCTCTAACACATTTCAGAATGCAGTGACGCTTGGAATCTACCCACCTCCCATGTCCCTGCTGGTCTCTTTTCACATTGAACTTTTAGGTCCCAACCATGATACGTTTTGCATCATCAACATGAGTACCTCCGAGAGTACTAATGGCAGCTGTTTACATTTTAGCAATGTAACAATGCCATGCTCACAATGCCATATTGCAAGCTGAATGCAAAAGCTGCTTTCTGAAGGCAATTTATTTGGAGACAAGCAGCTATGACAAATTCATTATATAATAAGTGTGACAGGAAGCATGCAAAGATGCATTTATACATCATCAATAGTGGTTCACACCAAAAGCACAAACAGCTCTCCTGGTTTGTTGCTATAGTGCATGCACAATCCATTGTATCCTCTGGTGAACCCTTGCATTAATTGAGTTCTGAAGCTCTGGACAACATTGAAACAGCTTGTGACAACAAGGTGCTCTTCTTGTAGCCTACCTTGTTACTCTTCGCTGCCCCACAAACACCATAAATGATTGCAACATTTTTCCCAGTTTCTTAGCAACGCTACAAGCAATAGGGGCACCTCTGTATTTGTTGCTAGGCAACATTGCAGCGATTGCCCTTTCCTTGAGATGAGCTCGTTGCCAGTGGGGTACTGAGTCTACCTGTATTATGTGCCACTGTGCCACATCCAGAGTTGCAAATTAGCTTGAGACTAACCCTGAGGAAAAGCCATCAACATGCTGTAGTAAATGCAAAGTGTACTCCAAAACACACCATTATGCACTCACCCAGATGGATTAGTCTATTATGATGAGGGACTGACCATATCAAGCTGTCAGAACCAATCAGAAGATTGGAATTATGGAGAAGCAGAAAATTTGACACACTCAGATGGTAGAGACAAGAGAAATACCTCTTCTCCCATTGTAATTTATGCTTAGTTTTCTCATGCTTTAAGTGGCCTCGATTTGTGTTGTTATTTTATTTTATTTTTTCAGAGACAGACAACGGAGATTGCATACTAATTTATGGAGTGGAAAAAGTACAACACACAAAAGGATGCTACTGTGTCAATCGACATTTTCACAACACATTCTGTCTATAGGAATGAGGGTCTTTCAATCAGTTTTTGAAATCTCTGTCAGTTTCTGCACAACCTTGTGTTGAGTCCCTTATGAATCCTCTCTGGGGAAAGGATAGCTGGAATGTCTACACAGGCAGACATCTTAATTAGGACTATAATTCTGCAATTCAAACTACTGTTAATATTTCATAAGCAGTAAGGAAAAAGAGAGAACTGTAGATTCTCATTAGTTTCATATTGTACATTTGATGTTTCAGAACAAGTTCATGTCCCAATGTGATAAAATACAGGGAAAAATTAAGAAATTAAGATTGAACAGCTCAGGCTCTCAACTCAATACTCCTGGTAGTCAGAGGCCCAAGGGCACTGGCCTCATTGGCCATTACATTTTAGTATTCATTACTATGAACAGCCATTTTCACATTTTCTTTCAGCCACCTAAAGCCAAATTAAATTACAGCCAAAAGGGTTGGGGAGTAACGGAATATGTGTAACGGTATTACGTATTTAAAATACAAAATATAAGTAACTGTATTCCACAACAGTTACAATTTAAATCAGAATACAGTTACATTCAAAAAGTATTTTGATTACTGAAGAGATTACTTTGCATTTTATTGTAATTTGTTTCATTTAATATTTAGACTATTCAGTTGGAAAACATTTATACATATAAATGATGTGATCTGAGCAATGTTTGAACAGCAGTGAAACTGTTTCTTATGATGTGTTACATTCATACAAATTCATACTGTTGTGATGAAAAGGTGGATATGACATAATTTCCCCTTGGGAGCTTAATAGAGGAGCTACATAATGTTTCTACAGCTTAACAAAAAACAGTTAGAAACGCTTTGACAGATGAAACATAAATCCAATAAATACACATTTACATGCCTTGTCAATGTTTTTGATGTGATTAGGGTATTTTTACAAGAAATGCTAACAAATAATATACATTCTGGCTCATTCTATGAACAGAATCCCCATACGATCAGAAAAGGATGTCGTTGTGTACACTCTGCAGGGTTTTGAAATTTGGAGCAGCAAAAATATTTAACCTTGTGTAAATTGTCCTGTGAACATTTAGCTATATGGTAAGCTAAAATGCTATTTCTTGCCTTTACGTGCATCTGTTACCAGACGCTATTATATTTTATAATGAATTCTATGACAAAAATTCACGTTGGAGCATAACATTTTTTCTCAAGTAAGACCTTTGATTATAGAGCAAATATGTCCTGCAAAAATCTTATTCTTAATGAGAATTTAAATATTGTTTTTCTGTAAAAAATATCTACAAATCCTTGAAATGAGATAAATTTACTTGAACCGCCAGAGAGCACTACTGAGTGGATAACTTCGTATCTCCTTCATTGCCAAGAACCTAATATAAAAGCTGTTACATCGTGACTTGTTGATGACGTCGCCATGTAAATACCCATCATGCACGTCATCACTTCCTCCGGAGTCTTCTTGCTGACCTGAGTGCCTGAAGGCTCTGGCGGTCTTCTGCCAGTCATAGAAACACGGTTACATACATAACCAACATTCTATTTCTTTGGCTCCAGACCGCCAGAGAGCACTACTGAGTGGAAGACGAATAACAAAGCTTTCACGAGGGTCCGTGCATTCAAGGTCTACATTTTATTAGGTTGTGTATTCACTGGAAATCAAAACCATGATCTTGGCATTGTTAACGCCAGGCTCTACCCATTGAGCTACCAGAAATGTCAGGAAGTATTACACAAGTCCTTCCCATTATGATGAGTATTGATCTGATTCCATTAACTATTTTGAGAATAACAAGTCACAAAGTGATTATTTTAAAAATAGAACATTTTGTCATTTCCCATTGTTGTTATTGTACAGAGACAGTTTTGCATGCGTAATGCAAATGTGCATTAATAACATCTTTAAAAATAAAAAAAACACACACATAAAGCATTCATATGAATACTCAAATTAAAAATCTACAGTGAAAGTGGTGATGGATGACTCGCATACCATCACGAGAGTGTCTGGTTACCCAGCACTATTTTGTAATAACTGTAGATGTGTACAACGTTAAGCCTAATCATAAAAACGTACTCCGAGAATGCAACCTCTGTGGGATGATAACATGACCACATATCCTACTAAATTGTGTAGTACGATCAGTGACACATCAGTAAACTCTGCTGGCACTTAATTTAAGGTGTCTGATATAAAATTGGGAATTGACAGTCAGCACAGTACTCAGAAAAGAGTGGTTGAGGGCGTCTATACACTGAAGTTAGCGCTGCATCAAAGAACGCTGCGAATGCATTGATTTCAATGGAGTGTCAGAAGGACGGAGACTGCTCGAGAACAGATCCACACCTGCTGTTTCATGCATTACATCTGTCGAGAGCCATAGCTCGCACACAGCTTGAAAGAGCCTCACTGATTTTGTGACGCCCTGGTGATTAATTTGAACAAATAATAAATATACTGTCAGGCAGCCATATAACATATATTTGCGCTCCAGTTGAGTTGAGAAATGTCTAATTGTTTCAAATAATTTTTTTTAACTCGATTATAATTATGCTGGGACCGGTTAAACACTCTCCCGCATGCTCAGACACATCCCAGCTTAGCTGGCTGCCAGCATCCATGGTCAAGATCTCTGTCCTCGCGAAGGGTGGTCCAAGGCAGGGAACCCCCACTAGGAGAAATGTTAAACTGTGCATGGTGTCTAACAATTGTGATATTACCCACGCTACTTTCACAGCTGTCTTCAGTCAATCAGCCCTGAAAAGGGGGCATACAAGTAACATCCTTAACTTGACCCCTTATTTCCTGTGGCTAGCATCCCTCCTAAATGTAATAATGTGAGGAGCCAGACAAGCTTGCCTGGCTTCACTCAGATTCTCATTCGTAAAACACGAATTCGCGATTCTGGAAAAACTGTCATGCTGGGAGAATTTAAAGGAATCCCGATCACTGGATAGCCTACACAGGAGTAAGCTGGTACTTTATATGGTTCACTGAAGTACCAAATTTGTGAAATGAGTCAAGGTGGTACAAATTGTTTGTTAACTGTTGTGGGCTCTTTGCGCATAATGTTTATGCATAGTCATGTAAATCCGGAGATGAACAATGCCTTCGTGCTGCAAGGCGGGCTGCCTGAACGCACCTTATAATCAACCTCGGAAAAAAAAACACCTCTTTTAAATCTGTTTTTGCGAACCAGCCTTGTGGCTTCACTGTGCAGAGGACATCCAAGATTTGCTGCAGGTGAAACATAAGAATTATTTTTACAATTATTATTATTGTTATAATTTTATACGCAGAGAAAAGTACACAGAAGAAAAAAAAATTGCCACTGCTGGGAGTTTTACCTCCTCTATAGCAAATTTTTCCCACAATATTTGAATTCTAGTAAGCGTGTTTTGTGTTTCTGCGGGATCGTCGCAACTGTGGAACGAACCCTAGAGCTGGAATGTACTTCTAACCATACATGAGTGCATTTCAAATCCATTGACTTGACGTCTTTGAGCAGCAATAAGGATTTGAGAAGGTGCCCAGATTGAACACATAGTCTGCGACACATAGTCCTTTTTTTCATCTGAGAATCATATAACTCTCATTGTATTCTCACTGACATCTTAAAAGATCATATACAAACATTCTAAGTCATAAATGTCTCAAGATATCTGATGAATGTCTTGACAACTAAGGGCATGTCTAATAGACATGTTGCAGATAAGCAAACAAACTAAAAATACATCTTCAGGATGTTAACACACACATCGAATAAATGTCTGATGATGTATCAGAGAGTAGATATATTTGTCAACGGCAGTGACAAGTCAATGCTGTTTGCAAGATGTTTTAGTGTTTTTAGGAACGTGTCTCTGAGCAACGAGACAACAGTATAAATATGTTTTGTCAATGTAAAGCCCTGTTTTTTTTTTTACAAAGTCAGTCAAGGTAATTTGAAACTTTGACATCCAGTAATTGTGCAAGATTCAGATAGAGGAGACACGTGCCTGTCAACGCTATCAAAACCTGGGAGAGCACCTGAACCAACAAGCCCATGGCACCATCATAGTGAAGCACTATTGAACCCACAGATCATGAAGATACGTTCACCAGACCTGCGGCTGCAATGTCTGATCACTTTCAATCAAAGGGCCCAATGCCTGCTGGACTTGGTCCCTTCAAGGCTGACAGACGTGACATAGTTTAAACAAGTCGAATAAGTGGATTCTAATGCCTGCGAAAATGTACTGTGGAATGGAGAGCTCATTGATGCCGAATACGCAACTAATATTATTCGCACCTGTTAATGATCGGCTGTGAGAGAGACAGAGCACATCCTGTCTTTTGTTAACAGTGTTTCTTGATAATAAGGCACTAATGATATGTGAAATTTGGGAGAGTCTCAGAGTGCTGAGCTGTACAAGTCTCTCAGTGAGAACAGGTGTTCCCTTGAGGAGGTCAGGAGAGTGTGTGTGTACGTGTATGTAAGTGTGTTTGGGGAGGCGTATGAGGAAAGCTGAGTCAGGCTCACCCTGCCAACGGGAGGTCCTGTACCATCAAACTGCCCTGTAAAATTAAAGAGCACCAGTAATTTTCCTGTAATAAGAGAGTGTTGATGGGATGCACAAAGCCAGAGATGGTTTGTAAGAAGAGATTCTTTCTTCATCTTTTTTTCATCCTTTACTAGCAATCTGTGCTATCAAACAGAAAGTCTGTGTTATGTGCTCTCTCTTTTCCGTTTCTTCCTAATAACACAAAAGCCTTTTATGTCCTAACACTGATATTATAATAATAAACAGAGCCTGCTTTTTCAAATATTAAAAACAAAAACACTCTGTCTCTTCGTTTAATCTTTTTAATGGTGAAAAAATAAGCACCTCGTCGTAATAGTGTATGACTGTTCTGAGACTGGATCATTCAAGGTCATTGGAAGTCAGACGCTTAGCCATTGAGAGACACAATGGCAGACAGTGTTATTTCAGACACAGATGGACTTCACTTGATCCTCTGTCATTTAAATGCAGTGCCAGACTACTCTTCCTTTTAACAAAGTAATGTAAAGCATTTTTCAGCCATCAGAGTTAAAATTAGTTGTAATTAAAAAAGAAAAAATAGTTACTTACATTACAGGACTTATATTAATTACAGTCAAATGAAAACAGTACAGTAAATTTACAGTTTATAAAAGAATATTGATATGACTGTAACGATTGCACCTGCTCCCTTTTAAATGTAGTGATGACAAAAGACATTGGATGCTTGGAAATGTGGATCTATTGTGAGTTCATCTCAAAATTAGAATAAAAAGAAAATACAAAAATTTGAATATTACTCTGAAATGTAAGTAATACCTCACAACTGCATGACGAACGTAACAAGCACTTTATTGATGCATTGTGACCATGTAAATTTATTGGACCTCTCATTTCTGAGATTTTTTTTCTTTCCATTTTCACAATTCACAATTCTCTGCATGTTTAGAAATGAATAACAGCTTATGTAAATGTTCAGCAGTGCTTTAATTTTTGCAGCATATTTAATAATATTAATATATTAATATAAAATATATATAATATATTCATTTACAATCAATTTCAAACATTCTTAATGAATCACCAAAAGAAGAATCTGTCCATTTTGGCATTGTCCATCTGTTTAAAGACTGATATTGGTCCAGGTAAATGCTTACACTCCAACAGTTAAGTCAGAAAGGTTCAGAAAGAGTAAATAGAAAATAGAAATAGAAATTAAATAGAAAAATAAATCCCTTTTCAATTTAGAGAAAATAATTATTATTGATTAATGATTAATTTAATCCTTTTTCATATGATCAATGCAACATGTCATACTCATTGCCTTTTTAACTAATAAGACCGCTTTGTCAGCTATTGCATGTCTTTAGACAGATCTGTTTGGTTGAATCAGAAATAGAAGTGGTATGGCCACTGAGAATTCTCCTCTCAAACTCATGTTGGTGTTTGTTTACATGGCTGTGTGAATGGTAACACCCTGCTACCTACACCAGTCTACTTCAAACATCTGGGGAAACACTAACCCCCCCATCTCACACACAAACACACATAGACACATCCTCCAAATAGCCCGGCAGTTGCTGAGCTGGCAGACATTTTTTAATGTTCTCTGTGACTACAAGGGGAAGCGATTTTGCCCCCTGGTGTATGAATCAGATTTATGACATTCATTATGGTTGTTACTATTCCGCTTATGCAGGCAAGACAGTAAAACCTCCTATGAAGCACTCGACGTGCCTTTCACACCACGCACACATCCGCAGACTGCTTCTTTTTTTTTCAACGCCCCTGTGCCAGGCTTTCAGGACAGACTACAATCTAACAACATTCACTCCCAACACAGCCAAGAAAGGACAGAGTGAGAAAGAGAGTCTCGGTATGAGAGACTGAGAGGGAGATCGAGAGGACAAGCAAAAGCACTTTTTGTTTTGATTCTGGCTCATGAATCAGGGTTTTCACACACACACACACACTCCCTCCCCTGAATCCACCCATACAGAACAAGATTATTATCTAGGCCTCTCAATGCTGTGTTCTTTCCCCCTGCTACTTATTATACACATCCTAAAGAGCCCTAAAACTTGGCTAAAGCCCTGATTTCCCTTAAAGGAGACAGTCTGATACAATAAAAAGGGTTAGTTCCCCCAAAATATAATTCTATCATCATTTACTCACCCTCATGTTGTTCAAACCTGTATAACTTCTGTGGAACACAGAGATTTTAAGCAGAGTAATAGGGACTGACAGCCTCATTCACCATTCACTTTCACTGTATGGAAAAAAAATATGCAATAAAAGTGAAAGGCGATTGAGGCTAACATTCTGCCTAACATCTCCTTCTTTGTTCCACTAAAGAAATAAAGACGTGCAGGTTTGGAACAACACAAATGAGAGTAAATGATAACAGAATTTAAATTTTTGGGTGAGCTATCCCTTGAAGTAATTATTGCCCTGTTTCAGGACAAGGTGAGAACAGAACAAAAAGTGCCGATGATGAAGAATGCTAGCTAGTCTCAAGTTCAGCAAGGAAGGAGGAGGAAGAGCGGAAGGATGAAGAGCAGTAAAAGGGCAGTAAATGAGAAACAGATTATAGGCAGTTACTGGCAGGAAGCATCAGTTTCCTCCCTCACCATAGCAGCAGTCCCCCACTGAGAGAATGAAGGCCTAGGGTGTGTTTGTGAGCGTGTGCGGTTGTGTTTGTGTGTTTGCTTCCGTTTCATTGCAGTTCACTGCCGTCCCCTCTTCTTTGCTGTGTGGCAGTTTGGGCTGCTGTAATAGGTAGAGGGACTAGACGTCTTCCAAATAAAAACCTCACTAGCCAATATGAGTACGCTATACATTTTTGTGTCTTGGTGAGTCTTAGCTTAAGGCATTGTCTCCCAATCCTGGTCCTGAACAAGTACCCCCAATGCTGCATATTTTGCATGTCTTCGTTGTCTAACACACCTGATTCAACTCTTCAGCTTGTTAGTAGATACTCCATGACATTTCGGAAGCAATACATCAAATGAGTAGGAACTGTCAGTATTCATAAAACAGTAGGTGAGAAAAACCCGGATGTCCTACTACAACTGCTGAGATTCTGAAGTGTGCATTCACTGTAAACTTTACATCGCATAATGTCCCAAAAGATGAGGAGCGAGTTGTTCGTTGTGATTAAGTTGTACTTGTTTCAGTAACAAGTAGTACTTGTTACTACTTGCCTGCATATGCAAATTTGGACACAGAAAAAGACATAGGTCATGAGACAGGTCACTCGTCATAAAAAGAATGGGTAAATGGTAACACAAAATATGGCAGCTCTTAGAGTGGAAGTCCTGTCTTACAGTTATAAGGGTCGTGTCTACAAGGTAATGGTCTGGCTGCCAAAAGTCTTTTATTGTGTTTAATGAATTTATTTTGAGTCCCACAGAAAACCTAAGCCTGCACCTAAACCTAACCCTAACCTTAACCCCCCTGAATCTAACCCTAACTCTAACCTTAGTAACAGCAAATCAGACTCCTGCAAGTTTTTGGCAGCTGGACGGTTACCTTTTAGACACAGCCAGTTAAAAGAGCCAATGTAAGTCCCGCCCTACAGTTAAAAGAGCCAATAACTGATTTTTAACTCTTGAACATACATATGCATTAGCTGAACCAGCCTGAAATATAATGTTTTGTTTTAGTGATTTGAGCTAAATATGCATAATTTATGATTTCATTGTTGTCACTGTTGCAATTTTAATCCATTGTTGATGATTTTATTGCTGATTTGAAATTTTGAACAAATTAAGCTCAGAAACTCTGTGGCGCATGTCGCCCTGGCACACCTTGCTACGGTAACCAATCAGAACTCCTTTTTTCCTCATCAAAATTATATATAACCCGCCCACACAATGTAGCAGCATGGCTGCAGCAGCATGGTAACATGCAGCATTTCTCAAGACTCCCACAGCCATCATTTAGCTATTTTCTCCTTGTTTTTCCACCTCCATGCCTCATCTCGAGCTTCAGACCCAGAAAATTCCTTTTCCTAGAAGATCGAGGAGCTGATCGAGTATTGAACGAGATCCTGGAATTTTTATCCGCAAACACACCGAAGGAAACGTCATCTTCCGGGCATGCCTGAGCCTACTAGGCCGAGTGTTAACATCTCAATGGTGTCGCCGATTTACCCACGCTGCCGCTAAACGCAACATATAAACTGCAGCTGACGACCTTGTTATGGAAGCGATAATGTTTTTGAAAGACTTCATAGACGAGCTGTACAGCATTATATAGAGCTAGAATATTATTACGGGCAGCTATCACCACAGCCCTTATAAAAGGAGCCTACTAATTCAGCTTACACGGCAGCCCTACCGTCAACTATGGGTGCTATGCTGGAGAGGAGATGAAGATCTTTCTTCGGATATATCATCAAAGACTGGTGCAATTGGCCCCAGGCATCACCTGCAGAAACAGCGGGGTCCTTCGGCTGATTGTGATGTCACACCGTTCTTTTGGCAGCAGCAAATCCTTTATCTACAGCTCTGTATGATTCCTTCTGCAGCAGCATACCACCATCCTTCGTTGGAAATTTTAGCAGGAAATGAGATACAGTTTATATTCCGTATTTTACTAGAAGAAAATTCAAGCTTTTAAAGGCCTCTTTATATGGCTGTGTTAAGCCTGCTCTGTACCTGCCAAGTCAGTTTTAAGCCAAACAGTATTGCTTATAATCATTTGTTTTTAAACGCTTCGGAAATATTATTTCAGCAGAAAAGTTGTGTCTGACTTCAAAGCACTGCCGCATTCAGACCAGACTAGGGATGGGTTCAGAATTGCAAACTACCGTACCTCTCGTGCTATTTCTGCCATTGACACACGTGGCAGAGGTAATGGGGCTGGTGTGCAATTCCGAACTCTGCATAAATCTCCTTACTCTACCAACTCAGCCTCGGTATAAGTTTTGTACACTGGTTTTGCATTAATGATGGCAACTTCAGAGCAGCTTAAACTTGTCATATAAGCATATTTTTTTATGTGATATACGTTAAAGCATAATGGACATCTCAATTATTTGAAATGTCTATTTAGCAAAAAAAAAAAGTGCAACTGTGGTGCCCTTTGGGCTGTGCGACAAGGCAACATTATTACTTTCACTTAATTCTATTAATATAACATGCAATAATTGAAAACCCTCATTGTGAATGTAAGCCAGCCAGTGCTCTAGCAGTTGATTCAATACTTTACATTAGCAGTGAAAATGTACTGCCGCTGTAGTAGCTCTGGGTGTAACGACGGTATGTGTATGTGTTGTCACACTGGAAAAAAAAAACCTGTAATAGCTCTGGGTGTAAAGACGGTATATGCATGTGTTGTCATGCTGGAGATCCGGGTTTGTATCCCACTCCTTGACATACATTTAACAAAAAAACAACAAAAAACAGCTGTAGTAGCTCTGGGTGTAACGACGGTATGTGTATGTGTTGTCACGCTAGAGATCAAGGTTCATATCCCACTCCTTGACATACTTTTCATCTTGTTCTGGCCCAATACTTCTCATAAGCAGTACAAATGTGCTGTTCAGGTGTCGCAACTGTGGTATCCTCCGGGCTGTGTGAATGGCATAACATTGTTGTCTTTGCAGGGGTATTAAACAACGCTCACCCTTCCAATGGAATAATTACTTACACAGTGCATAAATGATGCTCACCTTTCTGCTAGGGCCGGAAGCAACGCATGCTTTGTTTATTTTCTACAAGGATATAGCGCAATATCTCACCTGTCTGCTGTGCAAATGCACCAAACAATGCTCACCCCTTTGCTAGGGCTCACCTAAAAAAATAAAAATAAAATGGTATATATATATATATATATATATATATATATATATATATATATATATATATATATATATAAAATAAAAATATTAATATTGGATATTAATATTAAAATATGAAGTGTAAAGAAAATATTAGAATAATATAATAATATTTTAAAAAAGGATTTAAAAAATAAAATAAAAAAAAGACAATAAACTATCTGTATATAATATAGGTTACAAAACAAGATGGAGAAAATATTAATAGTTGTACAAAAATATGCTATTTCATTTTTCTCCATTCAGTAGTGAATCTTTGTGCCCCTGACTGTTTAACTTGCATTACCTTTTATTAGATGCTCCCACTCTCTCTCCAAACTATTTTATTTATTTATTTATTTTTTGCTGACTGCACCAATACTCTGAAACAGCCAACTATGGGTCACAGGGTGTCGGATGCATTCCTTGCTGCTATTACAAGGCATACAGGAAAGCTCCCAGCTCCGTCAGCTCATTTAAAACACAACACGCCCACACGCACATACAAACACACACACACACATAATCACTACTTCAAACACAGTCTTTACTTCAGGCAGGCTACAAGTTGAAGCAAATAAAAAAATGCAAAACCCCAGACAAAGAGAAAAGAGCCCATTAATTCGATCAAAATAATGCTGGTGGTTTTCATTGTTTATCTCCAAACAACTCATTTCTTTTCAATGGTCAGATTCCCCTTGAGGATCTCGACTGTCAAATAATGACGCAGCAAGACAAAAATAACCGAAACACCCACCAACCCTCTCCACAGCTATGAGCCATGTCTTTGTTCTCTCCCATTTATCCATTTTTGTCAAGGATTCATCATGTCATCAGCCTATTTCTGCCTTGCAAATAGACTATTCAAAACTCTTCAAAGTTGAAGCCGAATGCCCCTTCCTCCAACAAATATGAAAATCCAAAAAATACGAACCTGAAAATCATAGTGTAATTCTATGTGTAAAAGCTTTTTAAAATCTGTTACTTAATATGAAACAAAATTGCTCAAACAATCTTATCAACATAATCATAAAACTAAGTTAATAGAAAAAGTTTTCCTAAATTGAAAATAGTTGTCCAACTGAAAAGAAGTGATAACTGACAGGAGGCTCAAGTAATGTGCACATTTTTGAATGCATATTTCAAAAAGACAAAAGCTACATTAACACAAAAACATTCTCACATATTCACTTCAAATCCAGAGGGTTTGGCTCCTTACTGTACCTATTCACCTTACTCATCTAACTTCCTGTTTGTATTGAAGCTACTGAGAAGAGTCGACCAATGGATGGATTACGTGTGGGAGCACAGAAAGTATTTTTCCCCAAGAGTTGATGGTGTGAGTCTACAGCAACCCTTTACAATGTGAAAATGCTAGTGAGGTGTTATTTCTGTCACTCTAAATGTTTGATTTTTCAACACGAACGGAGGTAAATTGGACCAGCTGGCAGATCACATTTAGACAGCTATGACACACTGCACTTTTTCATAATGCAAGCATTTCATTGTTATTCTGCTTAATTTTTAGGTTTCAACTTGTTAATAATTTGTTCAAATGTGTAGTTGATATGAAATTTCCAATAGTGACAGCTCGTGTTATTACACATGCAAGTTCGGCGTTAAAGAAAATTACAATTGTACTTTTTAAAATTAATTTGTCACCCTTCATTTTTTAGAGACTTACATGTAATTAAAATAGTTGTAAACGGAATATAAAATAAAACATACACTTTCACATGTGTATGTGTGTGCATGTGTGTATAAATATAGCTGCACCCCTGTCCCCCACACCACACCCCCGTCCCGGTTTAATGCACAAAAAGATCTGCTTACCTTAACTATAACACGATGGGTGAATGACATGAGAAGATGGTCAGAGGTGTTGTACGAGATATTTTAAATGGCTTTGTGCTGTCTCTTGGAGTTTCATGAGCACAGAGGCCCATCAATACGTCCACAGCTTGAAGGTAGGATCTTGTGTATTTATGAATGAAGTACTCTTGTTTTAAAATCTCCCCGCTCTGCTTCCAGTTCTTATGACATCCCCTGAACACTTTAAAATACTCATGATAGCTTTTGACAACTCTATAACCTGTAAATCCACTTTGCTAGCTAATTACACTTTGACATCAACACCATAGATATCTATATAGCACTACTAGAACGGAAGTTCCGAGACAACATTTTCAAGATGGCTGCGTGCTAGTTTCTCTGGTGCATAAAGTGAATAATCCTTAGTTTTTGGACGCTCAGTATATACTCTCTCTCTCTCTACAGTAGGGTTTCCTTTTGTGTTAAATCCTCAAACTGGGTGATACAGCTCACTGCATGATGACAAGAAAGCACAAACACTCAATCATACACACACAATGTCGTGTATTCTTGATGGAGCCTACCTCTTGTGTTGGTTGCCATGTCCGCCACCTTTTGAAAAGCATCCAGAAAGGCCACTGCTGCTAACACGGTGGTTCTGATGAACACAAAAGCAAATGGTTAAATTGATGACATTGTCTTTTGTCAGTATTCAATAATAACTTCCTGTCATAACGACAGGTGCGCATTTGAGCCGGAGACAGAGTTTACCGGAGTTGAGAGTGCAGCTTGGTGGCCTTGGCACTGAAGTCTTCCCAGACAGGATATGAACACTGCAAAAGAACAAAGACACATGGTGAATTGTGATTGTTTACTGGGCAGTTTGTGTGTGTGTGTGTGTGTGTGTGTGTGTGTGTGTGAGAGAGAGTGTATGTTCAGTGTACAAGGCATTTTTTAAAGTTGAAGTGTGTAATTTGTGGGCCTCTAGTTATATCAAATGGAATTGCAAAAATAATGATTTTATACAAACAGGTTTCCAAACACTCCCCTGTCTTCCACTGGTCTGAGCTAACAGATAGTCCTGCCCAAAACTCAAGCCATTGGTTGAATCAATGTTGCTATGTTGGGATGCTCAGGATACTCAAAGAGAGCAATGTTTTGATAGTGCCACAGAGCCACTTTGTTACACATTTTAAGGGGAATCATCCAACAAATTTCCTACTTTTAGTTGACTTTGCATATTAAAGTAAGCTAGGATATGAGAAAGTATTTAAATTGAAATTACATAGACCTACATAATGACATCACAATGCTTGCAGTAAATGTGCAAAACACTTCACCTGTAAGTTCAGTTTATTTTATTTATTGTTGTGCTCTCTATATTCCTAAAGGCAGCAATTGCTCAAGTAAATGCCACACAATGCATGCACTTTAAAAAAGTATAATCAGTAAGAACTAAAATAATGGTTAATGTAAATATATTCAAAAGGAGCATGTACAGTAATTGTAGCAGCATGTTAGCTATAGATAAAAACTGTAGTCATGCATTTACATATTTAATGTGTGTGTGGTCTAAATCAGGGGTCAGGAACCTTTTTTCACTGAGGAGCCAATTTTTGTATTTTTGGTTGATGCAATTTTTTCAGTAAAATAAAATTTTTATTATGCCCATAGACTACTCAAAAACACAAAAAGAAAACAAATATGCAACAATTAATAGGTAAAATGTTGTAATATGGCACTGAGTACACGTGTTTGTGCGGGTCTCCATAAAATTACTTCATTTTACAATTGTTCATGAAAAAGTTCACTTCCCTTTTGGGCTGGACGATATGTAAAAAATATTTTAACGATAATTGCCTTATAAAATATTGTGATATCCGATTATATTGTCAACCAAGATAAGGGGTCAGTGAATATTTTTGCTTTATTGATTTTGCTTTAAAAATGTAATACATTTATTGAAACACAAAAAACTTCAACAGAACACATTTCTAAATTCAAATTGCACTTTAAACGAAACAAAAAAGCAATTAAAATAACGAAGTGATCAAAAAATCTTATATATATCCACCTCAAATCCAAACATTTACCGTCTCCAACGGCCCCATTTGCCATCACCCAAGCATACATCAATGACAATAGGTGAAAAATTACTAATAGCCTACAAATTAAGAACTAAAGACAGTTATAAATGTAACGATACTAATAATCATCATCATAATAAATAAGCCTAATAAATTTCCATTTGTTCCCAAAAAAATGCTGCCAAATGTGTGTTCTTATCGAATGTGTTTGTATTGCGGATTATGCTGCCTAAAGAAAATAAAATAGAACTAAATTTTAGGTTCAAGATGCTTATATTATTTATGATTTAATCACTACCGTCATTCTCATAGACGACATTATTCTTGCAAAAAGTTTTCAGATGAATGAAACAGAGAAAAAGGAGTGATAACTCTTTTGTGTTGCATGAGACAGTGTCCCGCTGCACACCTCTGAACAAACAGCGAATCAGACATGAGCAATGATGGCTTTACTTTTGTCTGTTCTTATATAATACAAATATATTAAAGTTTCTTCAAGCGCGTGTCTTTGCGACTAACAGCATTTCTTGTCATGTGTCACTTCTTACAGGTCACCCGCATGTTGCGGGTAGATGAGCAAAATTACTCGCGCATGAAATACCTGCATTTGGACAAAGGTGCTCGCGAACCGGATTGAGCCTCGTCGCATTTGGTGGGTGGCACGTACTACAGTATATCACACCCTGGGCACACATAAAAAATAATGAACATTCGTATAACATTGTAGAAAATGCTCTTAACCGCTAATATCAATAATTATTGGGAAACGAGACCTAGAACTCTATGCATGTGCCTGTCTTGGAGAAGCATTTGTAATCACACCCACACTTTCTGCAGGAAAATTATCTCTAGCAAGTTTTAACCAATCATGTGTTGGTGAATGGTGAGACACCCGGTGAGCCACTTGATTTTTAACAAAGAGCCACTTGTGGCTCGCGAGTCATAGGTTCCCGACCCCTGGTCTAAATGGATGTGATAATTTGGGGGAAGTGTCATCCGATGAAAGGGGACAACCCTTGAACATTTCTCTGCCTTGTTGCCACGGAAACACAGAAGGTACAGTGTTGCGTGTGAAGTGTGCTTAAAAACAGGCCATAGGCTAAACACAATATCACAGCATTTGAGCAGCAACTAACAAGCATGACAACTAGTAGCCTACACATAATCTTGTGACTGTCATTTAAGATATAATCGTGTTTTTCGCAATCTTACTTCAAAGGTTTTCAAAACACCAGAATAGTAGTGTATCATGAAACTCTTAATATCATCTAATGTTAAATGAATTTGAACTTGTCTGTTTTTTTTTTTATTTTATTTTTTTTATGATATAACATTTCAGTCTTACATTGTTCAATTTGTAAGGGTTTATTTGTAATTTCCAAGCAAACATTCATACAATCACAGTAACAAAATGATCATCACTGTACCATGGTATCACCCCAGTACTTTTTGTAAGGGCAAATGACTCAGTTTTTCCAAAAGACAATCTTTGTTTATAATCTCAAATGCTGTTTCTTTTTTTTTTTTTTGGGGGGGGGGGGGGGTGGCTTAAGTGATGCTATTCCATTTATAAATCAAAGCTTACTGTCATCAAAACCATTATGTACAGCTTGGAAACTGACAGAACAGCATTTCCACTCTTGTGCCAATCATCTGAAACTGTGTAATTCAACATTCATTGGCAGCACACTCTGATCAGATCAAGCCTGAAAGAATAAACTCACTATTATCAATCGGACTGCATACCATGACCCCATATTGGAACAGAATGAGCACAACAAAATACCTTAAAACTAATCACAAGTTTCTGATATTACTACTACCATTGTATCTCCACTTTTTTTTTTTTTTTTATTTATTTCTTTTTATAACTGTTTGCAAAGCAACTTTTGGCCACAGCTGTCTTTGTTAGCGGTCACACTCACAACACTGCTGAGCTCAGTCGGGCTTTGAGCAGAGTAGATTCAGGCCGCTGTGTGTCAAGAGGTGAAATTAGCGGCACTTGAGAGCATAGCTGGATCTCAAGATCATGCTCAGCAACTGAAAGAAAACCTCTACCCACACACCCAAATACCCCCTTTTGCCAGCTCTCACCTTGCCCTGCAGTCAATAAAAACTGACATATGGGGACTGGAAGAAAAGATAAAAATGGGGACTGAAGAAAGTAAAGGAAATGAAGGAGGGAAGGAAGGAAGGAAGGAAGGAAGGAAGGAAGGAAAGGAAAGGAAAGGAAAGGAGGGAGGGAGGGGGAGGTAAAGTAAGTAAGTAAGGAAGGAAGGAAGGAAGGAAGGAAATAAAAGGAAACAAAAGGAAACAAAGAAATGGAAAGGAAAGAAAACAAAAGGAAATTACGAAATGGAAAGGAAAGGAAGGGAAAGGAAGGAAGGAAGGAAGGAAGGAAGGGAGGGAAAGGAAACGAAGGAAGGAAGGATGGAAAGGAAACTAAAGGAAAGGAGGGAGGGGGAGGGAAAGTAAGCAAGCAAGGAAGGAAGAAAGAAAGGAGGGATGTCAAGATCATGGAAGGAAGGAAGGAAGGAAGGAAAGGAAACAAAAGGAAATGAAGAAATGGAAAGGAAGGGAGGGAGGGAGGGAGGGAGGGAGGGAAGGAAAGGAAGGAAGGAAACGAAACTAAAGGAAACTAAAGGAAAAGAAGAAATGGAAAGGAAAGGCGGGAGGGAGGGAGGGAGGGAGGGAAGGGAAGGAACAGGAGAGTGGACGGTGGATGTTTGCAGAAGGGCAGAGTCACTGGTGACACTACAAAACCTGCTGATACGTTGACAAAGATGAGCGTCCTTCCTTTGATCCAGCGTCTCATCCTGCTTGTTTGAAGTCTGTTCATTTGCACTGAAATCTGAATGTGTTATTCCCAGAAGGTCCCCTGCACTGATTGAAGTGCACTAATCTGCTGCACAGGACTGAGGTTCATCATATTAGGGGGGCTTGTGGGAGAGTAATAAGGCGGAAGACACGCCTCCCTGATCCATCCCTGGACATTAGCATATTCAATGGACTAATCCAGTAGCAGGACAGCAATGATTCCAATTATGCAAATAATGTTAGCTGGCTCGTTTTCATTAAAGTTATTTCACATCTTTCTTTCCTTCTCTTTATTCATTCTCTTTTTTAACTCGCCAAGTCATCCAAAAACAATTGGATAAGTACCTCTCTCCACACTCCGAGATAAAATATGCTCAGATGGGCCCTGTAAAGGAAGCAGGCAATTTTCTGTTTTGCCAAACCAAGTGGAAAAACACCATTAAAGGTGAATTTTAATAAGGCCAAAAAACAGGCAGAGTGCTGGCTGGCAGATGATAAAAGTCAAAGCCATTTCATAGGCAATAGCACAATATAGTAATACTATGAAGTTTGCCAACATTACCACAGCTGGCAGCTGTTGGAGGATTTAGCACCTCCATAAACACCATGATTGTGCGTAGACTAGGTCAAGAGAGACTAATTGAATCTCTGCAATGCAAAATAGCCTTATTAAAGAAATAGTCCAAATAAATTCATAAATAAATTACTCTCATGTCGATACAAAGCATACAACCCGAATTAATGTCATTTTTCAGTGAAAACCTTGAGAAAAGTGCTGAAAACTTTGAAAGAGCTTCTCTCATACGCCTATGAACGTGCAAGGGATGTCAAGATTTTCACTAATAAATGTATGCCTTCAGAAGACTTGTAATATGAAATTGCATGGACTAATTTTGTTATGCTTTTCGGTCCTTTTTTAAGCTTTAAAGTGAGTCACTATCAACTGCCATCTCCTTTAATGTTCCGCTTAAGAAAGAAATTCATAAAGATTTGGATCGACATGAGGGTGAATAAATTATGACAGAATTTTCATTTTTGGGTGAACTATCCTTTTAAGAATCTCTGAAAAGCTTATTACCACTCATGGAAGGTGAATCAACTGCACAATGAAGAGTATATGAAAGATGAAAGTCTATATTGATCATCCACTGCATTGTTTAACCTGATTGTACTTAGTTTCTGTCAGCCATTACCTGATTTGGTTTTTAGAAGTCTCCAGGGAAGACAAACCATGTGTCTTGATAATGTGGTGAGGATTAAATTAAATTGATTATGATGATGGTACTTGTGAAGATCAGCTCAGCGTATTCAGAGAAATACTGCTTGGTCAATTTGGGATCCATCATTGTCAAAATTCGTTCAGCAAATCCACTGATCCCTGAACATCCAAATTCTGCTCAAGAAATACAGTATGACACAGTATTGCCACTGAATAATACACAGCCTGGATCTAGTGGTCCATTGTAGAAAAGATTGATTTTCCTACTACTGATCTGGCTTAACAAAGGAAGCTTTCTCTGCCATCTTTTTGCTAATGGAATCCCATTGAGGAGCCATTGCCTCAGAGCTTCAAGACAAAACTCTGTCAAAGTTCAAATAACTCATTTTCATTTATGCCCTTAAAATGAATAGCTCCCTGCTGGCTTAATTTCTTATCTTTTCAAATGCTTTCATTTGTAACTGCAGAAGACAAAAGAGGACCTGCTTTAGCCTAATTCCATTTCAACTACTGAGCCAATTCAAACACTAAAACAAATGCTCCAGCTATAAAACAATAATGGACTGTGATGTTATAATGCATATATGTAAAGCTAAATGTTACTATGTCTCAAACCAAAGCTCTGCAGAATAACTTCTGCAATTAGAGTCCTACTTTTCGTACTCTACTATGTATGCTCAAGTATTTGACACAGTGGTTTTCTGACATTATGTCTTGCAAGGACATTTTACTTGACACAAGCTCTACAGAAGAGTCAATTAAATATTTTAAAGCAGAGCATAACTAAAAAAAAATATTTTCACAATAAAAATATTCATCGTATTTCCATGACTTTTAGAATTGCATTAATTTTCATAACTTTTCCAGGCCAACTCTCTGAGATGCTTGCAATGTTTATTATAAAAAATTATAAATTATAATTATATAATTATATAATTATATTGTATATATAAAAAAATTATAATTCTCTGTTCATTCACTTACCCTCATTAGCGTGCAAAGGAGACATGGATTAAACCACTATGAGTTGTATGGATTACATTTATGCTGCCTTTGTCTTCTTTTCCGTGCGTGAACACTTTGGATCCCTTGATTTAAATTGTATGGATCAAAACATACAATGACGGCATGAGGGTAAGTAAATGAGAAGAGAAGAAAAATTATCATTTTTTGGTGAACTTTTCCTTTAAAGGGTTGCACAAAATGAAATTATATTGCTAACAGCTTCTTTGTTGTACATCAGGTTTCATAAACACTGTTTGGCAAATCACCAAGCTTGAATTACACTGGCATACAGGGATTAAGCTGTTGTCTGATGATACAGTGAGATTGTATGCTACATAATTTATACGCAAAGCAGCTTACCTATTTTAAAACAAATTATATATTTTGGATGCCTTTTAGCTGCAGGGCTCTAATAGAACATTTGCTATGTTTGAAATATCTTCATCTCATAGTGTCCTCAATTTTACCTTACAACTATGACTAATGAACGGTCTCTGACAATCCCTTCTCCTCTGTCACCCTCCTCCACCTCTACAATAAGCCAATGAATGGGGGAATGGAGGGATGCACATATTTCCAGAACAGATATCAAGGGGCTGGTGGAAGCCATGAAACATGATTGGCTATTCCACTTCCACTGGGATCCTTTGAAGTGGCACTGATTGGCTTTGTGCATTTGTGGGCAGAGGACAGAAACTGCAAGTGTGTTCAAAGCTGTCAGGCTCTCAATACAGTACACAGAAGTCTTTGGTGCGAATGAATGAATGAATGAATGATGGAGGCATATCATCTCTATTTCTGACATTTACCACAGCAGCCTGAAGCCATGCCCTAATGAATTATGGAAATAATTTAACATGAGTGCCATGCCTGCTCTCCATTTCTCTCCCTGCTTCTCTCTATCTATCTCATCCCATTTCTACTATAAATGTGTCTTCCCTTGAATTGCTGAATTTTATTTCCCTTTTCCTACCAGTTGGTTCCCCCGAATTCTTCTCTAAAATGCGTTACACGCCAGTAGTTTCCTTTCTTTCCTGTTTCCTGATTATAGCGGAACATACAAACATAAGGATGGGAGCTGTTGCCAGGACAAATCCTGATTTTAGTGTATACAAACATATATCTCTAGAGCTTTCACTTTCTGACACCCCCAACCCCCTACATGAGTTGAATCTGTTCTTGTTTTCCTGCCTCTCAGTGAATACACAGGATGGGTACTTAGTTTGATTGAAAGGTATATGACAGAAACCACTCAAAGATACTAGATAATGTATATTCCGAAGCTGCACGATATTGAAAAGGAAAGGAGGTAACTGTGATTGACGACCATTCAATTCAAAGTGAAACTTTAATGGCAGGGTTGGCTGAAAGTACAGGTGCCCTTGTGTACAAGAATGTTTGTCTGGCTCTGGCATTCTTAAATTAAAAACTAAAACAAATATGTCTAGACTCCATTAACAAAGAAAATGAAATTCACTAACTGTACTTTAAAAGACACATTTTGTTCAAGAAGTCTAGAACAGGCCTAAAGTTCAACCTGGGTTTAAGTGCCTTTCCTAATGGCACAATGGTGATAAAGCAGGATTATGCTTATTGAGCCTCTCATGGGTCCTTCCTAATTGCTACTGAATTTGGAAATTCTGTTAACAATCCAGATCATTAGGCATTAGATTGCAACAATGTGTGAAAGATGTGGCTTTAAAATGAAATGCAGTTTAAATGTATATATATTCTGCTATGCGCTCAGCTGAGCTTATAAGGCAACACAGATGGGGCTTAAACCCACAATCCTCATCAAAATCGAATACCCTATGCAAAAGGCTACTGGGACTACATCCCCAAAGCAGTGGTGACTGGTGCTTTTCAAAACTGGGAAAGCATAAACTAGAATTGGGCATTTAAAAAAAAAAAAAAAAATTGTAGTCAGGTACTCTAACCCACAAAAAAATTAGTAATCAATTACTCGGAAATTAAAATGTAAGTTTAAAATAACAAGGGTGACATGTATGTGAAGTTTATATATTTTTGTTTTTATTTACACACTATACCAAGAACGGTTTCAAAATAAGGTAATTTCAACAAACTATGTTTTTTTTTTTCCTTTTGTGAAAAAAAAAAAATTATCAATATGCATTCATAGAAAGAGCTTAGAAACAGAAACCAATGCTGATGGCATTAGGGTAATGCACATACTGTATATAAACTCTGATTCTACATAAAGGCTATCACATTTTTATCATTTCACATGTTATTATTCAGAAAAACTTTGACTTTTTATCAAATGCACCCTGCCCATATTAAGATATTTATGGCACATAGAAACAAGTCTGATAAGTTTCCGAGTTTCTTGTACCGCTTCGTAATTTCTTTCCACAATAAAAACAGATCTTTGTCTGTTGGTTTGCATGACTCCAACAAGAACTGAATATCAATAGTGCAGAATTCAATAAGAATCAAAATGACAAGTTTTGCTAGTGCTTCATTAGGCTTTGCTTTCAAAAGCAGAGATGCCATCTTATTTACTTCTCTCATCCAACAACTTGACGACACACATCCACAGCGCCCACAGTGATTAAGAGGGAAACTACAGTATAATTCAGCGTTTCCCACGGCAAGCAAATGCGCAAAGAAAAATACATTTACGATATTCGAGTTGTATTTTTTTTAGTCGACTAGCTGGTGCAGAACGAGTACTCGATTAATCGATTACTCGTGCACATTCCTAGCATAGACTATGGTTTAGGGTACTCAAACAATGAAATTTCTTAATGAAAATAATTAACTAAGCTCAAAACTGTTTTTGCAACAAAATAGACAAAAATTCTAATTTATAAACTGAAAGAAATGTGCAATATCAAACTGCAAATAACTGCATGTGTATCTCTGGGCCACTGAACACTGCGCTCAACAGCGGTGGTTTTTCATTTAATAAGCTGTTAATCATGTACATCACTGTTTCAATTATTGGCACTTTGTTAAGAGGTCCCGCCCATTTTAGAGCTCGTCATACAGAGAAGACGGACTTCAATGCAGGACAAAAATACATTTATTGGAAGCCAAATATCCTGAAGGCAATCAGATGCAGAGCCAATGTTAATACAGCTCATGAAGGCTCTATAGACTCCTACAAAATTATGGTATCTGGGCGGGACCCAAAATGATGTGTTTTGATTGGGCTTCAATGGGGCTCTATTGGCTGTGTGTACACTGTGTTCTACGAACATATTCATGTAGAAAAAAGCAGATTGCATTACTTGAACACCGCAAAAGTTTTTATTTCAAAATATTGAAATGCACACAGAGTAATCTGTCATTTATATAGATTATTTATTAACATACTTAACTTGTCATTGGTGTATTTTAATTAAAATTAAGGGGAAGCCGTTCACGCCACTGACCCAAAGGCAAAGCTCTCTGGTTTAAACATACGCCATCTATTTGACACATATTTCAATGCTTATCCATACTCATCACTCTTTGGGAGAATTTCCTCATGTCAGCAGACATAACAGATGAGATGAGTTTGACAGGTCAAACAAATACACATTGAGTGTTACTGGCACGTTGCCAGGAAAACGTATCCATCCAAAACGAGTTGATTAATCTATAAAAATTCTAATAAGGGGGCACTGAAAACACATGCTCATTTAGATGCTATGAGGCTTGTTGTATCCCAAATTACTAAATAAATAGATAAATAATAAGTGGCATGAGATGGGTGGTCACAAGTATTCTCTGCCCAACTGCTAAACCAAAGCAGGAAAACTGACAAGAAAAAACAGTGACACACCTGGTCTCATAGCATCACATTACTATACATACATTTTTTCAAAATTATTTTTATGTTGCACGTATTGTGGCAGTTTTCTAGTGAAATTAAATGAAAGTTTTCCTTGTTCATGCAATCAAATTGGACAGTAGCTCATCTGACAAGAGTGCTGCACTTGCAATTCAATGGACGTGGGTACAAGTCCTGCAGAGCATGTGAGTTGACACGTGAGCCTAAAGTGTAATAGAAGCACCACAAAATGGCGTGGTTGCTTCAGCAAATACGTTTTTCACCTCATATCTGCTTTTTATATTAATAAGGTTTAGGTTTAATGTTTAGGGTAGGGAGGTAGGTTTGATGATTTAAAACTTGATAGAGCTTTAACCTTAAAAACGCATCTTTTTTCCATCTCACATTTGCTTTAATGACACTACCGGTTAGGTTTAGGTTTAAGGTTTAAGGTAGGGATGTTGGTTTTCAATAGAGCATATGTTTTTTTGCTCTATTGAAAATATTTTTTTTCCACTCGCTTTTAGCAGCACACAGCGGACATTTCACCTCAGAACTGCCAAAATAGTTCTAAGGAACCACATAATATAATTTAGTAAAAATGTCACCAGAGACATTTATTTTATTTTCATGAGAACAGACTCTTTTGTTCACATCCTCTTCAGGCAAGCATAGAACAGAGTTCCATCAGTGGTGTTAATACGAGTCACAATTATTTAGCTGAGCTATATCATATAATGCTTTGCAATGAGGAAAAACAAAATGCTCAAAGGCTGACTATCAGCAAAGAACAAAGTTTTATATGCAACAATCTCAGTTCCATTTCCAAACAAAAGTTTAAATGATTAATTAAGGCATAGTTCAGATTCAGTTCTCAACAGAGGTGGAAAGTGACGAATTACAACTACTCTCGTTACAGTACCGTCTGAACACGTTTAACCACTGATCAAACTTCACTGTTTTTAAGGTAGGCAATGTTTTAACTGTGTCAAACATTAACACAATGTAGTTTGACACATATGTAGGGATATCTTGTTTACTTGCTACTATATGTCTGAGACGAGGAGGAGGATGGGGCCAGGCCGTGACTATGCATGCCCGGCCCCCAATCGGGCTAATCAGCCAAGGATAGGGATAAAGGCAGCCGGATGCGGCAGTTTGGGAGAGAGAGAGCCACACGCAGCTGCCGTGTGTGCGTTTGTGTTTTGTCTTTATGTTTTAATTTTACATTAAACATTACTTTGATGGTTCGTCCAGTTCCCGCCTCATCTTTTCCCATTTTAACTCTGTTACATTGGTGCCGAAACCCGGGAAGGAGGAGGGATGCGCTGTCGTGGAGTCCTCGCCACTACCAGCCGACCGAGGAGCAGCCGTGGCCGTCTGCCAGGGGACGGAGGCGTCACTGCCAGCCACCGAGGATCTGAGGCACGCTGCCGTCCCCCCATAGGAAAAAAAAAGATTAGAGAAAAAAAAGAAAAGAGAGAGAAAAGAGGGGGAGGAGTGTGACCGTCTGCCCGGGGCCGGAGGACCCACTACCGTCCACTGGGGTAGGAGCGAGCTGTCATCCGCCAGAGGTCGTGGAGTGGCTGAGGGCCGGACGACAGCGTATCTGGGCGCCGGCGAACCAGGTATTTCCTCTCTCTCCTCTCTCGCTCTCGCTGCCGCCCGTCTTGATCCTTCCCTCTCCTCTTTTTTTTTTTCCCCTCCCCTTGTCTCCCTCCCCAGCTTTAGAGAGGTGGGGAAAAGCTTGCCGGCAGGCGCAGCCAGAAGGGCAATGCCCCCAGAAAGGAGGTGGGGGGGATGTATGTCATGCGGGGGGTTCCCCATCCTGAGGCAAAGGAGGGAGGAGTGACTACGTGACTATGCACGCCCGGTCCCCAATCGGGCTAATCAGCCGAGGAGAGGGATAAAGGCAGCTGGATGCAGCAGTTCAGGAGAGAGAGAGCCACCCGCAGCTGCCGTATTTGTGTTTTGTCTTTATGTTTTAATTTTACATTAAACATTATTTTGATGGTTCATCCGGTTCCCACCTCCTCTTTTCTCATTTTAACTCTGTTACAATGTCTAAAACAAACTTTTAAATACCTTAGAAAGATACAGTGCCAACAGTGTCAGAAATTAACAGGGACTCGGGGCAAAAATGCCACCAAAATCAACAAAAATATCCCCAAAATTCAAAATATGGAGGCAAAAAATGCCCAAGTTCCCAAGTTTTATTAATAATATCTGATATAGTTACAATTACATACATTGCGATATTCTTTTAACTTTTCACTGAACATTATTTATTTTTTCCTACCATCCGGTTCAATGCACCATCACACGCACAAACGGGCTGTCCGCTTCTGTCAATCCGCATCAGTTCAGTATTGCACTCCAGCATTAAATTCCGTTCACCCCTCTTGTTCAAAATAAACTGTTCTAGTGGGTAACACTCTCATTCAAGGTGCTGTACTGTACTTCCCTGTCCTGTGCTGCTGTTTATCTGTCTGAAAATCCTCACCTGCTAGAGGCCAAAAGTGCGCAAGGGATGGATCACAAAACATAATGTAATCAAATGCCACAATTAATTAATAATAATATATCAATATGTTAAATAACCATAATGTTAATTAAGACTTTATTATTACAACTGCAATACAATAATACATATACAGAACAACCACTTTTAGTGTTTGAATCAATCATATCTCTCACTATACACTGTGTGAAATGTTTATTTTTGCCTTATTTTTTCAGTTGGCATGTAGGAGTTGATAACAGTTTGCTTAATAACCACATTCCATATCTGGATAATTGTTGCAATTTCATAGAGGATAAATTTCCTCTATAAAAATTCTCCTCTATGATATTGCATTATATTAGTTTTGTACAGTATGTTATCTTAATAGCCAAAATACTTGGACATACACTGGCAGCCAAAAGTTTGGAATAATGTACAAAATTTGCTGTTTAGGAAGGAAATTGGTACTTTAAATCACCAAAGTGGCATTGAACTGATCACAAAGTATCGTCAGGACATTACTGATGTAAAAAAACAGCACCATCACTATTTGAAAAATGTAATTTTTGATCAAATCTAGACAGGCCCCATTTCCAGCAGCCATCACTTCAACACCTTATCCTTGAGTAATCATGATAAATTGCTAATTTAGTACTAGAAAATCACTTGCCATTACATCAAACACAGTTGAAAGCTATTTGGTTTGTTAAATGAAGCTTAACATTGTCTTTGTGTTTGTTTTTGAGTTGCCACAGTATGCAATAGACTGGCATGTCTTAAGGTCAATATTAGGTCAAAAATGGCAAAAAAAGAAACAGCTTTCTCTAGAACCTCATCAGTCAATCATTGTTTTGAGGAATGAAGGCTATACAGTCCTTGAAATTGCCAAAAAGCTGAAGATTTCACACAATTGTGTACACTACAGTCTTCAAAGGCAAAGGACAACTGGCTCTAACAAAGAAAGAGATGTGGAAGGCCCAGATACAAATAAACAAGACGATAAGTACATCAGAGACTCTAGTTTGAGAAATAGACACCTCACATGTCCTCAGCTGACAGCTTCATTGAATTCTACCTGCTCAACATCAGTTTCATGTATAAGAGTAAAGAGAAGACTCAGGGGTGCAGGCCTTATGGGAAGAATTGCAAAGAAAAAGACACTTTTGAAACAGACAAACAAGAGTAGGCAAAGAAACACAGACATTGGACAACAGATAATTGGAAAAGAGTGTTATGGATCTTAACCACATTGAGCTTTTGTGGGATCAGCTAGACTGTAAGGTGCGTGAGAAGTGCCAGACAAGACTACAGGAAATGTGCGGTGAAATGTCACCTGAGTATCTGGACAAACTGACAGCTAGAATGCCAAGGATCTGCAAAGCTGTCATTGCTGCACGTGAATGAGAATAAACCTGAAATAGGAATGTGTTCTAGTTTAGAGATGATTTAGAGACATTTAGAATGTTACAAATGGCTATTTCTATTTAAATAAATGTTGTATTCTTAAAATGTTCTGTTTGTCCAAGAACCCTCTTGCAGCAATGCAGGTCTCTGGCATTTGGAAGCTGCTAGTTTAGGACCTGTGAGGAGTCTGTTTCTCAAATTAGAGACTGTCTTTTTGTTGTGCATCTGGGCCGTCCACTTCCCTCTCTATCCTGGTAAGAGATTATTTTTTTCAAAACAGTAATGCAAGGAATAGCCTTCATCTCTCTAAAGCAAGTACATTTATAAAAACATTTTCTTGAGTACTAAATTTGCACTTTAGAATGTTTTGTAAGGAATAGGTGACACAGTATATGTTTGCCATCACAGGTAAATAAAAAATTGAATAAATATCACTTAAAACAATTATTTCAAATACTAATCATTTGCAATTAATAATTTTGGCAGTATTTTTGATCAATTTAATGCATCCTTGGTGAAAGGAAGCATCAATTTCTTTCAAGAAAAAAAATGTCTTTGTGTTCTAAAAATGGAAGTGTATATACTATATAGAATATAATTTTCATAAAGTAACTTGTAACATAATTGCTTGAGTCGTTTTTCAGCAAACTACTTTTTTACTCTTAATTGAGTCATAATATTTCTCAGTACTTCTACTCAAGTGAATTATTTCTTCAGTAGCAGTACTTAAGTAAAAAAATCTGTACTATTTCCACCACTATTTCTCAAAGGCAGAATGAGATCTAGACTGACTGTGCAAGTGTATGAAGCATCTCTCATCTACAGGCTGATATGCACATCTCAGTGTGAGGCATCTAAATGTAAACAGCAGTGATATACAGCAGGTCCAGCTGGCAAACAGACAACTGTGTACTTGTGACATCCATGCTTCTCATGTCCCTCTCTCTCACTGGTAGGGCCCTTTCACCTAAAGAAGGGGGGTAAGAATGTGGACCTAAATATGACAACCCCCTCCCATCCCATTTCTCCTTTCCCCCCTTTCAAATCCAATCACCCTCCCCCATAATCCAGAACCATACTCATAACAACCCTTTTATAACAATGCCCTCCACAGACCAAGCCCCAGTGGGGATAAACAGACAAGAACACTCACAAACACTCCATACAGTTACACTAAATACAGTTTCCATTAAAACCAAAATGACATTGGTTTCAAGAATCTAATCAACATTCACATCCCCTGTAGAGTTATAGAGTTTAAACGGGTGTTGGTGTATTTATATTTTTCTGTTCCTATTTGGTAGAAAATAAGTAATAATTAATGTACAGTTAATTTTTTTTTTTCCCCACAGGCTACTTTCCAAAGAGTATCCAGCAGATCTGCTTTGTATAGAGTGTAATGAAAAAGAGAGCTAGTGGAACAGTGAGCTGAATCTATATTTCATTGATTCAGGTGGGGAATTGAGGCCCCTTCTCTGTTCCACTACTGGTGGGATGTCAGAGATGGAACAAAGAAGACCCAGCTGACATTCTGGTGATTTGACACATATGACAAGTGAGCTGGCATGCCCACAGGCTGCCCACAACCCACAAACAAAGATACGCAAAAGCACAGAGCAGACAGTGGAATCTTTTTAAATCTTGGCTTTTGAATAATAACTAGGGCTGTACATTTAATCAAATAAATAATACAGATTATAGTTACAGATGCCACAATTCTTGCAATTATTGGTCCATAGGTCTACACATTTATTCTATTTAACATATGGTTTTGCAGCAGTTGCGACATATCCATTGCTCACTTCTGCGTATAATTTGTTCAAAATGTACATCGTTTTTTTAAGCTTCTAAGAGGGCCGATGTGAAATTGGCCATTGAGGCAATTAATCTTGATTGACTCATATTTAAAATAGCAAAAAAGTAACAGTTCTCAGCTTTTTTTGGATGTGTAGCCGACATAAAGAATCCGGCATGCAGTGAAATGCATGTAGGCTTCTATGTACAGTAAACAGGAGTATTTATAAAACCACTGAACCTTAACAACTGGCAACAGTGATCTGGTACTTTCCCTCTGTCCTGTTTCAATATAGCAACATTGGCCAAACTGCATGCAATGAGGTCCAATCACAGGCTGAGCTTGAACAGGCCAGCACTGCGTCCAAATATCCATACTTCCCTGCAATATAGTATGCCAAAAACAGTATGCCAGTGAGTCAAACAGCTCTTTTCAACTGTAAATGATATATACACTCACTGAGCACTTTATTAGAAACACTATACAAATACTGGGTAGGGCCTCCTTTTGCTCTCAAAACAGCCTCAGTTCTTCTTGGCATAGATTCCACAAGATGTTGGAAACACTCCTTTGAGATTCTGGTCTATGTTGACATGATTGCATCACGCAATTTCTGCAGATTTGTCAGCTGCACATTCATGCTGCGAATCTCCCGTTCTACCACATCCCAAAGGTGTTCTATTGGATTCAGATGCGGTGACTGGGAAGGCCACTGAAGAACAGTGAACTCATCAAATCGCAATTCTTGAGCCAAACGATTTCAAAATCTTCTCCCTGATGAAAAATCGATGGGTTTTTTTTATTTATTTTTTATTAACAATTTTTATTGATTCCATTCATAAGATAAACAAACACAACATAAAATACGGAATCAATTATACACATTAAACCCCTCCCCCCGAACATCCCCCCCCCATCCCCCACCCAACAAAAACACACACTAGAGTGGTCACGAACAATTAGAACATAAAAATAAAACAAATAAAAAACATTAAAAAATGTATACTTTCAAAAAACAAAAATGCACATATACATCTAAACTAGAAATCCTTCTCCACTGCCCCTCCCCGAGAACCCTCCAAAAAAGCCAAATATCCACCCCACTTCCTATCAAACAAATCCCATTCTCCCAGCCTTCTAAAAATCACCTCCTTGAATACTGCCACCCCACCCATCTCCCCACACCACTCCCGAAACGAGGGTGCCCTAGCCGACTTCCACCCCCTGAGGATGATTTGTCTGCCGATCATAACTCTGGCAAGGACCCAACTTTTTAAATGACTATCCCCAATATTAATGACCGCCCCATCGCCTAAGATACAGAGTCTCGAGAAAAATTTAAATTGAGTGTCCAATACGTCACACATAAAGCTCTGAACCCTCAACCAAAATTCCCCAAAAAACATGGGTTTTGTCCCCGTCTTCTTATTGGCATCGCCAGCAGGTGGGTGTGTCTTTAAGACCAAGCCTATACAATCAAGAGGGGGTCCAATAGACTTGATGTAAAATCTTAAATTGCATCAGATGCACCCTTGCATCTCTAGATGTAGACTTGACGTTTTTAAGAATCTTAGCGCACACTCCCTCCTCCAATACAAAGTTGAAATCTTTCTCCCATAATCTCTTTAGAGAAGTTGAAGCTCTCTCCCCCAGACTCTGAATTAACAGGGAGTAATACACTGATGCCTCATGACACCACTTTAGGGAGGAGTATGCTACTCCCAAAAATAGTACAGAGCAGGTGGCGCAACTGTAAATCCCTAAAGAACTGAGATCTAGGAATCCTAAAATGTTGAACCATATTTTCGAAGGATCTCAACACTCCACTCTCATATAGGTCACCAAGCATATTAACCTCCTTCACAATCCACTCTGACCAGCAGAAAGGGGACTTATTAATACATAATTTTGGGTTCAGCCATATGCTCGAGGCAACATTTAAATAAATATCTGAATTAAGCACTCTGGACACTTTTGTCCATACCGTGTGCAAATGTGAGATAACAGGGTGTAACTTAACTTCTCCGGTTAGTTTAATAGAGAGGCATTGTCATGGCAAAATAGGGGCAAGAACTTCCTGTTCAATACAAAACCAGGGAGGGGCTCTCTCAGGCGGAATGAGCCAAATGTCTGAGACCGAATGCATAATAATAAAACAAAATCTTGGGTAGGCCTAGCCCACCTTTGTCAGTCGGCCTATGTAACTTATTGAAATGTAATCTGGGACGCTTACCATTCCAAATGAAGGACTTCGCTATACTATCAAATTGCTTGAAATAAGAGAGGGGGATATCTACAGGGAGACATTGTAGCAGGTAGTTGCATTTTGGAATACAATTCATTTTAATAACATTAACCTTCCCAATCATAGATAAATGTAATGAAGCCCACCTGCCCACATCGCTCGAAAACCTTTTTATTAAGAGGTCAAAATTAACTCACAAGTTTGCTGGGAATAAAATGCCCAAATACTTAATGCCCTGTTTGGGTCACTGGAAGGCGCCCGGCTGAAAAGCCATTACTGGGCAGTATGCTGTCAGAGCCAAAGCTTCGGTTTTAGACCAATTGACTCTGTATCCTGAAAACTTAGAAAAGGAATTAATAATTCTGTGGAGGCATGGCATAGATCTAATGGGGTCATAGATGAATAATAAGATATCATCTGCGTAAAGCAAAAGCTTATGTGCCATACCTCCCGCCGCCACCTCTGGAAAATCATCTTCCTTTCTTATCACAGCTGCTAATGGTTCCAGGGCAAGACAGAACAATAATGGGGAAAGAGGGCAACCCTGCCGGGTGCCCCTATCCAGAGTGAAATAATCTGAAATTAATCCATTTGTTTGTACCACCGCTACCGGGTGTCTTTAAAGTAACTTAATCCATCCAATAAAAGTACTCCCTAACCCATATTTTTCCAAAATCTTAAAGAGATAATCCCATTCTACCATATCAAATGCCTTTTCGGCGTCAAGTGAGATGGCAGCGACCGGAGTCTGATCATTCACCACTGACCACATAATATTGATGAAACGCCTAATGTTATCAGAAGAGCTGTGGCCCCGAATAAACCCCACCTGATCTATATATATATATATATATATATATATATATATATATATATATATATATATATATATATATATATATATAAGAGATGTCATAACTTTACTTAATCGGTTAACCAAAACTTTTGACAATATTTTTATGTCTAGCTGGATCAGGGAAATTGGATGGTAACTCTTACACTCGTTTGGATATTTATCCTTTTTAAGAGTCAGACTGATCTGGGCTTGTGTCATGGTTGGCGGAAGCTTTCCATTCTTTAATGATTCTGTATAAACTTCCAACAAATGTGGAGCCAGTTCTGTAGCATAAGATCTAAACAATTCAGCAGCAAAGCCATCTGGCTCCGGAGCCTTGCCTGTAGGCAAGGCCTTAATTACCCCACCAAGCTCCTCCCAGGTTATCACAGAATCAAGAGAGTTTTTTGCTCAGTCATCAGTTTAGGGAGTTCTAATGGTTCCACAAAGTTTCTAATATCTTCATCAATAGACGAAGACATGGATCTATAGAGATCAAGAGAGAATTCTTTAAAAGCATTATTAATATCAATTGCCAAGGTAAAAAAAGAGGGAATGGTAGAAAAAGACTCTCTCTGCTTTATATATCTAGCCAAAAGCTTCCCTGCTTTGTCCCCAGACTCAAAGTATGACTGTCTTTCCTTGAATAGCCAAAACTCCACCTTCCGCGACAAAATAGTATTATATCTGTATTTCAATTGGGTCAATTCCCTGAGGCCATCAGATGACATTTGGTACTTCAGCTCTGCCTCGGCACTTTTAATATTCCCTTCCAACTCCACGAGCTCTCGTACTTTGGATTTTTTGATGAATGAGGCATACTGTATGACCCTAAGAACCGCCTTTTACGACTGAAAAAGTGCCTCCCAAGCCACGCCCATAGAAAATACTGAGGACCAGTTGGTCTCCATATAAACATTGATTTCAGCCTTAAACATTTCTTGGAATTCAGGATTTTGCAAAAGGGATACATTAAAGGGCCAACTATATGATTTCTTTTTCTCTGTATGTGGCAACACCTCTAAACTCACCAGGGTGTTATCTGAGATTAAGATGTTTCCAATTGAGCAATCAACAACAGATGAAATGAGGGACTTAGATATTTTAAAAAAAATCTATTCTAGAATCAATCTTATGGACTGATGAAAAAAATGTATAGTCCCTACCGGATGGGTTCAAAAGTCTCCAAATATCTGTAAGACCAAGATTTTTACACATCCTGTGAAGTGTCAATGTTGCTCTAGGGGGCTTACACAATTTTGCTTCACTATGATCAAGGACTGAGTCCATCAATAGATTAAAGTCTCCTCCCAATATTGTATCATGAGGGGTGCCAGCAGCTTTCAACATCCCTTCAAGATCTATAAAAATGCCCTGATCATAAGCGTTAGGTACGTAAATATTGGCCAAAATCAAACTTTGCCCCTGAATTTCTGCTAAAACAATAATGACTCTTCCTAATTTATCTTTAATCTGTTTGAAACATTTGAATTATAGATGCTTACTTATCAGTGTAATGACTCCCCTGCTCTTACTTGAGCCAGCACTAAAGAAAACATGTCCACCCCATATCTTCCCAAATTTTTCAGCTTCCTGCAGGGAAAGATGTGTTTCTTGAAGAAACACTATATCATATTTCTCACATTTAAGAAGATAAATAACTTCTTTTTATGGGGTGCCCCAACCCATTCACATTCCACGTGGAGAAAGACAATCCACTCATACTAGCATTTGACATTTTGACATATTAGAAAAAATAGATAGTGTGTCAAAAATAGAATTATAAAGACCACATTCCACATTAGTGCAACAATCAAACCCCAAACTTCCACCCGAACCAAACCAACAGACAATAGAAAAATGTGCGCATTAACCCCGTGCACGACAGTGCCAACCACCGTCCATCATTCTAAACTCAAACAGTCCATGTACGCCTACGAGAGCCCCTGTGACATCTTTGCCGTCAGATTGCTCAAGTCCGGTGTTTCTATACAAATTTTGTAAAACAGAATTACACAACAGAAGATAATCTATAAAACAAACTCTAGCCAATAGGCGGGATAAATACAAAGAACGTGTAGATTCATCCACATAACTGTCCCGAAGGTGTATTCCTCAACAAAACTAACTCCAGCCTCTAGCGAAACCAGCACACACACACACAAAAAATAAAAATAAATAATAAAAAAATAAATATATATATCTATATATATATATATAAAATAAAAAATAAATTTTAAAAAAGACCATTCAGTTTCCTCGGACCCAATCACCCAATGACCCAGTCACTCCAATGTCCTGCAAGAAATACTCCACAAAACAAACTCCAATAGGAGGCATAAGCACAAAGAATGTGCAGATTCATCCACAATCCTGTCCCAAAGGAGTGCTACTACACAAAACAAACTCCAGCCGCTAGGCGGAACCAGCTCAAAAATAAATAAAAAAGGCGTTCAGCTTCCTCGGACAATCAAGTGGATGTTCAGTGAGTCGATTCACTTGGCTGCAACATGAGAACCACAAAATAACTTACTCAGTCCATTGACTTTATGAAGGACAATGCTTGCTGGGGACATGTAAATACTTTACAGCCATCCTTAATATCTATTCACAATTTGGCCGGGAACATCAGTGCAAAAGCGACCTTCCGTTGATGTAAGAGTTTCTTGCATTCCTTGAATCGATCACGTTTCTCTCTTGTTGAAATGGCAAAGTCTGGGAACAAGATAATGTTGTGGTTCTTCCAAGAAAGCCTTCCTTTACTCCTCACCTCGCGTAACATGAGATCTTTATCAGATAATCTCAGAAATTTGGCCAGAATTTATTGGGGCCTGTCTCCCTCAGTGGATCGCCCAGCTGGGACCCTGTGAGCTCGCTCAATTTCCAGCTTATGGCCTGTTATATCAAGCAGACTCGGAAAGAGACCGTCCAGGAATTTCACCATATCCCGACCTTCTTTGTCCTCAGGAATTCCAACAATTTGGACATTATTCCGCCGGTTACGTTTCTCCAAATCCTCCAACTTCTCCCAGACGCGTTCCAAATCCCCCTTAGTCGCTAGCGGATTAGCAGCTAACTCCCTCTCTGATGACTCCAGATAATCGATCCATTTCTTGACATCCCCACTCTTGCAACCATCTCAGAGAATTTCATCTCCATGGACGTGATCAATCAACGTATTGCAGCAAGATCCTCCAAGTCAGCAACGACCTTCGTCAGCACTGCCGACACATTCAACAATTCTCTTTCAACAATTCTCTTTCACTTCTCCAGCCAAATCGACTCCCTGGCTCGAGGCCTCCGGAGGGGCGTCAGCTTGAGTGCGTAAGTGTCTTTTAATGTCTCCAGAGCCCAAGGATTTTGAATTCTTTGACATATTGTCTTCCTAGGACAATTATGGATCAGTGTGTATTAAATCTGTTGTATTAAAAATGTTAATGCTACAATGATTAATAGATAAATATAGGAAGCTATATTTGTGCCGAGTTCCACATTAACAGGCTTTATCTTTTTTTAATCTAACAGCCAGGGTATTCATGCGCAGTGGTGGGTAATTTCACACATTTACCTGCCAATGTCGACAAGAAATGCTGCTAGATACAAAGACATTGTGCTTGAGGAAACACCTGATTATATTTTGAAGAACAGGCAAAAGACATGCTGGCAAAGCGTGTTTGATTTGCTTTTTTTTTCAGAAGTTAATTTGCGCTTTGGCGCCAACGCGCACAGCTCGATCGCATCTCGCAAAACACACTCAAATAGTGAGTTCTCTCTGTCAGTCTTCTTGAAGCAGTTTGTAAAAAATAATGTTGTCTATGAGAATGCTGCATAGGATCTCAGACTACACATTGGGAATACAGGTGAATTGTCATGTGTGTCATAATTCAGTCCAGCCCCAGAAATGGTTCTTGAACAAGTTTACTCTTTAGCCTTCATTTGTATGTTGCAAAATCATTATGATCATAGTAATTGTCACATATTCCCTGTTTTTTGTATTGACTTTTATGTTAAAATTCTGGTTTAGTTCCCTGTTCCTGTTTTCTGATAGTTTTGTAGTCCTTTGTAGTTTCTTTTCATGATTGGTTTTCCCCTGATTGTTCCCCAGGTGTTCCTTGTTTCCTTGTTTTCCCCTGGTTTCTTTGTCAGTCTTCATCTGTATTATGCTATGCTTTGTTCCCTGTGTTTTGTTTCAATATGTTCTGAGTTACCTGGTTTACATTTATATTATTAAAAAGGCTGCATTAAGATCCTCATTCCTCTCTTGTCTCGTCACAGTAATAGCCTATGGTAATATATGTTATATTTTAAATTCTAAAATAACAAAATTAGTTTGACAAGTTAAAATAGATGTTGAATACAAATAGATATAATGCAGCCTTATCTATGGGTTCCTTGGCACTAACTAGTCACCTAGCTCAGACAATGCATTGATTGGTCAATTGGTAGTTTTAAATTGGTAGATTTGCACATCCCTACCTTTTACCTGCAAATTATATTACAGAGTGTAAGCAATTGTCAGATACAACTGTTCTTCAAAATGACTTTTTTTTATCTTTTTAAGAAATTTTTATATCAAAACATCAAACTGCAGTACTTACAGAATCGCAATAACGCAAGACATATAGAATCGGCTAGGAAATATCATTGTAATATCGAATTGGGAAGTCTGTGGCAATTCCCAGCCCTAGTAAATTATTGTGGCCATGAAGGGATGCACATGGTCAGCAACAATACTCAAATAAGCTATGGCATTCAAGTGATGATTGATTGCTATTAATGGGCCCAAAGTGTGTCAAGAAAACATTCCCTACACCATTACACCACCATCACCAGCCTGGACTGTTGACACAAGGCAGGTTAAGTCCATGGATTCATGCTGTTGGCACCAAATTTTGACCCTACCATCTGTGTGCCTCAGCAGAAATTGAGATTAATCAGACAAGGCTATGTTTTTCCAGTCTTTGATTGTCCAGTTTTGGTGAGCCTGTGCCCACTGCAGCCTCAGCTTTCTGTTCTCTGCTGACAGATCTGGAACCCGACATGGTCTTCTACTATTGTAGCCCATCCACCTCAAGGTTCAAAATGTTGTGCATTCTGAGATGCTATTCTGCTCACTACAATTGTACAGAATGGTTATCTAAGTTACCGTAGCCTTTCTGTCAACACGAACCAGTCTGGTCATTCTCCATTGACCTCTCTCATTAACAAGGCATATGTGTATAAACCAAGACAATTGTTCCTTGTGCTTAAAAGGTGCTTGTTTAACAAAACCATTGTTGTTATTACGTCATAAAATCAGGTCAAGGGTCAATACCCACGTCCCCGGATGAAGTATATCTGTAATCTATTTATACTACTCTCTCATGCATACCTAAAGAACATACTGTTTTACCGGCTCAGAAGTGTGTCCATCAAATAGAGTACATACTCTTACAGTATGTGAAATCGGATGCAGGGAAGGAACAGTGCAGCATCTGAATCAACCTACTGTACATCTTAAAGGTGAAGCCAGGATCCCTATCTTCCGGTCAGAGCTCATTTATGACTGAAATATAGAGCTGCAGACACCAAAATTAGGTGCTTGGAGGCAAACATCATCGACCCCTTGTGACAATGTCACAGTCTACTCAATATCCTTCAACAGACATGCATGTTGGCACGATGGCTGACCCATATTTTGCCATTTCCATTTTCCCAGCATGGAAGCAAATGGGACCAGTGTCCATGAACGTGCTGGAGAAAATCAGAGTTAAAATTATGAATGAGACGAGAATGTGTGTGTAATCATGTCAATAGCAGAGCAGAGATGCAGAAGGGTTGGGGTGCTGCTGTATAGAGAGGGAGAGCTTTTAGACTGAAGGACCATCTGAGGGAACACTACCAGTTCTCACTACAGACAAAACACTGTAATATTAGCAAGCAGCTTGAAAGCTTCTGAATATTTTCATGAGAGAAAGTCATGTGGTCTCTGTTTTCTTGGGCAACGATTGGTTTCACCTACATTTTATTGCCACTGACAGAGCCGTGCTTGGAATGACAATAAATGAAAACGAATCCCTAGACCCGCATGGGCAAATATTAAACTGGACAGAAGATCAATAAGGTATTCCTCACATCAGCGAAGCAGCCCTTTTACTCTCATAGACCCAATTATATGACAGAAATCTGCAATCCGTTAGACAGACGCACAAATTACGGTGTATGACACAGAATGGAGCATGGACGCACCTGCTTATTCAGCAGCAGTTCAGTCTGTTTCCTAATGTGTGTGTGTGTGTGTGTGTGTGTGGGCAGGTTTAAGTGGTTTACGAGGACTTTTTTTTAGGTTACAAACTGGTAATTACAAGGGTATTATGCTATAAATGTGGTTTATGAGGACATTTCTAGTGTCCCCATAATTCAAATCGCTTAAAAAACATACTAAACGATGTTTTGTTGAAAATGTAAAAATGCAGAAAGTTTTTTGTAAAGGTTAGGTTTAGGGGTAGGGTTAAGGGATAGAATCTATAGTTTGTACAGTATAAAAATCATTAAGTCTATGGAGACTCCTCATAATGATAGCTGCACCAACATGTGTGTGTGTGTGTGTGTGTCTAGTGTCCTCATAATTCAAGTCATTTAAAAAACATACTAAACAATGTTTTATTGAAAAAGTAAAAATGCAGAATGTTTTATGTGAGGGTTAGGTTTAGGGGTAGGGTTAGGGTTAGGGGATAGAATCTATAGTTCGTGCAGTATAAAAATCATTATGTCTATGGAGACTCCTCATAATGATAGCTGCACCAACATGTGTGTGTGTGTGTGTGTGTGTGTGTGTGTGTGTGTGTGTGTGTGTGTGTGTGTCTAGTGTCCCCATAATTCAAGTCGTTTAAAAAACATACTAAACAATGTTTTTTGAAAATGTAAAAATGCAGAAAGTTGTTTTTGATGGTTAGGTTTAGGGGTAGGCAAGAGCGTTGATTTGGCTTGAACATTGGGGGGGTTGCAGTGTGAAGCATTTACATGTTTCCATTGAATAATGGGGGGATTGTACTTGCTTGTTTTGATTATTGGGGGGGTTACCTCCCTCCCATCCCCCCGGAATCTACGCCCCTGGAGGCAGGGTTAGGGGATATAATCTATAGTTCGTACAGTATAAAAATCATTAAGTCTATGGAGAGTCCTCAAAAGGATAGCCACACCAGCGTGTGTGTGCGTGTGTGTGTGTGTGTGTGTGTGTGTGTGTGTGTGTGTGTGTGTGTGTGTGTGAAACCCCCTCCATTTCCTCTCTTCATGCACAAAATTCCCATGTAGATACAGATAGACCACGTCATGCATGCTGTATTCAGAAACACGTATTCAGGAGAACCGTAGTACTGATACACAACATTCCGTCATAGAATTATAACATTCATTTGTTGGTAGCAAGGTCATAGGGTTGCCACAATTCTAGTTTTGTGGAAGGATTGTCTGTTTTTTTTTTTTTTTTTTGGCTGTCCAGGAAAAATTCCATTCCACTTCAGAATGCAAAATGTTCCAGAATTTAAATGTTTTCTCGACTCCTTAACAATACATGTGTACCACTCTCTCATATGAAGCATTAACGTCTGATTCAATTAGTGACTACATTTTTTGTATGGTTCATGCTTATGAACCTCTCTTAAAGCATCCTCTCCCACTCATAAGACGCAGTAGGAAGTCCGATTCGTTTTAGTGAATCGGTTGTTCCAACGGTTCATATCGATGGTTCAACCGGTTTAAAAGATGTTTCATTTAAGGTCTTTTTCATTGCTGAATCTAGTTTAATACTGTTGTTCATCTCTATGTTTTTCATTTAATTATAATATTGTTTTGTAGTTGTATTGTTTAGTGTATTTATCTGATCAAATGCTGTCAAATGCAGTAGTTCTACAATTAAAAAAGAGAATACGTCCATTATATAAGGGACATAATATGTTAGTAATACAGCATGTAGAACACAATTGGATGTTATTGTTTGAATGAATGGCATGCTGTTTTGCGGTCATTTCCATATCAAACAAAGGAGTAAACAGTCACTATTTTTTTATTATTAGTAGTAGTAGTAGTATTCTTTTTTTTTTTTTTTTTTTTTTTTTTGCTTGTATGATTTGGCCAGAAGTACTTCTGTCTTTGATCGGGTGTCCAGGAATTTGGCAACCCTAAGCAAGGATGAATGTCATACAGCAATAATTCTCCAGCTGTCATTTACGCCTAACCTACATAGTCTATTGCAAGATGGTTATTTGTGATAATGTACGGGGTTGAGACCTTGCATGCAGGTCACGTTCACCAAGAATATACATGTGTGTTTAAGTATAAAGCATCTCACCTTCATATCATTGACAATCGCCTGGAATAATCCGCCAAGAGCTCCGCACTCTTTCTCCACCGACTCCACATTGATATTATCCATCTTCACCGAATACAGCGAAAAACAATCCTAGTATGAAATTACTTCCAAAATATCCCGTCTAGACCTGCCTTGAGACCCTGAAAGCAGGAAAGTGTTGGCGGGTGAGAGATACTGGAGGCAGATATCATGTAAATCTTTGTGTCTTCAGCTGTCGGTTTGCTGCCCAGAGGACTGAGGCAGATGATGGGAAGAGAAGAGAGCGAGGTGGGTTACTCTCTCTCTCTCTCTCTCTCTCTCTCTCTCTCTCTCTCTCTCTCTCTCTCTCTCTCTCTCTCTCTCTCTCTCTCCGAATCTACTCTCCGCGGTTGGAGGAGGTTAGGCTCGTGGATGGCCCCGCAGTAGTCACAGTCATCTTCGGACAACGAGGCGAAATCGAGCTGAATGGCTGTAAGAAAAGGAGATCGATGTATGGAGCGGTGGGGTCGGTGCGCCACCCGACTGGAGCAAGCGAATTCAGCAGCAGCGGTGCAGTGTGACAGGGGCAGTAACTCGATCCATGGGAATCGTATTGGGCAGAACAGTTGCTTGTCACATGGAGGTCGGAGGGGAGTGGGGGCTTGGGGACGACATGCCGACATGCCGACATACACACACACACACACACACACACACACGCACAAACACAATAATAATAATAATAATAATAATTTACTGATAGTGTTATTATTATTATTTTAAATCATTATATTATGTTTATAATAATAATAATAATAATAATAATTTACTGATAGTGTTATTATTATTATTTCAAATCATTATATTGTTTATAATAATAATAATAATAATAATAATAATAATAATAATATAAGGTTAATAAAGACCATTATATATATATATATATATATATATATATATATATATATATATATATATATATATATATACACACACACACACACACACGCACACACACTTGCAGCCAAAAGTTTGGAAACATGTACAGATTTTGATCTTATGGAAAGAAATTGGTACTTTTATTCACCGAAGTGGCATTCAACTGATCACAATGTATAGTCAGGACGTTAATAACGTGAAAAATTGCTATTACAATTTGAAAAAAATGTTCAGAACTTCTTAAACTACTTCAAAGTGTTCTCATCAGAAAATCCTCCACATGCAGCAATGACAGCTTTGCAGATCCTTGGCATTCTAGCTGTCAGTTTGTCCAGATACTCAGGTGACATTTCATCCCACACTTCCTGTAGCACTTGCCATAGATGTTGCTGTCTTGTCGGGCACTTCTCATGCACCTTACAGTCTAGCTTCAATAGGGTTAAGATCCATAACATTCTTTTCCAATTATCTGTTGTCCAATGTCTGTGTTTCTTTGCCCACTCTAACCTTTTCTTTTTGTTTTTCTGTTTCAAAAGTGGCTTTTTCTTTGCAATTCTTCCCATAAGTCCTGCACCCCTGAGTCTCCTCTTTACTGTTGTACATGAAACTGGTGCTGAGCAGGTAGAATTCAATGAAGCTGTCAGCTGAGGACATGTGAGGTGTCTATTTCTCAAACTAGAGACTCTTGTTTAGTTGTACATCTGGCCTTCCACATCTCTTTCTGTCCTTGTTAGAGCCAGTTGTCCTTTGTCTTTGAAGACTGTAGTGTACACCTTTGTATGAAATCTTCCGTTTTTTTTTTTTGTTTGTTTTGTTTTGTTTGTTTTTTTTTGGCTGTTTCAAGCATTGTATAACCTTCATTCCTCAAAACAATGATTGACTGGTGAGTTTCTAGAGAAAGCTTTTTCTTTTTTTGCCATTTTTGACCTAATATTGACCTGAAGACATGCCAGTATATTGCATACTGTGGCATCTCATAAACAAACACAAAGACAATGTTAAGCTTCATTTAATGAACCAAATAGCTTTCAGCAGTGTTTGATATTATGGCAAGTGATGTTCTAGTACCAAATTAGTAATTTAGCATGATTACTCAAGGATAAGGTGTTGGAGTGATGGCTGCTGGAAATGGGGCCTGTCTAGATTTGATGAAAAATGACTTTCTTTCAAATAGTGATGGTGCAGGTATCATCGTGCTGTTTTTAACATCAGTAATGTCCTGACTATGCTTTGTGATCAGTTATATGCCACTTTGGTGAATTAAAGTGCCAGTTTCCTTCTGAAACATCAAAATCTGTACATTATTCCAAACTTTTGGCTGGCAGTGTGTGTGTGTGTGTGTGTGTGTGTGTGTATATATATATATTTAACATTGTTGATAATAATAATAATAATAATATATTATTATTATTAATACAACATATTATACAATAACATACATTATTAAATTATTATAGTATGATAATTATAATATATAATAATAATTATTATTATTATTATTTTAAAACAATTTGACATTTCATAATATATAGCATGTGTCAAATCTGCATCAGGTATCATCGTTATCATATATAAAATCATATTTCTAAAGACTGGCCAGTTATACCCAGTACCTATGTCAACAGAGATTATTTTTATGATATTATATATATTGTTAATAATAATAAAACCATTTGAAATTTCATAATATACATGTGTCAAATGTGCATCAGGTTTCATATAAAAATCATATTTCTAAAGGCTGGCCAGTAATACTCAGCATCTGTGACAATTGTATTAAGTCTATTGAGCTGTTACTGCTGTCCTACAATTTCAGTAAAAACAAAGCAAACAAAAAACAGCATTATTACAATTGTTGCTATTATTATCTTAGGACAACAGTTATGCTGTCACTGAATTATTACATGCTGTGGGGTCACCGATCCATTGCATAGACATTATCATAACTGAATGCAACTTCATTTAGTGTGGTAGAGTCATATCCAAATTCCACTAATATAACTTTTATATCATTTTTCTGGGTATTACATTATAGATTTTGACCTTCATAAGTGGCTGTCATATTGCAAAATGTATTATATACCCAGGTGGGTATTATCAGTGATCAGCTCGCTTGAAATCATTAATGGAAAAAACAGATCAGGGCACAATGGGCGGGATTCAATCTGCATATTCCAGGACTTCATTAATCGCAAAGCTATTCACTGAAAAATGATAACAAAGCTGAAATGAGATTTTATGATTATGTCTCACTGCTGAGATAAAGAGCCAATCATCTCATCTTCTTGTCACAGTGGGATAGAAAGAATTAAGCCCCTTTGCAACATACCAAAACCAAGGTCATAAAGCCTGTGTCATTGTCTTCAAAACAAGTTGTCATATTTAGAGAAATAGCTTTCTGTAATATCACTTTCCCTCTTCAGTCTTTTGGAAATTGTCTCACATTATACCTCTGCTCAATGTAAGACAATTCTAGCAAGAATTAAATCAAGACACTCTCCATTGCCTACACTGCTGCTAATTGATATTGGCTACTTCAGACAGAGAGTTATTTTTGTATTGGCTGGCTACAGACTATTGCTATGTACTTTAGGCTACAATATGTATTAATTTAGTATAACTGATCAAGATCAAGCACATAAATGTAAATGTTTCATTCTCTTTGTCCCCTCCATTTCATACATTACTCAGCAAGACAAGACTGTCTGCATCAGCATCAGACCGTCCTGCCAACCACCACTTAACCGTGGCACCTGCTTCACCCATTATTCATTATGCCATCCCATAGTAGCACACATCTCCTTTCTCAGAAAGGATTCAACATAACCTATTCATATGCAGAATCAGATATATGACAGTGATCAAGAAAACTCATTTGGTACCAAATGAACTGATAGTCTGATGTTCAGGGACTCAGAAGAGCCGCTGTGGTTGTTGAAACTTGTTTACATGTTATTGATGGCACAACTCTCCAGAGATCTGCAGAGTGAGACTTAAACCCTAACCCTACCATAAAAAAATAAGTAGGTACAAAAGTAATCAAAAGGAAATGACAGTTGGTGAAATTGTAAAGAGGTTTATTTTGCAAAAGATCAGAATAAATGAAAAGAGACTCCTCAAAATGTTACTTGTGTTAACTTATGTCATTTTTATGTTTTGTAATAAACTAATGTATATTATCCAAAGCCTTTATTCCTTATTCAATCATTTGATAGTCAGACCAAGTCATTACAATAGACTTTGCTTAAAGCTGAAGTGTGTAATTTCTGTCACTGGCGCCATGGAACAGAATTGCAAAAATGAAAAAATAAAATAAAATAAAATAAATAAATAAATAAAATAAACAGCCTTACGAATACGGCCCCCGTCTGCTGTTGATTGAACAAACAGATAGTCCCGCCCCAAACTCACGCCATTCAGTCTTGTTGTGTCAAACTGGACAGGTCGCTCAAAACAAACAGGGAATTTTTTTTTATCGCCACAGAGACACAGTGTTTTCAGAAAATGTATCTACAAATGGCTTACTTATAGCTGTCTCTTCATATTAAGCCGGGATAAGAGAAAGTATTTTAAAACCGAAAAAAGTACACACTTCAGCTTTGAACAAATAACTAGTGCCACTGCTGGACAAAACCTTTCAAATTTGTAATTTATTGTCTAGCAAGCTATAACTGTATTTTTATATGGTAATTTAGAGTCTTCATGTGGCCTCTCATCTATGTAAAGTCATGTGTGTATAAATTTCAGCAAACGCTTTGTTTCCATGGTAATAGGCTGTAATTAAAGTGTAAATGATGTATGTCTCTTAACATTGCACTATGACTGTCTTGTAGAAATTAGACTTTTTCTATTGAAAGCCTAAAAAATTGTTTGTAAAAAATGCTATTAATATTTCCCGGAGACTAACTAGAATCCTAAAATGTTCCTCTTGTGTAAAATATAGATTATTGCCAGGAGCACTACTATTAATATTATTATTGCCAGTAGCACTACTATTATTTAACACTGTGTTGCACTCAGCACATAGAGATATGCATTCCAACCCCCTTGTTCTTTTTCTTTCACCCACATAAGTAACACAGCTTTAATATAGCTTTAACCAAATTCCAAGTATATTACATTAGGTTTACAAGTTGAACATAGAGCCTGCCCAAACCACATTTTTTGGTTCTTTACACTATTAGTACTTTAAATGGAGAGAGGGAGAGGGAGAGAGAGAGAGAGAGAGAGAGAGAGAGAGAGAGAGAGAGAGAGAGAAACAACAAGAAAAATAATTCAATTCATCAAACTATTTCTGGGAAAGATTTCACATTTTCAAAGCCAAAGAAAACCAATCATTTTTTGGTTCTTTTATGTGATCTACTCCTAAAATACAGATCAGCCACCTCTCCAATGCTATGGAATTTAACAATACGTATGCAACAATTCCACCCTCACTCAATGATACATCAACCAACTCATTGCATTATTGTTATTTTATGCACTAGCCAGTCACAAGGGGTCATTAGGGGCTACCACAAACAACTAACTAGCTCATGTGTAGGACCACAGGGCATCCTGACAATTCATTTTTGCTCTCTTTTCCACACACAATGAGCTGTTTACATTTGAATTCCTGCTTTATGACAAATCAATGGACCACTATTAAAGCTTAAATTTTTAGGGGAAAGGGGAACTGGGCCAGAGATACTTTCCCCAAAAATAGACCAGCTTGTGTGGAAATGACAACAATCTATAAAGCAAGAATCTAATGGCAGGTTTGGGGTGCAATATAGCTGAAGTGTGCAATGCCATTTGTGCATTTCAGTGGATTTTGTTACTCTCTTGGCATTGCAGGTTGCCAGTGCAGTCTGAACCTACAATAAATACACATACAGTGTAAAAAATAAATAAAAAATAAATGTCAGGTAACCTAAAAATGTGCTGTATGTGTTGGCATCTAAATTAAATGGTTTAATTCAAGTAAAAAATATTACTTAACATGACTAATTCAACCTAAATGCATTAGATTACACCAGGGGGTCTGAAATTGGCCCTGATAGTATGTCCTGTTAGCTGGTACGTAGATACCGGAACTATGCCATATGATGCCAAAAAGCATGTTTTCCCATTGACAGCCATTCAAAAATAACTGTGTATTCTGACAAAATATTAATCACAACTATTTCATTATATTAAAGCAGTCGTTTTACCAGCAACAGATTGATAATGGCTGCCTCCACGTGCTATCGGAATTATCGTAAATATGAGTTCCCCACTCGGAAATTGAACATGAATGACACTTCCAGTCGTAATTACGACTGGGAAACTCTGAGATAATTATGATTCCAGAGTTTCCTAGTTGGGAGGAGATGTAAACTTTCAACGTGGTTTTTCTGTAGTGAATGACAGGTTTTATTAACTTAACAAATTTTTAGCATTTGCCATTTCGGTCATATTAATTTATGTATATCAGCAAACATTTGATGCATGTTATACATTTTTACACTGTGAAAATAGCTTGTATTTGCCCAAAATTCAATTATCGTCAGCAAGCTAACTGAGTAATATTATGGTGTCAAAATAAAGGTTCCTTAAGAAATATGTATGAATAAACCTGGTGTCGTTCATTTTCCTGTCCTTTACATCAACAAAGCACTTGATGGTGATGTACTCGTAATTACCACTTTAGAATTCCGATAGCACATGAAGGTAGCATTAATAGAAATTAAATTGACTTATTTTACCCTATCTGTTGCCAGTGACGAGTGATCGGTCACATTACAGCCAATTACGTTAAGTAAAGAAGGCAGCCTATAGTTCCCTATCTGTCACTCACTCGATGTTGTGTCGATGTAGTGACACTAGGGGTCACTCTTGGGAGCCCCAAACACCTCTGCTTTTTTGAAAAAAGGCCAATGGGAATTGGTGAGTGGAATTTGCATGCCACTCCCCCGGACATACGGGTATAAAAGGAGCTGGTATGCAACCACTCATTCAGATTTTCTCTTCGGAGCCGGGCGGTTGTATTCAGTGCACTGAATTCAATTCCCTCCAAAGACGCACCTCAAAACTGCTGGATTTACGGCGCATTTCAGCGGCTTCTCCCCCTCTGCACCTGTGGAGTGCAGAGAACGCCCCTGGGCACTTCGGCAGGGCGAAAAAAGAGAGTATATTCTAAAAGAGTATATTTTCATACACAAAAAGAGCGGCACACACAGAACGTCTTTTTAAATATGCCTTTCCGTTTGTATGTTATTCCTGGTTACGGTCGTTATCTCTCCGCTTCTGACGGCCACGATCGCTGTCTTACGTGTCTGGGTGCTGCCCACGCAGAGAAATCGGTGCGCCCAGCTGTGGCACATACACGCCCACACAGGATTGGTTCCGGTGGACTACGGGGACGAGATTCCTCCTCCCCCATCCTCGGCCAATCTTATGGTGGGCGACAGGAGCCAGGTAAGTGCTTCGATGTCCCTGGACTCAGCACGGCCACGGGGCTCGAGTCCCCTCGACGTGGCACTTCGAGCTCCGCCCCGCCACGAGGCCCAACCCTCCGGTACGTCCGGCGTGATCATTCCCTTGGTCCCCCTCGCCCGGAGTTTGGGCGCGTGGCTCGCGCTTTCCAACCCGCCGCGATGGCTGACCCTGACCGTCCGACTCGGCTACGTTATTTAGTTCGCCAGGCGCCCGCCCAGGTTCAGTGGCATCCGCTTCACCTCAGTGAAGGGCGAGAACATTGCTACCTTGCGTGCGGAGATCGCAACCCTTCTGCGCAAGGGCACGATAAAGCCTGTCCCTCCAGTCGAGATGAAGAAAGGGTTATACAGCCCATACTTCATCGTACCGAAGAAAGGCGGTGGGTTGCGACCAATCCTGGACCTGCGAGTACTGAACCGGGCTTTGCACAGACTCCCGTTCAAGATGCTGATGCAAAAACGCATTCTAGCGAGTGTCCGGCATCAAGATTGGTTCGCGGCAGTAGACCTGAAGGACGCGTACTTCCACGTCTCGGTCTTACCTCGACACAGACCCTTCCTGTGGTTTGCCTTAGAAGGCCAGGTTTTACCAGTACAGGGTCCTCCCCTTCGGCCTGTCCTTGTCCCCTCTCGTCTTCACAAAGTTCGCAGAGGCAGCCCTTGCCCTGCTAAGGGAAGTGGGTGTCCGCATCCTCAACTATCTCGATGACTGGCTAATCCTAGCTCACTCTTGAGAGTTGCTGTGCGCACACAGGGACCTCGTGCTCCGGCACCTCAGCCAACTGGGGCTTCGGGTCAACTGGGAAAAGAGCAAGCTCTCCCCTGTTCAGAGCATCTCTTTTCTCGGTTTGGAGTTGGACTCAGTCTCACCTCACGAACGAGCATGCACAGTCGGTGCTGAACTGTTTGAAGGCGTTCAGATGGAGGATAGCGGTTCCACTGAAATTTTTCAGAGGCTCCTGGGACATATGGCATCCTCAGCGGTGGCCACACCGCTCGGGTTGATGCATATGAGACCACTTCAGCACTGGCTTCAGACTCGAGTCCCGAGATGGGCATGGCGCCGCGGGACACATCGCGTGGCCATCGCGCCGATCTGTCACCGCCTCTTCAGTCCTTGGACTGACCTTGCATTTCTATGGGCAGGGGTTCCCCTAGAGCAGGTCTCCAGGCGTGTCGTGGTTACAACAGACGCCTCCAAGATGGGCTGAGGCGCCGTATGCAACAGGCACACAGCTGCCGGCTCCTGGACTGGCCCACAGCTGCGTTGGCACATCAACTGCCTAGAGTTGTTGGCAGTACTGCTTGCCCTGTGGAGGTTCTGGCCATTGATCCAGGGCAAGCACTTGTTGGTCCGGACGGACAACACAGTGACGGTAGCGTACATCAACCATCAAGGTGGTCTACGCTCCCGTTGCATGTCACAACTCGCCCACCATCTCCTCCTCTGGAGTCAGCAGTGCCTCAAGTCGCTATGAGACACTCACGTCCCGGGCGACCTCAACACCGCAGCGGACGCGCTTTCATGACAGGTTACCCTCAGGGGAGAGTGAAGACTCCACTCCCAGGTGGTCCAGCTGATTTGGAGTCGATTCGGTCGAGCACAGGTAGACCTGTTTGCTTCCCAGGAATCCTCTCACTACCCACTTTGGTATGCCCTGACCGAGGCACCCCTCTGTATAGATGTGCTGGCACACAGCTGGCCCCCTGGACTACGCAAATACACATTTCCCCCAGTGAGCCTACTTGCACAGACCCTGTGCAAGGTCAGGGAGGACAAGGAGCAGATCATCCTAGTAGCACCCTACTGGCCCACCCAGACATGGTTCTCGAATCTCATGCTCCTCGCCTTGGCGTTGCTGTGTCCGGTGCGAGCTTTACACATCTATTTGGATCGCACGCAGAGCTTTAGAAGCTCCGAGTAGCTCTTTGTCTGCCCTGGTGGACAGAGGATCGCCCACTGGGTCATTGACGCCATCGCAATGGCATATCAGGCTCAGGATGTGCCACCCCCTGCAGGGTTACGAGCCCACTCTACCAAATGTATAAAAAGGGAGTGTGGCGGCCTCCTGGGCCCTGGCCAGTGGCGCCTCTTTGGCAGACATCTGCAGAGCAGCGGGCTGGGCAGCACACAACACCTTTGCGAGGTTCTACAATCTCCGGGTTGAGCCGGTCTCATCCCGTCAATTGGCAGGCACGAGCGGGTAAGTTCTGGGACAGCTGGCTGGGTGTACCACTTGCGCATAGCGCCTTTCCCCTCCCTTGAGGTGAAGATGTACGCTTTTGACTCCCAGTCATTTTCACAGACTGTGATCCCTGGATGACTTTCCTCCTTAGCCTCTGGCAGTTGAGTTTGCAGAGAGACTCGCTGCCGGCCCAGTATGTGCGCTAATGAGACCCTGTACTGAGGTAAGTGTTCCACATGTGCTGGTTCCCCGAAGGCAACCCCATGTGATATCTTCTGCAAAATCGTTTCCCTGTCAGTAAACTGCATCTTCCTTGGCATGCAAATTCCACTTGCCAATTCCCATTGGCCTTTTTTCAAAAAAGCAGAGGTGTTTGGGGCTCCCAAGAGTGACCCCTTGTGTCACTACATCGACGCAACGTCTCATTCCCTCCATCAGGGAATGGAGGTTACGAAAGTAACCATGACGATTGCATACTTCCGAGGGGACCTGCGCTGACATAGATATCAATGGGGATGCTAATTGATAGATCTCTCCAGGAATTTTTGGGCTCTTTGTGTTCCACCTATGAAAGTAATTTTAAGGGTTAGATCAAGTAGAAAAAGATCTTTACAAAACAAAATTGCACGTTACCACTTTTTTCAGTGTAGACTTGACAGAATGCTTGCATTGTAAGACCTCTTATTAGTTAATAGCAATCAATGTTCTTTCAGAATTTCATTTTAGAATTTCATTTCAGAATTTCAGAAACATCTCTCACTTTTTGACTATACATGCAAGCTGAAGTGCCCAGTATAGTAAACACAGCTTCACATTCTACGAATATTCTTTAATTTGGGTGTTGGAGACCAAGAAAAAAACAACTTTCATTTGCATGTTTCTGCATCATCCCTACTTACCCATCTTAGCTCTTAAACTAGGTCAGAATGAGTCATACAACCCACTCTCTCTCCATCCATCTCTCTCTTTCCCTCTCTCTATCCCTCTACTTAGTACTGCTAGACAGTACAAAACCACCCACAGCCCCCTTTCTCATGTTTGAAGTCCATCATACTCCTCTGACTAAATGGATGATTTACCAGAACAGTCTTGAGCAGCAGCCAACAGTCAACCAGTAATGCCCCTCTGGCGAGTTTGACGTCAATCTTCTAATTCTTCACCAAATTAATGGCCATATTATTACATCCTTCTAAACCATCATATGGAGGCATCATGCAATCTGACATCTTCACAGATCTAAGAAATAAATGCTTCTTTCACTTCTCTGTAGATACAAATTTAACCACAGCACTATGGTGTGACACAACATAATTGTCATTTCCACCATCCATCTCTGCCTTTACATTAAATCCATCCTGGTTTATCTGATCTTTCCAAAAAGCAATATCTCAGATAAGTGACAGATGGAGATTTCCATAAAGTGTGGTGTTGTGGGTAACTGAGAGATCTCTCGGATAGGGTTCATTAGATTTAAAGTATCAAATTTAACAAGCCAAACCTTAAGAGCAGCGCTTGCAAGTCAGAGACTGGGGTTTTGTATCTGTTTCTCACCCACTGGATGCACAAAATCTGGAAGTACAAAATACAGACGTCCTGGCAACAGTTTATCTGAAAACCCTTTAGAGTGAATTTGTAGTTTGCCAGTTTTACTCAAGAAACAGCATTTTTCAATGAGAAAGTACCTGATACTTCCCTAAAAAGAACACAAAACCCTTATTAGACATTTTTGTGGCATGAACGAAAAGCAGAGTGTAAAAGTTGACCAGGTCTACAAATTAAATTTTGACCATGCTTGAACGTGTTTTTGATTTTATGTACTGTATATTTTCATTTTTACAGCTATCGATAACATACTTTTTAGTTATATAGTGAGATATATGATGTCATCCATGTAGACTGAATGGAAGCAGCAACATAAGCACAAATTGCTGTCAAACCAATGGTGGCATCTGTCCTCTGGTGTCAATATGCTCACTTTTATCCTTTGACATTTTAGTATCATTCCAGATGCCTCATCAGGGTTGTGTCATACAGCATTCATACAGGAGATGTGAGGGGCATGGAGATTAGAACTCTGTTGGTGGAGGTCATCAACCATTTTTGAGGCCTTTTTTTATACTGAAAATGTAAATGCTGTAGCTCTTTGGCGCTATCAAAATTGCAAAAACAGCAACATTGGCTTGACCAATCATGTGAGTTTGGGTTAAGACTATCTGTGCAACCAGTGGAAGACAGGGGGAGTTTCCTAAAATCTTTTTAAAAACAGTGTTTATTTTTGCAATTCCATTTGACATTAGAGGCATAGAAATGACATAATTCAGCTTAATACATCTGAAATTTGGTAAATCTCAACAAGCTACAGCCCGAAGGCTTTTATTTAATCAGCATATGACACAACATCCATAATCTGATCTATTTAGGCATTTTTCATATGCTTCATTTGTTACTTTGGAGTACTTTAAAGTAGTGTTTTTCAGATTTATTAAAGTAATATCTTTTATTAACTAAAGAAATCTCAGAAAATGCACAGCAACCCTATTTAGTTTAAGGCTATGAATGGAACTTAAAAATTATTTCAATTTGAATCAGTTTTTGTTGTGCACTTTTAATGCTATATCTGCATTATTATCTGATTAGAAGGTAGTTGTTTCATAATTTGCAACAGTTACACATTTGAAATAAAAATGTGTCTTGGGAGGAAATGATGTCATGTATGATTCTTAGAAGAAAAAAAAGTGTAAAGAGGAAGAACAGATTTCATCCACATAGGGTCTCTCTCACTCTCTCTCTCTCTTTCTCTCTCTCACACCCACACACACACACACACACACACACACACACACACACACACACACACACACACACACACACACACACACACACACACACACACACACCCCCACACCCACCCACACCTGTGAAAGGACATGAGGGAAGAAGAAGAAAAGTCACCTTCATCCTTTATACTCCCACTGGGTCTAGTAGGAACACATACTTCCTCTCTTCTTTCCTTTCCTTTCATTTCCTCTTTTTTTTTTTTTTCTCCTCACACACATCCAGTGCACCCACCCTCCTTTCTCTTCTGTTAAATCCCCACAACACATCCCTCTTTTCATCCTCTCCCATCCTCACATCTCCGAGATGGCATAAATGTGTCACAAGCATGTTTGGGGGTGAGGGCATATAAGTGAAGATGGAGATGTGGTGCCAATCTGCATGCATAATTCTCTGTGATATCAGCTGAGCAGATGGGCCAGATCCTGTCCCTGGTGATTGACCTAAGCGTTGTGTGTATTTTTTATCACTCCTTCTCTCATCTGTCAACCGTTCCTTGTTCCGCTTCCATTTAAAGTTGTTTTCTCCATTTTTTTATTAGTCAGCTGTTTGGTGGACATCTAGTGGAGGAGAATTCAACAGAGGCAGCGAAGACTGCTAGACACTCAGATACTCTGTCTGCAACATTCCCTCCTTTCTCTTTCTCTCTGCCTCCTTCCTCTTTCTCTCTGCCTCCTTCCTGCGTCTTTGTGCTGAATGTAGGTCTCTACGCGCCTACAGCCATCAGCAGTAATCAGTTCTGCCCCAGTTACTGAGGCGTCACATAAGCACACATTCACAACATACAGCATGAACATTCATAACATACATTAATGCACGCTCATGTACATAGACATGCAATATTATGCACACACATACTGTACATGTGCCAAAAACCCATCTCTAAAACTAAGTTTATTCTCTTTTTGCTAGTTAAATGTATTTAATATGCAGAAATACAGCACAAACAAACATTTTTCCTCTGATAAAGGATGAATATTAAGTTTGGGGGGAGTGTGTTCTTTCCTGAGGTTTCCTGAGTTCTTATCTCATGTCATATGATTCTTCTAGCATTACTGCTTCACTCAAAACATCATTTTTTCCATCCTTTTCTGCTTGAGTCTCACCTGTCCTGTCCATTCCCAGACACCACATTCTCTGAACATAAACTTGTGAACTATATATTACCTCCCTACATGAGAAAGATAAAAAATAAGGGTTTTGGCAGCTTGAAGGGGTCATGACATGAGGAATACAATTTTCCTTAATCTTTTGACATGTAAGAGGACATTGTACTATAAAAACATACTGTAAGTTTAAGAACTGAAAACTTTCTCCTTAATAGAAAAAGAGCATTTATTTTAACCAAGCTGCAAAAACGGCTTGTTTGGAATGTGTGGAACTTGTGACGTTTCAAGGACCAAATACATCTGCATAAGATTCCCTCTTCAGTAAGACATCAATGCCTATTTTTCGTCATTGCACCCTTGGCCCCACCCATTGGTGCTCAGTCAGTCACACAGGTGAAGAGGAGAGAGATGTGCCTGTCATGGGAGATTCATCCAAAGTGAACTTACACAGGACACCTTCACGTGCCTTTCTGGATTTAAATGTTTTTCTACATAAACGTGCACGGTTTTAACCGTTCTCATACATCTTGCACCACTTTTAAAAGGCGAGATGTCAAGTTATAACTCTAAAATGGAGACCCTCATTGTGTTTCATTCAACTGTGCTCCTTTACTAAAATTGAGAGTTCATGGCAAATTTGCCGCAAACTTGCAAATCAAAAGCTCATTTGCATGTGAAAATAACAAGCAGCAAGTTAGCGGCAAGTTGGTGACTAGTTTAGATTTTTTGTAAGAGCTGTCATGCTGTTGTGCTGTTTTGAAGGAGTACTGGACCGTTTTTGCACCCATCTGTGCTATTTTTAATTGTTGGTCTTTTGTATACATGGACACCATGTTTTAAGGGCGGCACAAGCACAACTTTTAAAAATGTCATTAGTCTCATTCTGCTGCCACTGACTGGGAGAAACATGCAGTCCTATGTGTAAACAAACACAGAAGATGTGAGATTTGAAGACCAGCATCTCTGCTTTGGCCTGTTGAAGCCAGTTGAAGCAACCCAACATAACAATGGACTGTATTATGTTTGTGCATTCATTCATGAATATTTCATATGTCATGACTGTTTGATAGTTTATGGTGCTGCTTGAGTAAACAGTTTAAAATATCCAGGTGAAATGTGTTGGATGTGAGTTATTATGTGAGAAATTTAGTGTTATAAATGTTGTGGTCTTGTGAAATTTGTTCATTTTCTTCAGACTGCATTTCAAATATGGCTCTGTTGGAAAGGCTGCACGATGTTAGCCAATCACAGCAGTGGGCGTTTACATTGAAGTCTTAAAGGCAGCTTAAAACTGAGGGCCAGAGACAGGGTGAAAAAACTATACTAACATTATAAGTGGACCTCAGGAAACATTATACAATTATATAAAAAAAAATTATGTCATTTAAGTTTTTTTCAGTAATGCAGACATAGCTACTATGATCGACATTTATGTAAAAAGGGTATTACCTAAATATTTTGGTGATACATTTGAATCAATTATGCAAGTTCAAGGTGCAGTAAGCCAGTATCTCCCAGCCTTTTTTGCCACTAGTACCCCCACAGCACCATCAGAAAGTATCCCTTCGTCGACACGAAACCTAAGATGTGTACCAAAGGCTAAGTAACATATTACATTATCATTAATATTGTTATATCCCTGATGCTCAAAATGAAAAAATGCTTAGGAAATTTATTCATCAACACTGACAAAAACAAAACCCGACCAAATGAAATGCGCAATTAGAGCAGACTAAAGGCCTTTGCACAACAAACGTGAATTTTCTAGGCAATTTCTCGGCGTGATTAACATTTTAAATAGAAACAATAAATTCCTATGAAACCAATTCACACCTGGACCGAACATTCACGCCCAGACAAAGCAAGATTTTTTTTTACAGTGAGTGTGTTGATTTTTTTTCTTCGCCATGCGATGAAATTCCCTGATCTAGTGCAACTGGTGGGGCTAAAGCACAGAAAGCTGTTTTGACCACCAACATTAAACGCTGAAGTAGGAAGAGATCCTGAACCAGCAGTGAGGATGTGTACAGTATTTTTTGCATCAAATGCCTTAAAAACGGAAATATATTTTTTCTCATATGGGTTCTCTTTACATGTAAATTACATTGCTGCATCATTGCCTTGCATCCCTTTAACCTTTTCATGAGTAGGGTATAAGTTCCCCTACAGTACCCCCTGGAGTGAGTTATTTTTGCACGTGACACTGCACAACAGGTAAAGGTGGGCAGAGTGTAGAGGATTTAAAAAATTTGATTTCTTGTCATAAAAAAATAAAATGCAGTATATAATATAGTAAACATGTGAACAAAAGGGTTTTGACTGCTGTACAGTATTTGTTTTATTTAGTTTTCTTAGCTGTAAAAAACAAATAATCAAATAATATCAGCAGTCCAGTTTCCCTATATGCACTGTTTGACTTCTCAGACATTGTGTGTGTGTGTGTGTGTGTGTGTGTGTGTGTGTGTGTGACAAACGCTAATGTAAACAGACTTGGCTGCGTGCATCGGAAAATCGCGCTTGATCAGCATGTCTTCGCTGTGAGTATATGAGTTATAAACTGTTATCGTGGTGCTCATATTATAGTTTGGCTGTTAGTTAGTCTGTTTAGAAAAAACAAACGTATTATATGCCTGACAAGACTGTTTGAGTTGCTGTTTGTGTGAATGAAAACTGCATCTGCACCTAATAAGAAGACATGGCTGCATGCATGGGAAGATTGCGTTTAGATATGATGGCTGTACATATACAAGCTGTGAACTGTTTTTGTGGTACATTGGTGACATTTTGGCTGTTTGTTACATAAAATAATCATATTATGTGCTTGAAAAGACTCTTTGAGTAGCTGTTTGTTTGACAAATGACAGTCACTACTAATGTAAACAAATGGCAGCACACATCAGAGGAAGATCGCGTTTGATGTATTGACTGCGTATTAGAGCTGTACATTTTTATCGTGGTCCTCTGGTTACGAGTTGGATGTATGTATATAAAATAAACTTATTCTGTGGTTTTAAACTTAAAAGACTGTATGAGTAACTGTTTGAGTGAATATAAATTACAGACACTTGACCAGCACAGCCAGTGTCAGCACGAAAGCCACGGGCTGTTGCAGAAACATATATGTGTGACGTTACTCTACGGGGCCCAGTTATTAACCATCACATATTTGTGACGGTACGTACTGTATGAAAGGGTTAAAAAACTCTCTGATCTTAAGTGGATTGTCTTCATAATGTATTCTATATTTCTGCTTTTGCATTTAGTCTTACGTGAGTTATCTTACAGTGTATCTCTAATATAATATATATTGCGGCATCTTTGCCTTTGTATCACATTTTTAATAAACAACTTTATGGATCTTTAGTGTTTTTCTTCCCCAAATAGTAATATTGCTGTGACTTACAGTGCACTTTGTGAGCCTTTGTATACCAAAAATGTGGTGGTTTCTCTACAAAATTATGTAGTTGTTATTGCTGTGCTATCATTAACAGTAATTTATCTAATAATGGGTTAGAATGAAGATGGGTTTTGTGTTTAGATGTTGTCACGTTTAATTCGTAACATGCAGGGTTCCCTTTCGTAGGAACTCTAAGCTGTGTCCCTTGACGCCTTGGGAACATGTGAGTGGTCACGTGATCTGAAGCCCTATACAATCAAGCCAATTTATTGGCTGATGCACTTAAGCGACACCCTAAGGAGCTACGTCATGGGCTCCTTATAAGCACTTGCCTTGGCGCCATCACTCCAGATTTTCTTCACTTCAGTGCACAAGCCTTGTCTCAGCACGTGTTGTTTCTGGCGACTCACGTCGAAGCGAGGATGAATTTTTCTCCCTTTTTAAGTGGCAACATGTAAGGACATCGTAACTTTCAGAGCAGTTTTCCTGTGCAGCTTTCCACATTGCAAAGAACCAACAAGGACAATGGCGCTTCATCGAGGCTCGCATTTTCTCGCCATGAGGCGCGAAAGGCCCCGTTGTTCCATTTCTAAAGGAGCTCCTTGAGCTTAGAGCCATTTAGGATTTCGGCTCTGTGCTTGACAAGATGGAGTGCGGACAGACACTGAACTCTTCCACGTGTTTGTCACCCTTCCTCCCAAGCAAAAGGACCACTGCTCACCCATGAGATATGCTAGTGAGGACTGGCATTCAGCCCAGCTCGGAGGCCATTTTCTAGTGAATATACGTACGAAAGCCACACGCTTCGCGTGTCGCGGCCATTAAGAAACGCTGTATACGAGGATTCGTCATAGAACGGTAAGAAAAAAAAGGGTCCCTTTCCCCTATTCTCTTTTCTCTGTGTAGTTCTTAGAGAGCGTGCATGAATGAGGCAGTTGAAGGTGCGGCCTCGGCCTCTCTTTCTCTTTGCTCCCCTGTTCGTAGTGCTGTCTCATGACGGATGAGATCCTGCATGGACAGATGCCATAGAATGAACAGGCTGGATAAGATAAAATTCCCCAACTGAGTTATCGCAATCCAGCACGCGGAGTGCTTCGTCGGTGCCATTATTCTCTCGGGATTCAATCAGGAGATGGCGAGATATTTGAACTCACGAGAAAAGAGACGCTGACTGCTATCTCTGCTCTGTGTTTTGATGGCTGCAATGATGACACTCTTTTCAGGCAACTGTTGGATCTGCACACACTGGTTTTGCAGTCTAACCATGCGCATCGCATTAAGAAGTGTCCTTAACTTTTTTTCTCAATCTCTCCCCATGGCTCACACTGGGGAACAAGTCAGTTAAGCCAATCCTGGATCTGCGTGCCTTGAACAGAGCCTTACACAGGTTTCCATTCAAGATGTTGATGCAGAAGCGTTGTACGACATCAGGATTGGTTTGCGGCCATCGACCTGAAGGACGAATACTTTCACATATCGATCCTTCTTCGACACAGACCCTTTCTTTGGTTTGCCTTCGAGAGACGAGCATACCAGTACAAGGTCCTCCCTTTTGGTCTGTCCCTGTCTCCTCGTGTCTTTACCAAAGTTGCAGAGGCTGCCCTGGCCCTGCTGAGGGAGAAGGGCATTCGCATTCTCAACTATCTCGATGACTGGCTGATCCTAGCTCACTCGCGAGATCTATTGTATGCGTACAGGGACCTTGTGCTTCGGCACCTCAACCGACTGGGGCTTCAGGTCAACTGGGAAAAGAGCAAGCTCTCCCCAATGCAGAGCATCTCTTTTCTAGTACAATGACCTCTAATATGTCAAAAGATCAAGGAAAATTTGATTCCTCATGTCATAATCTCTTTAAAGTAAAGCAACAGTTCACCCGAAAATAAAACTTCTGTTAATATTTACTCACCCTCATATCGTTCCAAGCATGCATGAGTCTTTTTCTGTTGAACAAAAAAGGAAACGTCTTTTCGCCACTGTGACAAAGAGGAGGGCGGGGCCGGGCTGTGAGGACACATGGCCGGCCCTGAATCGGGCTAATCAGCCGGGAGGGGGATAAAGACGAGCCAGAGGCGTCAGTTCGAGAGGGAGGAGACGCACGCGGCCGCGCTGCATGTGTGTCTGTTCGTTTATGTTTTACATTGTTTTGAGTTAATTTATATAATTAAACCTTTATGTTGACTGTTCAGCCGGTTCCCGCCTCCTCCTTGCCTGTCCTTATACTGTTACAGCCACATAATGAAAGTGATTGAAATAGTGAAATAGAATGAAATAGTGACTCTGGGCTGTCAAGTTCCATAAAGGGCAAAAAAAAAAAAACACCATGAAACCACAGTAGTTGATACATCTCATGCATTTAAAAGTCTTCTGAAGCAGTCGACCTCTGCAGACGGGTGTATTAGGACTAAATGCCCCCTTAGCAGTAATAAAAACACTAAAACAGCTTGATCTAAATTTTGCATAATCTTACAAATGTGTGGGGATATAGAGACTACAGGTACACTCAGTGCCGGTCCTGCCGATTAAGCGACATATGCGGCCACCAGGGGTCCCCCTACCACGGGTTTATTTGCAAGTGTAAATAGCACTGGGCACACAGTCCGGCTATATGCATGCCAATAGTCTGATGGAACCTATCAAAAAAAAATTAAAATATTGCATACGCTGTGAAGAAAAAACATGCAGAGATAAGTATGTGAATTTGAATTTCCTTGACCTAAGATTTGATGATGTGACATTAGTAAGACAGCTGATTAGTTGCATGGGCAAATGGGCAAATTAAGCCCACCTTTTGCCAATTTCACTATTCTCCCCATATAGTTCCATGTAAGCAAAGACAGACTGTGGCTGTACATGCCATCGGAATGTCATTTATTTTAAATGAAAATGAAGACAAAATGTGTAAATAAAGTGTCTAAGGGGAGTGTGATATCATTGAAAGTAAATGCGGTGTTCTTGTCATGATGGGGGGCTCACTAAAGGTTGGGCAGTACTGAGAAGTGGGTGACGGGCACACGCATGCCTTTTCTGGTCTGAAATGTGTGGTTGGCTGCTTTTCCCAGTGGCTCTGCATCTCAGAGTCCGGCAAAAAGCTAGGGTCATGGCGGGCGACTTGGTATCCCATTTCCTGAACTTGAAGAGTCCGCTCTAAAGCTGCGCTCAGCATTTAAAGACAGCAGTGACGAGGTACCATTACGTGACACATCAGGTACGTTTCTTCCCACTGCTAGCGATGTAGTTAAGTTCGGTCACAATACTTATTGTACATACACTGATGTTGTTAGATTATATACTGCTTTATTATCACCAGGGTGCAAATAGCATATTCCACTATTTACAGCAAGTGTAATATCATCTACTGTAGCCTTCCATACCTTAATTTGGTAATTTAATTATTTCTTATTCATTTGCACATAACTTCATCAAATATTTTTATTTATTTGTGCATGTGATATGTTTTTGTTAAAAAAATGATGTTCTTTCTTTTTTGTACTTCTGAAGTATATCTTTGCTGATAAAATACAATTGATAGTTATGTATTTTTAAGCTTTATGCTTTTGAATAAATAGACTTGTTTATTTGCACAATTTAAACTTGCTTAGTTACTGATGTTGAGTGTATCTGGATAGTTGTACTTGTAGGTAAGGGGGGCCCATTTTGAAAATCGGCCCCCAAAATTCTAGGGCCATCCCTGGGTACACTGTAAACAAATATTACATGGAAACAGATTACAAGCAATATTAAAATGTATATATATTACTGTAAGTACATTCATGCTTAGAATTTAGTATCAATCAACTGAGTTGCTTAAAAATGAATGATTCAAAATGAGTAAATCCAAATCATCTTGGCTCATGTGGTGTTAGAAAACAAGTAGAGAAGCATCTCACCTCAATTTCCTTTCATTCACTTTCCAGTCTCTCTTTTTTTGAGAAAGACAGAAAAGCACATCATCTACATTCAAAACCTTCAATGAAAGTGGACCACTACAGGAGAAAATAATAAAGGTAACCCCACAAAAGTCAGTGTGCCATCCTTGAGATGTGAAACATCAAAGCCAGACATTCCCTCATCTGCTCCTATCAAGTGGTGAAACCACGTCCAGTTTCAGTTATATCAAATTCCACTTAAGACACTTTATGTCCATCTTTTTAATATTTTAAGTTAAAATTATTGAGTTATTATTAAGTTGAGTATGATTGGGAAAAGGCGGACCAACTGATACACAGAAGACGAGCACACTTTGTTGAAAATAGAGCTTAAACTGATGTTGTGTTTTACTTGTTGTCAAGCATTTAAAAACTGAATGGTATGGTAATTTAAAAACACTGTATAATATCTACCTGCTGTGTACATGACTATTTATAATGTTGCAAATATAGTCTGTGCTAATCGTGTTGTGCACCTCTTCATAAAGATGTTTATTGACTGCAACAGTAGCTATCTACATATTAAACACTCACACATTATATTGTCATTAAAGTGCTTTGTGTGAAGTATTGCTACTTTTATCACATACCTCTCTTGCAATTGTAGTCTGGGTGTTAAGGATTTAACATAAATAAATTTCCAGTTTAATTGTATCAGACACAGATAATGGCAAGTATTTTGCTTGAATTGTATGAAATGAAGCCATCTTACTTAAAAGGTATAACTTTAATTGAAAGAAGAAAAAAAAAACATTTCTGGATGTGTAAGTGAACAGCAGTATCACTTTATCAAGCTATATAAATAGAAACAGTTTAGTAAAATTGTATCGAATCCCAGTGGTTGTGGATGATCCTGGTACAGTATATGTTTTTTTTTTTTTTTCATAAATATGGCAGAGAGAGCATTCATACAGTAAAGTCATATGAAAAAGATGAATGACTGGAAGGTCAGTCTGCACAGAGAAGTGTTTGCTTCAGGTAGGATCTAGCGGTCACTGCAGCCCGGAGGTCTGGCATCTTTCTCCATCTTCTCGGTACCTCACGCCGATGGAGAGCAAGTATGGTGGCTGTGTGCTTTTAGTCAGTGGCATGAATCAGTTCTGTTGACGGCATCGCAGTTACCGGCTCCCTTACTGGACACGTACCACTGTGCACGTTCGGGGAGGACCGCGCTCATCATTTAACTGCAGCAGCGACAAGTGACCATTAAATTCTATGCCTCATGTCCATTTCTTTTGCGCGGGCATCATTGACCATGTAAATCAATAGTCGTCCAATGACAGACCGTCTTACATCTCCTTCGAGTGAGTCGAAAGTTCATTGGTTGCTCCTACGTGTCAACTGTCCAATGGCATTTGTAAACTTGATTGTCATATGGATAAAGAATAGCAAAAATAAAACGAAAAAGAAAAGCCAATGTAAAAAGAAAAAGAAAAGCCATTGGCAAATAGATGAAGAAAAGCAACTGGCAAATGAATGAAGAAAAGCAATTGCCAAATGCTTTTTTTAAAACGCATTTTAAAAGGTGCATTTAAAAATGACTTATTAATGTGCTATTTTATTGTTACATTAAATTGCATTTTAAACATGAATTATATACATGATTTATTAATGCACAATTTTATTGTTAAATATAATTATATTTTTAAATGTGAATTAAATAAACACATTTAAATGTTTCTATTTATTTGTCCATTTATAAATTGGTTAATTTATTCACGTTTTTATTTTCAAATTAATAGATTTATCACTTATTTCTTCATTCTTTTTAATCTGCACTCCGTGGCTTCCATAGTCATCTACTCAAACTTGCGGAAAGTTTTCGTGTGTGTATGTGTGTGTGTGCATGCGTGCGTGTGTGTGTGTGTGTGTGTGTGTGTGCAGAGCAGCACCTGGGTTTGAACTGAACTGCATAGTGATGAGGAGAGAGCTCTCCATTCTTGTCCTTTTGTAGCCTTTTCATAAAGTTATTATCAATTAGTCAGCCATATGCAAAATTATAAAAAGAAAACACCCTCTGCATTATTATGATACAGCCCATCTGGAGTAAAGTAGTCTCTGTAATGAATGTGACACAAAGTTTTTGTATGGTCAAGATTGTGATTTGAGATCAGGCACAGAAATATTAAAGCAATTTCACAAGTGCAGGAGGAAATCACAGCTGTGCTGATTTATGGCCATACAGCATGATTGCAAGTGTGATATTGCTTTTATACAACAGTTTAATGAACAAGTAAATAAATAAAATATTGAGGAATAAATAAGGACTGTCACAAAAAAATGCACTTGGGCATGGAATTACTTTCTTACGCCACTGATCAGGATCTGCAATTTCTAGATCAAAAGATGCACCCAAGCCTCTGTTACTAATTCAAAAACGTCACTTTAGAACGAGTAACGATGACTTTGGCTCTTTCTAACAAGTTAATGAAACAAGAAATGTGTAAAAATGGGAAACAAGGGTGGGTGGGTGTGTGTGTGTGTGTGTGTGTGTGTGTATGTTTGAGAGAGACAGAGAGAGAGAGAGAGAGAGAGAGAGAGAGAGAGAGATTGAGTGTGTGTGATTACCTGCGTCTGTTGTGACTCCCAAGCAGAGATGAACAGTGAAGCTACTGCTGTAGCATGAATGAGAACCTAGCGAATAAGAAGCTGGATGCAGCCTTGTGTGTTAGTCAACATGCTGAAGATAATGGAATTTTGTTCAAATACATCCTATTTTCTCTATGTAAAAAATAGCCGTCCTTCCTGAGTGTTTCCCAGTAGCCGGATTGTTCTCTCAATGTTGAATGTTTACATTGCCTCTCAACGTGGAAACTACACTTTCTACACTAGGTAAGCACCTTAAGTATGTGTGATTACTTTGTCTGTTGTGTCTCTCAGCTGTGATAAGCTTTAATTCTGAAGCTGTTAGTTTAACTCTATTTCCCTCTTGTAATGTAGTAGTAATCCGAGTGATCATGGTGTGAGAGACAATGCCAATTACTTCAAAGAAACCGCTTGCTGACTCGAATGAAATTCGTCAACTCGACTGGCTCACAAAACATTAAAATGATCTTTTGTCGCCATCTGCTGGCTAAAACCTTTTTCTATCACAGGGAAAAATAAAATGACACATCTAGCTGTTTTTAACACATCTGCACTGCTCTTACACTTTAGTTTAGAATGCCACAAACACAAGTGGAGTGATACAAACAGTAAAGCATCAGAGTTCTGCTGTTCTGAGACATCAGCACTCATGGAACGCCTCTTGTCCTATCAGATTCATGGACCGGAACTAACTGCTGTATAAATATATATATACAGGTGCATCTCAATAAATTAGAATGTCGTGGAAAAGTTCATTTATTTCAGTAATTCAACTCAAATTGTGAAACTCGTGTATTAAATAAATTCAGTGCACACAGACTGAAGTAGTTTAAGTCTCTGGTTCTTTTAATTGTGATGATTTTGGCTCACATTTAACAAAAACCCACCAATTCACTATCTCAAAAAATTAGAATATGGTGACATGCCAATCAGATAATCAACTCAAAACACCTGCAAAGGTTTCCTGAGCCTTCAGAATGGTCTCTCAGTTTGGTTCACTAGGCTACACAATCATGGGGAAGACTGCTGATCTGACAGTTGTCCAGAAGACAATCATTGACACCCTTCACAAGGAGAGTAAGCCACAAACATTTATTGCCAAAGAAGCTGGCTGTTCACAGAGTGCTGTATCCAAGCATGTTAACAGAAAGTTGAGTGGAAGGAAAAAGTGTGGAAGAAAAAGATGCACAACCAACCGAGAGAACTGCAGCCTTATGATTGTCCAGCAAAATCGATTCAAGAATTTGGGTGAACTTCACAAGGAATGGACTGAGGCTGGGGTCAAGGCATCAAGAGCCACCACACACAGACATGTCAAGGAATTTGGCTACAGTTGTCGTATTCCTCTTGTTAAGCCACTCCTGAACCACAGACAACGTCAGAGGCATCTTACCTGGGCAAAGGAGAAGAAGAACTGGACTGTTGCCCAGTGGTCCAAAGTCCTCTTTTCAGATGAGAGCAAGTTTTGTATTTTATTTGGAAACCAAGGTCCTAGAGTCTGGAGGAAGGGTGGAGAAGCTCATAGCCCAAGTTGCTTGAAGTCCACTGTTAAGTTTCCACAGTCTGTGATGATTTGGGGTGCAATGTCATCTGCTGGTGTTGGTCCATTGTGTTTTTTGAAAACCAGAGTCACTACACCCGTTTACCAAGAAATGTTGGAGCACTTCATGCTTCCTTCTGCTGACCAGCTTTTTAAAGATGCTGATTTCATTTTCCAGCAGGATTTGGCACCTGCCCACACTGCCAAAAGCACCAAAAGTTGGTTAAATGACCATGGTGTTGGTGTGCTTGACTGGCCAGCAAACTCACCAGACCTGAACCCCATAGAGAATCTATGGGGTATTGTCAAGAGGAAAATGAGAAACAAGAGACCAAAAAATGCAGATGAGCTGAAGGCCACTGTCAAAAAAACCTGGGCTTCCATACCACCTCAGCAGTGCCACAAACTGATCGCCTCCATGCCACGCCGAATTGAGGCAGTAATTAAAGCAAAAGGAGCCCCTACCAAGTATTGAGTACATATACAGTAAATGAACATACTTTCCAGAAGGCCAACAATTCACTAAAAATGTTTTTTTATTGGTCTTATGATGTATTCTAATTTTTTGAGATAGTGAATTGGTGGGTTTTTGTTAAATGTGAGCCAAAATCATCACAATTAAAAGAACCAAAGACTTAAACTACTTCAGTCTGTGTGCATTGAATTTATTTAATACACGAGATTCACAATTTGAGTTGAATTACTGAAATAAATGAACTTTTCCACGACATTCTAATTTATTGAGATGCACCTGTATATATATAAACAGTGGTGAATTCTCAGGGCCAGCAAAGGCTTCTGTGCTGGCCTAACATGCCAAATAAATAAATATTTTTCGTCCTTTCATTCTCAATCACCTTTTTGCCTATGTATTTTTAATCGCTTTCCACTCTTAATTAATGTACAAACAAATAGAGAAAAACGAAAAGTTTATCCAGTCAGAATTTATTCCTTGATGCTTACAAGCAAAGTGTGACAACTGTTTCACAAATCGCATGCCCGAAGCCTGAAGCAGCGCGTGAGTTTGAGCTCCAACCCCTCAGGCCTTCAGAATTTCTTCAGAATCCCTCAACAGTGCAAGTGAATGAGCAACTAAAGTCAGATTGTCAGATTCATCAGCCAATCAGATTTATTTATTAGTTCTTGGTGGGTGTGATCTTTAGGATATGTCCTGGTCGAGGCCTTCTAGCTGGCCTTGAGTGACGCAATCACGCTTTAAGTGATGTACGTAATTCCAGAGCGAAAAGCATAAGATCGAGCTGTCTGACGAGTCGGCTGTCATCACTGCTGGTATTGCCATTGAGAAAGAGATCCTTATGGATTTAAAAACACGAGATGTTCTGCATGACAGTGTGATTGCTTAATTTATTAAACAGCAAAGGAGGACTGATTTTCACTTCAAGTAAATTGGTAAGTGCTTTTTGCATTGTTATAGCAACATCAGGAGTTTTCTAAATTTAAATTAGGCTGCTTGAGCATTCAGTGTCAGATCAAGTTTTGAAAAGTGCACTGCATTCCATTCAACTCGGAAAGTCGGATTTTACAAATTCCTACTAGGAAAAGTGCAATGGAATGCATCTTGAAGTCAGAATTACAACTTGTAGGCTCGTGCAGAAATTCTCAACTCAAATATCGCTGAGATGCAGGGGCATGATGTCACATAAACATGTTGACACTCAAGGAGATATACAAAGTAAGTGATAAAAATTCACTTTATTAAGTAATATCGATAAATGAGTTTGTTTCCACATTACATGATATTAAAGCTTGTTTAACAAACGCCTGAAGACACAGGTGTATAAAACATGGTAAATCATAATCTCTTTTGATAATCGTACACCTGAAGCACAAATGCCAGCACTGCAGCGTTGTTTATCAGTTGGGTTGTTAGGAGACATCTCTAATGAGAGTCAAACCCCTGCTAAACTAACGGGAGCATTGCAGTTCAGAATATTGGAATGGAATGCATTTATGCATTTATAACTTGAATGGAACGCAGCATAACCGTGTACCCTGAAGAAACTAAATTTATTGCAAGCAACATTTAAATCGCAAATATTATTAGATCAATTTTTCCAGGTATTATAGACCTCCTTGTTAGATTCATATGAAAAATTATGATTTTTGAATGTCTGTTCAGGAGACGTTCATTTCACAAACGCTCATGCTTCAGTTAAAATTAAGCTTGCTTGAGCATTAAGTGTCGTTTCAAGTTTTGGCTTTCGTGCGTGGATATGTTTTTAAAATGTCAATTGGTATTACTAATTAGCTGAGACATAATACATGATGCCCAAAGGCATAGGGTGTCTTATTCATTGTGAAACTGTGTTTTCTTAATGGCATGAATCACACTGAATGCCTAGACTTAAAATACACGGCCCACCATTGAAAATAAATGTATTCAGACAACAAATGTGCAATAAGAATTGCCAACAACGTAAAGAATTCTTCATCCAGAAAAGAGGAGTGCGGCAGGGCTTTAGCCTGAGTCCAACACTGTTTTACATTTACATTAATGAATTACTGGTGCAGTTGGAACAGTCTAACCCTAAAAAAAGTCCCCTAAGTCAGCTGGTTTTGAGACTCACTAACCTTGTTAACACAATTAACACTAACCAGTTTCAGACCAGTACTGCTTTTCAGCCAAACATCAGAATAAATCAAATCGTCAATCACAGTCTAAAGAACATCAGTCTGGAACGCTAGGATCAAGAAACTAAAACACAAATTAAATTACAATACTTTTGGACTCTAAAATCAAATTATGAACTGAAAGAGTATCTCCTGACTGTCAGAGATACAAAGCAGGGATGGATCCTGACCAAGTACAGGCTCAGTGTGCACAGTCTAGCCACTGAAAAGACATGGTTACAGAGAGAAGAATGAGTGTGTGCTTTACGACAGGTGAGGTCGAGACAGAGGTTCATATATTCCTTCACTGTCAAAAATGTAAAGAAACATGGGACATTTATATGGATACATTTACAAACTTTACAACCATGACAGAATAAGAAAAAAATGTATAATACTTGGAGAGGGACACATAGCAGCACTGGCTGCTAGATATGTTCTAACATGCCACAGCTTGAGAGACAGTGGCGAATGTGTTGTATATTATGTGTTTTACCCCAGTTTGTTATCCTATTGTTCACCAGAGTGACCCTCAGTGTATGTGTGAATGTACAGTGGCAAGAAAAAGCATGTGAACTGTTTGGAATTACCTGCATTTATGTATACATTTTTTCTTAAAATCTGGTTTGATCTTCATCAAATTTACAATAATAAACAAACACAATCTGTTTTAACTAGTAACACACAAATTATTGTACTGTTCCTGTACATATTAAATACATAATTCAAACATTCACAGTGTAGGTTGCCACAAAATGACATCCACGCAAATAAAAAACACAAAAAGAAGCTTCTACTGAAGTGGACCATGCCTCTCAAAGAAAATTAGATTTCAGAAGACCTACAATCAAGAATTCTTGCTTTGCATAAAGCTTGAAAGGATTATAACTCAAAGAGCTTAGATATTCATCTGTCTATAAATGGAGACGATTTAGTACTGTGGCTACTCTCCCTAGAAGTGGCCATCCAGTAAAGATGACTCAAAGGGCACACCACAGAATGCTCAGTGAGATAAAAAAGGACCAGAGAGTGACAGCTAAATACTTGAAAGAATCATTGGAACTGGTTAAAATCTCTGTTCATCAGTCTACTATATGAAAAATATTAAACAGGTATTGTGTACATGGCAAGACACCACAAAGGCAAAATGCTTTCCAACAAAAACATTGCTGCGGGCCTGAAGTTTGCCAAGGACCACCTTGACACTCCACAATACTGCTGGGAAAATGTTCTGTGGACTGATGAAACCTAGGTTGAATTGTTCAAGAAGAACACACAGCACTACGGATGGGGTAAAAAGGGCACAGCATACCAACAGAAAACATTATCCCAGCAGTTAAGTATGGTGGAGGGAGCATCAAGACCAAGGTCTGCTTTGCTGCTTCAGGGCCTGGACCGCTTGCCATCATTGAGGGAAAAATTCATTCCTAAGTTTATCAAGATATCTTATGGGATAACGTCAGGGTGGCTGTGCACCAACTGAAGATTAGTAGAAGCTGGGCAATGCAGCAGGACTATGACCCTAAACATCGAAGTAAATCCACTACGGAATGGCTTCAAAAACAGAAAATCCACCTTTTGGAGTGGCCCAGTCAGAGCCCAGACCTTAACCCAATAGAGATGCTGTGGAATGACCTCAAGAGAGCCGTTCACACAAGACATCCTAAGATTATGGCTGAGCTGAAGCAGTTCTGTAAGGAAGAATGGTCCAAAATTTCTTCTGAAAGTTGTGCAGGTCTAATCCGCAGCTACCGGAAATGCTTCGTTGAGATATTGCTGCCAAAGGATTGAGCAGTTATTAAATCCAATAGTTCACTTACATTTCCACAGCACTGTGAATATTTAATGGGGATGTGTTCAATAAAGATATGAAAGATTATAAATGTTTTTGTGTTGTTAGCTTAAGCACATTGTGTTTGTCTATACTTGTGACTTTGATGAAGATGATCACATTTTATGACCAATTAATACAGAAAACCAGCTATTTCCAAAGGGTTCACATACTTCTTCTTGCCACTGTAAGTGTATATGTAGACATGTTAGTGGTCTTCATTTTTATGTAAACTCTGTGGTTTTCTGCTGTTCACAAATCTTCTTATGTGTTATGTTGTTTAATCTCTCCTTAATTATAGATTAATTAATTTGTTCTATTTTATACCTACATTTACATTGAACCTCTGCTGATACTGTCATGCCAATAAAGCCATTTTAAATTTACATACATATAAATAAAGGAAAGAGTGGCCTACAATTATTTCTAAAAGGTCCCTGATCATTTAAGTCCGATCTTACAGTAGTAGTCCTTGTGGCAGTGAGAATTTTTTGTGAACCTGACACAGTAATGCAGGTTTCAGGGGTGCCTCAACTGAACTTCGGCTGACATTAAAATATGTGCTTCTGGAGGCTAGCATTAAAAGTATATTCCTGGTAAACACTATAAGTCGATTTTGTTTTAACACCTGACATTCATTTACAGTGAATAGGTAAACATGCCATTTTGCCCTTTGCACTAAGAAAAGTGAAAAATGCAGACGCCTGATCCGGTAACTTCTGGCTAGCCAAAAATGAATGAAAGTGGATGAAGGCATGCTGGTTAGCTAGTTGTTACTGCCATTCTATGTTGTTTGTAGACGTGTGTAGAACCATAAGGAGATGTTCTGTTATACACAATTATAAGTCCAGATGTTTATGTAAGTAGTTATTATTTAGGTGATAGTCATAGAATGACCATATGCTGTTTGCACAATGTTAACAAGCTTAGTAAAATAACTGTTTTACATTCTAAGGAGAAAACAACTAAGGAGATTGCTGAAATCACTGGTTGAATTGGGGGGCTACTTGCTTGTTTTGATTATTGGGGAGGTTACCTCAGGAGTAGGTTTTCAGCTCCTTAGTTGTTTTCTTTGCTTGATGCAGACCAATAATTTGCCCCTTCTGACACACAGTAACATCTTTTCCACGATGTGATACATTGTCTTCCGACATAGTTGTTTAAGAAATGAGAAGCTACATACTACATCAGTTAGAGTTAAAAGAATTGTTACCAGCTGAAACATATTAATCACTGCAATAATGATCCAATCATAGGCTCTTAAGTATCTACTTATTTTAATCCAAACGGTGACCTTTTTTTGGCCAGGCAGTGTATTTTTGAGGACTATCGGTGAAGGATAGTGGACAACTTACCACATTTAAAACAGGTCATTTTAATTTGTGGTTGTGGCTCCTAAATGTTTGATCTTTGACTATTCTATGTCATCAGAAAGAGTTTTAGTGGTGATTTTACATAGTTGACACAATTCATTGCTGATACACTCTTACATAGTATACACACACAACCACGTATTCTCTTGTTTCTCATGAGGAACGTGATAAATCCAAGATGAACAGGCGACTGCTGACACAGGGAGGAGTATTGAGACCAAGTAGTTCTGTGCTTTCTGGGTTTGAATTCAGATTTTCCTTTTTTTATCCCCCTCTCTCTCTCTCTCTCTCTCTCGTTGTGTGTCTCTAAGTTATCCCTGTCTCTGTTTTATCTCTATCTCTTTCCATTAACCAAAAATGAAAATTCTGTCATCAGTTATGCACACTCGTTGTCATTCTAAACCTACATTATTTTCTTCCATTGAACACAAGGAGAAATTCTAAAAATGTTTGTTTATTTTGTGCAATTACACCAAATAGGGACTGGAGCTTATGCAAAAGCACCATTAAAAGTTTAATAACAATGGTTCACATGACTTATGCATTATATTTATGTTTTCTGAAGCCATACAATAGCTTTGTCTGAGGAAAAGCTAAAAATTTAAGTCATTAGTTCTTTATGATCACTGAAAATCTTGACATCTGCCGGACTGGAGCTCTCCTTGGCACGTTCATGAAACTTGTGAAGTATGAGAGAAGTAGTGGTGTCCAATTTGTGAATGTATCATTCTTTTGAGTGAGATATTTTCAATAAATCTGGTTAACAAAACCATTCTGAATGATTCATGCATGAATCAGACTTATCCGTTTTTTTAAATCAGTCTACTAACTCAATCATCCGGTAGCAGGATTTCTTGAGTTAACAGCACACTGGAAGATTATTAGTTAATAAGAACAGTCTGATCCTCACACATAGTTATCGTATGACTTCGGAGGACATGGAATATACCGCATGAGTAATATGGACAACTTTTATCGCAATTTTATGGTGCTTTTGCATCCTTTTTGAAATTTGAAAGCTACAGTCCCATTTATTGTAATTGCATGGGGGAAAAAATGTTCAAAGTGACTCCTTTTGTGTTCCATGGATGAAAGAAAAGTCATAAGGTTTTGGAGCGACATGAATTTGAGTTATGATGACAGTATATTATTATATTTATTTTTTTTATTTTTTTTGAGTGAACTACTTCATTAACACTGGGCTTTATTCCATTTTATTTTCTAGGCGTAACTAGAGGCAGAGAAATGGGAGCATTAGCCTCAGTTATGATAATGAAAGGCCACAGCTGCACTGAGCTACAAATAGCTTTATATAAGACAGCCACAGATCATAAATAACCAGTGCACAGACTATCTGTTTTAACACTGACCATGTCTATCAATGCAGTCTGTAATACAATAAGATATTACAATTATAGTCTGACACCACACACACTCACATACACAGATACAGACACTTACACATTCCCACAAACATCTCTGAAACCAGCCAAGCCAAGGAGGAAGGGCTGTCTCCATGACAACTGCCTAGAATGTGGAGATCAGCATCAGCATGCTTGTCCACATCTCAGCTGTTCTCTGCCTCTCTCTTTCTCTTTGACCATCTCTTTCCCTCAGTCTTTCAATCTCTTCATCTCCTACAAGATGAAGATGTTTCTTCTGGATCACTGTACATCGCAGACATCAGAGAGATGTAGTGTGTGAGTCAGGGGAGTCAAGGTTTGGTTGGTAAGCTTTGACAGTTAGGCCCTGCTGGTAGATATTGTAACTACGCCATTAAGCTGCAAAAAGCATGTTTCTCCGTTGACAGCCATTTAAAAGCAGTCACATGAGCTCATTAAATTCTAGGGCACTATAATTTCCGTGATGCGTAAAACGCAGATGGAATCGTGGAATCCAGTCATAAAAAGGAATTAACTATAAAATGCAGAATGTCAGGGAATTTGACATATTTGGGTAATATAAAAAAGTCATTTCTGAATTCACAATAAATCAAATTAAAATCACCATATGTCCTACTGTGCTTCTTAAACTGCAAAAGTCTGCAATTTAATTAATAAAGATATAGACTGCATGTGCTGCATGCTTCAAAGTGAATGTGTGATGCCGGCTGCATACACTGAAAACACCTCATCATAATCATCACAAATTCTCTGTGGTTGTAGATGACAGAGAGCAGGGCTCATTCTCTTTGAAGTGTGCACAACATATAGACTAAATGTATTTAATGAAATTGCAGACTTGTTCTGCAGCCATTTAAGCATGTAAGCATAAATGCCCAATGAAACGGAAAACCATTGTGGTATTTATCTAAAAACTTTTTAGCAACATACTTAAAAAAAAAAAAATAAATAAATAAAAAAACACGGAGGCTTCAAAATTCAGATATGGGGTATGATTGTACAGTTGTGCTCAAAAGTTTGCATACCCTTGGAGAATTGGTAATATATGTACCATTTTTAAAGAAAACATGAGTGAGCAGGCAAAACACATTTCTTTTATTTCTTATGGGATTCTTATTCAACTGTAGGTTATAACAGAATGGCACAATCATAAAACAAAACATGGCAACAAAGAAAAAAATTAAATGACCCCTGTTCAAAAGTCTGCATACCCTTAGTTCTTAATACTGTGTATTGCCCCCTTTAGCATCATTGACAGTGTACAGTCTTTTGTAATAGTTGTCTGAGGCCCCAAATTCTAGCAGGTGGTATAACTGCCCATTCGTCTTGGCAAAATGCCTCCAGGTCATGCAAAGTCTTTGGTCGTCTTGCATGAACCGCACGTTTGAGATCTCCCCAGAGTGACTCGATGATATAAGGTCAGGAGACTGTGATGGCCACTCTCGAACCTTCACCTTTATCTGCTGTAACCACTGGAGGGTCAGCTTGGGTCATTGTCGTGCTGGAAAGTCCAAGAGTGTCCCATGCACAGCTTTCGTGCAGAAGAATGCAAATTGTCTGCCAGTATTTTCTGATAACATGCTGCATTCATCTTGCCATCAATTTTCACAAGATTCCCCATGCCTTCAGAGCTCACAACACCCCCCCCCCCAAAACATCAGTGAGCCACCACCATGCTTCACAGTGGGGATGGTATTCTTTTCACTACAGGCCTTGTTGACTCCTCTCCAAACATAGCGCTTATGGTTGTGACCATTTTGGTCTCGTCACTCCAAATTACAGTGTGCCAGAAGCTGTGAGGCGTGTCAAGGTGTTGTCATTTGTGGCATTGGCACAGTAAAGGCTTCTTTCTGGCAACTTGACCATGCAGCTAATTTTTGATCAAGTACCGTCATATTGTGCTCCTTGAAACAACCACACCGTCTTTTTTCCAGAGCAGAATGTATTTCTCCTAAGGTTACCTGTTGGTTTTTCTTTGTATCCCGAACAATTCTTCTGGCAGTTGTGGCTGAAATCTTTCTTGGTCTACCTGACCTTGGCTTGGTATCAAGAGATCCCCGAATTTTCCACTTCATAATAAGTGATTGAACAGTACTGACCGGCATTTTCAAGGCTTTGGATATCTTTTTATATCCTTTTCCATCTTTATAAATTTTCATTACCTTGTTACGCAGGTCTTTTGACAGTTCTTTTCTGCTCCCCATGGCTCAGTATCTAGCCTGCTCAGTGCATCCACGTTAGAGCTAACAAACTCATTGAATATTTATACACAGGCACTAATTGCAATTTAAAAAGTCACAGGTGTGGGAAATTAAACTTTAATTGCCATTTAAACCTGTGTGTGTCACCTTGTGTGTCCGTAACAAGGCTAAACATTCAAGGGTATGTAAACTTTAGATCAGGGCCATTTGGGTGATTTCTGTTATCATTATGATTTAAAAAGGAGCCAAACAACTATGTGATAATAAATGGCTTCATATGATCACTATCCTTAAATAAAAGACATTTTATCATATTTTCAAAATCAATGCCAAAATTTCACAATTTCTGCCAGGGTATGCAAACTTTTGAGCACAACTGTATGTAATTTATGTTGCAGAGCAAAATGTCCAAGTATCTTCAAAAAATGTTTTATAATTTATAATGTTTTACTTATAAATCCAAAATTGCCATTATAAAAACCCATAGAAAAATCCAGAGGGAACCCATGGCTCGAACATGCTTTTTGGACTACAACCTGAACAGCTCTACTGAGATGAATAGGAATGCTCTCCAGGTAATTTGGTGTGAGTATATGAGAAAGAACAGCGAAGATCTGTTCAATAGTTATGCAGTTCATGTAGAATTTCAAGGGGTTGTTAATGTGGAATAAAACATGACTTTAGGTATGAACATGTATTCATGTTTTAATCAATATTAGCTTTAATTAAATGATAGTATGAGTGTACGGGCCTGTTCCAAAGCCTAGTGAGCTGCTTTGCTGTCTACTGCTTATAAAGGCAGCTGTCTTCTATGTCAGCATCCTAACTGAAATAGATCCTTATAACTGAGCAATTTGGAACACTCTACATAGGCAGCAACTGTATACGTAATTCAAATAGCGCTCCACACATACAGCGCACAAGGATATATTTGGGTCACGGGTCAATACCTACGTCCCCGAATTAAGTATGGCCAAAATGTATTCATACTACTCTCATGCATACTTAAAGAATGTACTGTTTTATCAAAGTATGTCTTTTATCAAATACAGTACATACTGTAACAGCAGTGTGTCAGCATTTCTAAAAGTAAAAATAAGCATAATATAGCATCTACCAGGGAGTCATCACTAAAGGCATTAAAAAAATAGCTGCAGTGGTGAATCTATGGCAATCGCAAGCAATACGGTGTCATTGAGAAGCAAACAGAGTGAAAAGTTTAAACTGCTTGCACATGTGGCTCCACCCTGTGTGGTTATATGGCTCAGTTCACCAGCTGTCCTCTATAACCCTGGAGGGTCAAAAAGGGCATGGGTCAGAGGGTGAAGGGTGCCTTAAAGTATCATTTTTATCTCATAAAGTAAGGATATTAAATTGTTAATATTTTAAGCTAGGTTTAAGGAGATAAGTGACAAATTTCCTACTTGGAAAAGTGCAATAAAATGTCACTTTAAGTCAGACTTCCAACTGGGAAATGCTTCAGAGTTCCTACATTATGTAATAATAAACCCTATTTAACAAACATTTGCAGAGGCAGGTGTGTAACAGATACACATATTTTTACATGGTTAAGACCGATATGTTCAAATGTCAAAAGTAATGTTTTAAAGAACATGTGTTGTTTGGTTTAAATTTGCTAACTACCCATTTAAAGGTTGAGCAGCTCATTCTGTTTTTAAGAGTTGCATTGTTTTACTCCCCCAGGTCTAGTAAGTTTGGAGGATCCAATGAAGTGATGGCAGTTTTTGCCGGAGCCCCTCCCCCTTTCCCACGATCATTTAGCAATCCTCTGTTCTGAAGAGACTTTCTCAAAGAAGCACAGCTGAACTCTAACCCCATAACCCTCTGTTTCCTGCAAGTGCTTTAGTTTACAAACACAGGGGGATGGAGTGGCTGTAGGGAGACACTTCCACAATTCAGCCATGTTTCCGTTTCTCACTCATTCTCACTCTTGCACACACACGATAAGCAGCAGCAAAGACCACCTCTCAAGTAATACTAAGTGGGTTAAACAAATATCTTATCAAATAAACAGCCCTTTTACAGCTCAGTATTATACCATTCAACACATGCAATTTACACAGCATGAAATAAATCTTCTGCATGATGACTACATCACAAACAAATGCTTCAAGGAGGAAACACAGGCACACCATTCTTATGAGAACATTTAGTGGAATCATAACTCCTGGAAAATGTTGTCCTTAAAGACCCCAATGAAATAGAAATGGAAGTTTTCAGGCTTTAAGTCCATGTTTATTACATTTGAGACCATAAATATACTCAAAGCGGAAAAAATGAACTCTTAGCAGAGATCTGCATGAAGTCTTTCTCTCTTGGAGAAACATACAAAAAATATTGATGACTCATCTGTGTGATCATGCTGGTATAATATCTATTTTTGTCCAGAATAATGCTCTCTGTAATAAGCCTTGTCAGCTGATTGTCAAAAATGCCAGTGCTTTTTGTATAGGATACACTGCAGTACATCTGCAATCCTTTTTGGCATGTGCTTCAATATGTTTCACAGTATTTTTGTTTTTGTCAGATTCAGTCCAATATATATATATAAAATCATCAGTAATTCCAGCACTGCAAAACAAATCATTTATATACATCATCATACATATTATATTGATGTGTTTATATACACACCAAGCTGGCTGTGGAAAAAGCAATGCAAGTCAATAGTATTAGGAAAGTGTACTCCATGTGCACATAACCAATTCTAATTAAAAAAAAAAAAAAAAAAAAAAAAAAAAGAAAAACTGTAATGCACTTTTGACCCATTTAATGTTGTGAGAATTGTAAGGTAATACTTGTTCACAAGTCTCTAAAACCAAGTCACAAAAACAGCTTAATGCTTGAATAATTGTTTTATTTAGAAAAATATATATTCTTAAAGCATTGCTCTTTATTTTCTTTCTACATATTAATTTTCTCCATACTTGTTATAACTGTGTTATAACATTAGAGACTAGAGTTAGAGTTATGGCTGGCCTGGGTGGGTGTTTTATGGGTTCTTTTAATTTACGTGAACAGCTTAACTGCTGCTAAATTCAAGCATTAGTGGGATTAGTCATAAATACATGGATACTATGGCTTCATAGTGAGGTCATAGTGAGGTAAACATGACTAAATTAGAACAGCTAAATCCACAGAGATCAGTACTATGTAAAACTTCTATGTTCAACACTTGCACCATATACAGTAGTGGCCAAAAATGTTGGCATCCTTGGTAAATATGAGCAAAGAAGTCTGTGAAAAATGTCTTTGTTTATCCTTTTGATCTTTCATTAAAAATTCACAAAAATATATCCTAATGGATATCAAACAATTGTAAACATTATCAAAAAACAAATATTTTTGCAAATATTTGTGTGGCACAATTATTGGCACCCTTTAATTCAATACTTTGTGCAACCTCCCTTTGCCAAGATAACAGCTCTAAGTCTTCTCCTATAATGCATTTGTAGGTTGGAGGCAAAGGATCTGAGACCATTCCTCCATACAGAATCTCTCCAGATTCTTCAAATTCTGAGGTCCACATGGTGGACTCTCCTCTTCAGTTCACCCCACAGGTTTTCTATGGGGATGGCCATGGCAGAACCTTGAATTTGTGGTCAGTGAACCATTTGTGTGTTGATTTTAGCCATATGGAAAAGTGAATATTTTATTTTTATAAATATTATAAATAAATATAAATAAATAAATATTTTTGTGAATATTTTGAAAAATCAAAAGGATAAACAAGACATATTTTTCACAGCTTTCTTTGCTTATATTTACCAAGTGTGCCAATACTGTTGGCAACTACTGCATGAACCCTGAGAAGACAGCCGGGCGACGTTGTCTGACAGTGACAGATCACAAAATAAATGTATGGTAAGTAACAGTAAGCCTTCCTTAACATCACACATATTATACCCACACTTTTAAAGACAACTTCATTTAGTGGCAGCATTTATCCAGATAATCCAGCTCTCTGTTACTGGAATGATACAAGATTGGAGGAACACTACCTACCCCAGGAAGCTGGGCTCTGTCCATTCTTTGTCATAAAGTCTAAAAGATCTGCTACACTGGACATGCTACTAAAGACATTGAAATATGACTGGAAGTTGGATCATAAGAAATGGAGTCTTCTTACACCATCACACATTAAGCCTACACCTCTCAGGAGGTGCCATTCCAAATATTTAATGTACTTGAGGAAGACATCATGCTAACCTGTGAGCTTAAATGAGCTGTGCCAAGTGTCAATCTCAAACGCACAGACAAATAAAGGGAACTTCAGATCGCCTCCTAATGAAAAAGGAGAGTTTCAGACGGTGTAGGGGGTGGGTGTTATTTTTGTAGTGTCAGTGGGATGTGTATAAGGGAGGAGAGACAGGAGATAAATAGAATGTAAATGCAGCACTCATCCTTCACACACCCATGACTCCCGAGTGATTCAAATTGGCTTGGCTATTGTGATGTCCGATTCATGAATGAATCTCTATTGAACTGATTTTTATGACTTGTTTGAACTGATTTGCAAAGCTAGAACACCAAACTGTAAACTGACTTCGTTTAGCCACCCCAGTTGGACGCACAAATTACCATTGGGGACGGAAAGGGACGCGTTTACCTACAAAGGGGGTTGTGCCAACTCCGAAAGGGAGCGTCACTTCCACTCAGTTAAAGGGTTAGGCAAGGGGCTCCCTATCTCAAATGGCAGTTTGGAGCTCCAGCAACTATCTGTAGCTTTGCCTGCAGCTACTGTATATCCTTCTCCCAAAACGTTGCATCCTAGTACCAGCTCTGGTATTAATATTGGTAACATTGTTAGTATTCCTTAAACATTAACAATATTGTTGGAACGATAAATACCATTTGACAGTAACAGTGAAAATTTATACAATTTTCCTACAAAAAAAAAAAAAAAAAAAAAAAAAAAAAAAAAGTCAACTTAAGTGAGAAAAAAAAACCCTGCAAATTTGATAAGTCAAATGTTTTAGGCTGAACTCAGACATTTGCACCCCCCCCCCAAAAACAAACCCTGTTAACAGGTGCAGTAAATACATCATTCTGGGGGCAACAACTTTAAATTTTTTTAGTCACTAGAAAGCTTTGACATTTGCACAACTTAAGATTCAGACTAAAGGTTTAGTGTATATGGAAACTAGTGCAGATATAGTGCGTTCAAGAAACAGGATATTCATAAACACTTAATCTAGTTTGTTCACATTTAAAAGGTGCACTCAGTAACTTGTCCGAGTCTCATCTGGGTCTCACACGGTCACATAGTGGCCTGGGTGCAGCATTATATAAATAGTTTTCGGTTTCAGATGCCATTGTAGAAATGTATTCAGTCAGCCAAGATAACCAATGAGTGAAATGTCAAATAGCAGGACGGTTACCGAGATTTAGTAGTACTCGGCAGGTCATGCAATTCTAACATTGCAGCCCCCACCCCCCTTCCCCCATGTGCAGACCCTCTCCATGTAGAATAAAAACAGCTTAAGGTTACAGAGATGACCTGAGTCCTCATTTTAATGAGGGTGGTTATGGTTTCCTACATATTGCAAAATTACAATTTAGGTCTTAGTAATTTAAAAAAAAAAGCGTCATTTGGAACTTGGAGTTAAAAAGGACAAAATTAGCATTACATTAGTATACCTTGGGGCATCTGTAGTCAAACAATTAGTCTAGACCCCATTATCAAATTAAGCATAAATCCTTGGGTTGATAAATTGACACCAAATCTGCTTTCAACAATTTAGAGAAGTGCCACATTAAGAATGCTGCACTTCCACCTAGTGGACTGTAGAGCCAACGCACAATGAAATCACTATACATAAGACACAATTGTCATTTGTAGTGGATGAATACCCTGCTACAATTCACAGTTTCGAAAAAGTCAATGACACAGGATTAATGCTTAAACACCTTTATTGTGCCCAGTCAAAAAATTGAACTTCACCTTTGTAAGCAAACTTGGCAGACAACAATGGAGGTAGAATGACAGGAGCTTGGGAAATAGCTCTGCATGGAATGCATATGGGACAAGAGGGATGATCTTGGTTTCTGAAATGTCAACCATTCAGACACACAGATGGAATAAAGTGACATTTGCATTTAGTCTGCTAAGGCTCTTGGTACATTCAAGGGAAGTCTATGGTTTTAAATTCAAGCAGCCATTTGGGCTCACACCCATAAACACCTGCTGATGTCCAATACAAGTGATTAAAAACCTACCCCATTACAAAGTGCAAATTAAAAAGTGCAATAAAACTACGTGCAGTTGATGGCCAGTCTCATTCTGGATTAATACAAGTTAATTTGAAATCTGATCAAGAGCAGTAAAAGCAATGCCTAGTGGAGGCACGCACTGAATTATCTGGATTGGCAATTAGATCTGCAGGATTACGCGTAAACCTCGTTCTACCAAACAGAACACTGATAGAGGCAAAAATACGCCAAAAACATGGGAGAAAAAAAAAAAAAAAAAAAAAAAAAGTACCCACGCAAAATTAAAAAGCCGCCAGGTAGATTGCTATTCAACCTTTTCCATGCCATACCTTAAAACTGTTTCATGTAAAAATCTGTGAAACTAAAATGAAAAAAATGTCATGATGAAAATCTGGCTTCTGTAGTGGAGACTCAAAGTAAAAAACATTTGGCAAAAAGGCACTGTATGGCTTCCATCTATTAAACAATGAGACTTTAGAATGACTCTTACCAAAACCAATAGCAACCTAAGGGGGGAAAGAAAAAAAAAAAAAAAAAAAAAAAAACAACCCTTCAACCATGGCCTGAATCTCAACTCAGTCAAAAACTCTAGGTCTTCCCAGCTAACCAATCTCACTGTGTAGTGCCAAAGTGAACAAGCCAAACTAAAAGAAAGTGCACCAGTGAACTTTCTACAGTGTTTCCCCATGCCCAAACTCCAGGGAGGGCTTTTTTTGGGTGGGGGAGGGGGGGAACCAACTCTGGACCAGTCCCCCAGGGGAGCAGGTGCAAAATGGACTACCAGGCTGGAGGCATAGTGCTGCCATGCGTGGCTTCAGTTGGAGTCCCGCTTCTTCTGGTTTCTCATCAGAGGGCGGTGGTTGCTGAGGATGTCCATGGAATGCTGCCGATGCCAGCAGGAGCGACAGTAGTATTTAAAGCAGGTCTGAAGGGAGAGATCATATGGTACGATTTAGTGCACTTACAGTGAGACATACACTGATGAAATTTTAATCAATACAGAAGCGCAACACTAGCAACTCACCTTGTCCCTGCAGAAGAACGGCCCAGGCTCACGACTGCATGATTGACAGATGGCATCCTCTAGGTATGGGTCAATCTGAACCTGAAAAGAATACCAGTTACCATAAATGGCATGTCCAGCATACTCTGCATTTTTAGCAGCTGAGCTCATATGAAAACATACAGAAACCTTTTTAAAAAGTACACTGGCATGCTAACACTGCTTACTGCATGCCACAGTCTAAACATACCATAACAGAATAAAACATCCAAGTTAATTGACAGCTTTACCTTCTTTGTAAATTTGGGTGTCTTGATCTCAATAAACGCAGCACTCACTGCTTTCAGGTAACTGCGTTGGTTGTTAAAGGTTACACGCCCAGAGCCTGGAGACCAAAGAAAACCCATGTCAAAAGTCACAGTATTGAAGTAATCAGTTATAAAGACAACATTATGGACAGAGCTTAGTGTTACATATATTTTACCAATTGGGTATTTGTGCTTGTCTGTGTCAATGCCTGCATACACAACTCCTCCAAACAGATCATTCATTATGCTGGCCAGGGCTTCAGCATTGAGCATGCCATGCAGAGCTCCTACAAAAACAGTGTTCCGAGGGTCCAGCCTCTGAGAGGGGCAACTCACAAAGTTACTGTCAGAAATCACCCAAGGGATCACCTGTGCCTGAGGATCACAAGATGGGAGGTCAGTATAACAATAACATACGAGTACGTAACTGAATGATTAACCCTAGTGTTGGGTTCACTTGTGCCAACACCTTTTGCGTGCCTTGTCAAAAATGACCAGCCCACTAAGACTCATAAATCCCTCATTGCACACACATAGCATTAGATCTTTGTCAACTTTAGTAATTGTTTTTGTAACGCATGATTAATTGAACAGAGCTTATACCGGACTACAAATTCTTAATTTGTTAATTTGCTGAAAAATTTGAACAGTTTTGATTGCAAATTTGTCATCACAACATAAGTTAGCCATGTGTTCTCATTGGAAAGGAAATATGAAATTCCCACAGACACAAATATAAACAGGTGTCTAACAGTTTCCATAGATAGAGAGAGAGATATATATATATATATATATATATATATTATATATATCTCTCTCTCTCTCTCTCTATCCATCTCCCCCCCCCAGGAAGTAATAAGACAAATGACCATTTACAGCAGACTATACGGATTCAGATGAGCCCAAACAAAAGTAGATGTTGAAATATTCCTCAGACTGTACATGGAAAGACAATGCACAAAAGGGTGCTCAATACACAGTGCACGCGCTCGCACAGGTTCGAGAACTTTTGCGAGTGCAAACACACATAATAGGATTGGGAAGATCCTGAACACTTAAGTGTTCAGATGCCCTGTGTGAAAAGTCAATGTAACTTCAACTGGATGAAATGCACTAGTTAAGGAACCCCCCCCACCACCACACATACACAGTCAGTTTTGACTAACACAACGGGTGAAATAAAACTACCATTTGTGACCTACAAAATTACATACCCTAGGTCTGTCAAGTAAAACTGATCTGTTCACTGCAGAAGTTCTGGTAACTTTTTGGTGCAGCGGTCACAAAAGGATCAATTTCTACACTGCGCAAACGTGTAACTGATTCCGCTAAAATAAAAAGGTTAACCATTTACCACTTGGACACAAACACACACCAAGTCCAAAGAGGCTTACATCTTTGCAGCGCATCCTCCTGCTGGACATTTTGAAGTAATACTCGCTATAGCCCTCAGGATGGAGCAGGTCCTCCGTGCAGTCCTGGAGCAGGGCACGCACAGACTTCTCCGACTCAAACACCAAGTACACATAACCTGAAAGACAAGACAACCTTTAACACATGCAGGTCTCCAGTTTACTTGCCTGTTTGGGATCACTAGTTCAAGGCTTTAATAACATGCACAGAAAATAATGCCCTCTAGTGTCCCACAAGGACCATGCAGTCTCTTTTTTTAATAAAAAGCTAAATTTATTCACCCTTGTGCCACTTCAGATATGCATGACTTCCTTCAGCTGAACAAAAGATTTTTAGAATAGTATCCAATTTTCATTTTTGGGTTAACTTTCTGGAAGTCTCCATTTAACAAACACCACCACGTGATGAAGTCTTACTGTAGCCACCAAGAAGTTATGCCATTTACCACACCATCTTGCCACAGTGCTGTAATGAAATAAGTATCCTACCCATTTAGCATTACCTTTGGGCATATTACCTTTCGGAGGGCAGCGAGGGTGCTTGCCATCCTTACCTGGCCACTCCACACTCAGAGGGCCATAACATTTAAAAGTGTTTACCAAGCCAGCTGGGGGTGGACACAAACAAAAATCCATTAACAAACCAAACAGGTCTACAGCATGGTTTACAAATATGTAGCTGATGTAAACTATAGGACCAGATGACTCAGACCTTCTGTAATGTCCCAGGGAACACCACCTAAAAAGACCTTACAGGAGTAGATGGGGGTTTGGTAGTGTCTGGGGGGCAGCTGTCCACTCCATGTGAAAGTAGCTTCATTGATTGCTGAGGAAAACAAATTCACATGTTTCAAATTAATTGCAGGAAGTTGCAGTGTTGAGAATAAAATTTTAAACTAATGGGAGGGTGAGGGGTGAGTTCATGCACTTCAACATTTAAAAAAGCCATACAGGCAGCCTGTCTGTGAAGCCAGGCCTCTCTTTCAATGCTGAAGGGGCTCTCAGGGGTCTTTAGAAGGTCCCAGTTGGGCCAGATGGAGGCACCAGGCCAGCGGTGGGACAGACCATCTGTTGGGGTGGCACTGGGTGGTGGTGTGAGGGAAGAGCTTCTGTGGTCAAAACGAGAGCCCAGAGCTAGCTTAAGGGGATCCCTCTGCATACTGGACATAAGGAAGGGCACAGACGGAGAGATCCTCAAAGACGACTACAAAAGAGAGAAATTTGTATTGCTAGTAACAAGACAAGATTACATATACATCCACAAATAACTCCCATGTCACCCATTTCACTACTCTAGGCAACCTAAATGAGCAATATAGTCTAAAGAGGCCAACACTTACCAACAGGTCTGAGAGGTGATCAGAACCAGAGCTGAAGCCGCTGGTCTCAGAGTCCACAGGGCTGATGGAGTTAGAGTCCAGGAAAGACTGAGAATTTAAGCGTGCCATGCCTGGAAACTTTTCTAGGAAGTCTGTGGCACCAATGGAGGACTCATTGGAGTAGCTTGGAAGCTTGTTTGAAAGCTGACTGGGAGTACCCAAAATCCCTTGTACTGAAAATCAGAATTGTTAGAATGCAACAGTATTTAAAAAAAGCCAAGATTCCATTTCCCCAATTTCCAGAGCACACTTCTGGAGACCAAAAAAAAAAAAAATAAAAAATAAAAAAACACAGCTCCCCAACTGCACTGTACTGATGAGAATTGCCAGTGCATGAGGAAGGCTGAAAAAGGGCAATATAGTTAAAAGGCTCTGACTCACTTTACAGGCCCAGTGAGAAGTTTAAATTGAACCCTGCTCTAGTCAAGACACTAAAATTAGTCATAACTATCAAGACCACCGGGAAAGCTTAAAAATCTGATTGAGCCAGTTCTTGAATGAAACGCACAACACGATTTATTCTATTCACATGTCACAGAGTTGGGAGAAGAGAAAATGAAAGTGATTAAAGGGATAGTTCACCCAAAAACTAATAATCTTATTTACTTCACCACATTTGGTTTCAAAGGAACACAAAAGGAGATGTTAGGCAGCATTTCTGTCTCAGTCACCATTCACTTTCATTGCATCTTTGTCATAACATCTTTTAGGTTACTTTTGTGTGGGATGAAGGAAATCATACGGGTACAACATTTTTTGGTGAACCATCTATTTTAAAAAAAAAAAAAAAAAAAAAATTTGGTTTATCACTTCACTCACGTGAGGCTATGTTGCTCTGTGGAGAAGGTTCTGTATCATGGCTGCTCCACGGTCTCTCCCAGTCAGACAGGCTGAGTGACTGTAGGCCCAGACCCCAGTTACTGATATCGGGCAGACCCCTGGACGAATCCTGGCCACCGCTGGGAAAAAGCATCCTGCTTCGGACCGCAGACAGTTCCGAGTCCGGACGATCTGTAAAATGGGTTCAGGAACAAAACGCAGTATTTAGCGACTGTTCATCAGCTGTGGGAATAAAATGCATGCAGATTTGAGAAACCACTGACTCTCTAGAATCTGATAAATCACTGATCTCTCCCTCTGCCTAGCCAAACTGCACAGAAGCAGCTCTCTCCGCAGAGACGACCCACCCTGCATGTGACCCAGGCGCTGCTGCCCTCACAGCCCCTTGCTAATGACATCAGTCCCTGGCCTTCTCCGATGCCACACCACTGAGCATTCCTGACAAATTCTCCTGCAAAGAGGTAGCACTCCCTCCCACCTCTGGCTCAAGCTCCTGTTCAAGGTGGCAGGGAGAGCGAGATTGCTAGCTGCAGGCTAAGTGATGGAACTACAGCGAATCGCAGGACTGTTGCTATTGGCCAAGCAGCTGAAGAATGAGCAATCTGGGCTGCTCATGCAGAGCTGGACGGCATCCAACTGCTTGCTCCAGCCCTGATTCAGCATCCTTAAGTCTCGACTGCATGACATTGCATGACCAGTGCTGTAATGAGTCCCTGTGCATTTATAGAATGCTTGAAATCAGGGCCAAAGCATATACACAAACGTGCGGTGCAGGTATAACACAAAGGTTATCTGAATTGATTTTGTATCTGCACGGTGTCTGTGAAACACAATTGACAAAAGCTGTAAAAGCCAAATGCTAAGTCTATACACACTAAAATTTACCATTAAAAGGATCTCTCTTGCACTTGGCAGTAGGAGTTGTGCACACCCCACTGAGGTCCAGTGAATTGCCCAGCATGGTGTTCATCCTGCAGAATGCATCTGCATTGCTGCATGTAGACAGGGCTGGAATGTCAGAGTCCAGGCAGTTAAGAAGTCTGGGATTTTCTCTCTGTGAAGACAAAACATATACAGGGGTGATGGTCCATGTGACCACAGTGGTAAAGCAAGTCATACTCATAGGCCTTCTTCCCTGCCCTTTTTCCTCAATTTATAGTCAGTGTTTGTATTATATATTGCATAACAACAGCAACTGATGATCATAGAACAATTCTAACAGTTTAGGAGAAATTTACGCTCAACCTATTTTAATGAACATACGGACATTTTACAAGTGTAATGGAACACGTCATTCCTGTGTATTGCAATCCACGAAAACTCCATAGACATGCATGGGGCTAACCTGAACAAAGCACTCAGTGATTAGCATGGACAATCCTAATAAATGCAAACTGAGGAAGCAGCTCAATGCCTTAGTAAACAATCATTACTGAGAATATACCATGACTAGCATGTCTTCATGTCTACCAAAAGGGAAATAAATCAAAAACAATTATGTTAAGTGTTGCTACGATAACATCGTGGGCCACACCAACTGTACAAACAAATTATACATATTTCACACACCCCCACCCCGAACTGGAAGCCTTTCTTTTTCGCAATTACTCACCATAGAAAACGCCATGGTAGAACTGTCAAACAAACTTATCGAAAACAACACCCACACTAGCTCTCCTAAAGTCTACTTAAACTTTTAGATAGAAAATTTAACTTAATTTATAACACCTGTGCTCGGGTCATCCACCTATGACCTGGGATCCAGTTCTCCCTTGAGTAACCAATCACAGGTCACATGTTGATATTATTTATAAGGAGGGCGGGAACTTAGAGTGGACGTCATTTTTCAATAAAGCGACGAGCTTCCATTTACCAGTCGATTGCTACGACGCCATAAAGGTTAATTAACTTAAATATCAAAGCAACCTGTATCGTCCTTTAGATGTCGTGAATCAGAAATATTGTTCATTATTATTATATTATTATAATTGCTGACATGTTTATTTTTATATACTGGAACGGTCAAACAATTTGACGCTAAAACGGTGTGAACGGCCCCCTTCGCTCTATTTATGTAGGCCTAATACATTTAAGGGCTTTCTGAGAGATCATTAGATAAACAATTAATAAAGTGGCATGAGACTTTTGATGATGGATTTTGCCATTTTATTGTTGTTCTTGTCTGCACAATGACAGTGTGACATTATGTTCTCCTTTCAAATATCAGAGATGTGCCACGTGCGGACTGCTTGGTAGAAATCAGGACCATGGATAGCAGCATTTAGAAATTGGGCCTTTTGCCATATACAGCTTATAAATTTGCAATCAAGACTCCAAACATACAGTAACTAAAATATGTTATCAGTGTTTAATAGGCACATAACTGAAGTGCAAATCAGTGTTCAGTTGCATATGGCTGGGTATCAACTTAAAAAAACCTGTACAATTACAACTGAATCATTTCCTCTAGAGGGCAGCACTGATCTTACATTTTCCTTTTGACTTCTGCTTAAAGGAATAGTTCACCAAAAAATGAAAATTATTTCATCATTAACTCTCATGCCAACCCTCACGCCATCTCAAATGTGTATGACTTTCTTTCATCTGCAGAACATAAAGATTTTTAGAATATCTCAGCTCTGTTGGTCCTCATAATGCAAGTAAATAGTGGCCAGACCTTTCAAGCTCAAAAAACACATGCAGGCAGCATAAAAAGAAATCCATACGAATCCAGTGGTTTAATATATGTCTTCTGAAGCAATGAAATCACTTTAGGTGAGAAACAGATTGATATTTAAATCCTTTTTTACTATAAATCTCTACTTTTACTTTCAGAATGTGAAAATATAAAATATAGATTTGTATCTCTCACACACCTATCATATAGCTTCTGAAGATATGGATTTAACCACTGGAGTCTTAGATTACATTTATGCTTCCTTTATGTGCTTTTTGGAGCTTCACATTTCTGGTCACCATTCACTTGCATTGTGAGGACCTACAGAGCTGAAATATTCTTCTAAAAATCTTTGTGTTCAGCAGAAGAAAGTCATACACCTCTGGGATGGCATGAAGGTGAGTAAATGAGAATTTTCATTTCAAGTGTTCATTGATGTTATTAGAGGTTTTTAAATGCATCAAATACAAGACCATAATTACCAGTACTGAAACAGAGCAAATAATTTTATTTCACTGTTTAGCATTTTAGAGATTAAAGTATGGTCTAATAATAACAAAAATTGAAAAAAAAAAAAAAAAAAAAAAAAATACACAATACATTTTAATGCATTCCCATTTTAATACTATAATCATACAATAGTATTTTACTTTTTTTTTTTTTACACCAAACACTATTTTTAAGTACATTTTTAAATGTCTGAATTAAGCATTACTATATCCACATTAAAACCATGCACCTTTGTAGCATATTTTTATATTCAGGGTATTAACTTGAAAAAGCAATTTAAAGTTAGTTTTGTGCCACACTGACAGTCACATCAATGAAAATCACAACATAACCCCTGAAAATGCTATAAAAGGACAAAAAAAAAAAAAAAAAAAACTCGATTTACTCGATCTAAAAAAATAAAAATAACCAAGGGAACTTAAATTAACAGTTGATTCAAATAATAGTGTCTTGTCAGCTTTACTTAATCCATTTGAGTTGGGACAACATTAATTTTTGTTTGTTTAACTGAAACTGGGCAGAGGATTTCTAGTTCCCAGCATGCTTTGCTTGGGACTCGACAGGGAGTAATTGTTAAAATTAAGTGTTATTTTACTGGTATGTGTCTTTGTGCAAGATGAATATAAAGGGGGAGACTTGTTAGTGTTTAATGTTGTTGTCGATATTTAGAAGAATTTCTGTTATGTAGTAGTTTTGGGGGTTTACCATCATGTTGAATAGTGAAGCTTGAGCCTATGTTGAGGATCAGTACATTGAGTATTCTACATATTGCTTTATCCATTGGGCAATTGCCGTGCTAATCATAGCATAGTGCTTCCCACCAGCATGTATTTGCATGCTAATAATTCCTAGCACTTGCTAACATAAAGTTTCATTTAAGTTATGACATGATAACTTTTTACTTTCATCATTCAAGTAGAGATAACAACTGAAATAAGTAAAAATTGCATGCTACTTTTAATAAAACTTAAAATATGTGGAACCACTGTCCATGATTAAATCAAGTCACCATTCACTTGCATTGTGAGGACCTACTGAACTGAAATATTCTAAAAATCTGTGTGTTCAGCAGAAACATACACATCTGGGATGGGTGAGTAAATGAGGGAATTTTTATTTAAGTGTTCAATGTTATTAGAGGTTTTTAAAAGACCATAATTACCAGTACTGAAACAGCAAATTTAATTTCACTGTTTAGCATTTAAGAGATTAAAGTATGGTCTAATAATAACTTAAAAAAATAAAACACAAGACATTTTAATGCATTCCCATTTTAATACTATAATCATACAATAGTATTTTTTTTTTTTTTTTTTGCACAACTCCTACTGCCAAGTGCAAGAGAGATTTTTTTTTTCACACCAAACACCATTTTTAAATGTCTGAATTAAGCATTACTATATCCACATTAAAACCATGCACCTTTGTAGCATATTTTTAATATTCAGAGTATTAACTTGAAAAAGCAATTTAATGTTAGCAGCCAAAATCTGCCATCCACATACTGTTAGTTTTGTGCCACAAAGACAGTCAAATCAATGAAAATCACAACTTAACCCCTGAAAATGCTATAAAAGGACATTGATTCAAAATCAGAAACAGAGGTGGGAGAAGAGAAAATGAAAGTGATTAAAGGGATAATTCACCTAAAAATGGATACTTATTTACAAAGTTACAAATAACTTAGATTACTTAATTGCAAAAACACTTCCCGCATACACAATACTGAGACTGTCTGATCATATTTCTTAAAGTCAGATACTCTGTTACATTGGAAATGGTGAAACCATCTGTTTGCCTGCCTAGACATCACATTTCCCATCAAAACATGAGTTAGCCACTGTTTGCATGTAACATGAGCAACTTTAAAGACAAAGCTACCAAACACCTGTCATGGAAGAAATTAAACATACTAGAATGATGCACAGAACTACACTTCATGCCAAAACATGCTCAAATGTCTGTATGTCCCTTGATTGTCTCTTATCCCTTATACTCACAGCAAATCTCATTGAGAAAAAAAAAAAAAACCCAGAGAGGAACTGATCCATTAAGAACTACCAAAGTCTATTGAACCATCTATTTGCATCTAATACTGCATGCATATGGAAATATGACTTGCATAGCTCAAATTCTCATCTTCATTGCCAAATTCCAAACGAGTTAAATACATTTAAAAAAAAAAAAAAAAAAAAAAAAAAAAAAATATTCAAATGAAGTGGACCGATTTTAAACTGGAGCTTCAAGGCAGCATTTGATGAGAAAATTGCTTACTGCACACCTGAAAGGGAATAAGAAACAGAACACAAAATAAGTGACTGTAAAACATTAACCAATTTAAGCACAGTGTTGAATGAAGGGGGTAATGTCCTTACTAGGTATTTAACAAAACTGCCGTGATTTCCATCCAGGCTGGGATGACTCTGCGGAGGGATACCAGCGCATCTAAAAGAGAAGGCATTGAACAAATATACAGTTTATTTAACTCCGATCAGTGCCAATGGTATGACAAATTGTTCAGTACTTTGACTATATTCACCTGACAAACTGATCATCAGTTCATAATCTTAAGGCTTGACTATAAAACTTCCTTTCAGGAAAGCATGTGACAAAGCCAAGGAAATCGTCACAATTTATTGGCATGAGACCAAAGCGGTCACAGCTATATTTAAAAAATAAATAAATAAAATAAAAAAAAAAAAAAAAAAAAAAACTGTATACTTCATTCCAGCACACCTTTTGTGCAAAGCCAATTAGCCATGATCACTCTTTGCTTTACTTGACAATTAAATAGCCTCTACCTTACCTGGGACAGGTAATGTTATTGAGTGAAGAAATTGCTTTCTACCCAAACCACAAACTGTATTGCCATGAAATTAAATCATGGAGCTCTACATAACAGCAGTGATTTAGCACAAAAAAAAAAAAAAAATCGAAACATCCTCACTTTCAACTGCCTTTATTTTCAGCAATAATGTAAATATTTGTATGAACAACGATTCAACAACTAAGACAAACTGAACAAGCTTCACAGACGTGTGTGGGTGGGGGTTCAAAATCAAAAGTAACAATCAGTATCTCCTCATGGACTGCACCAGATTTGCCAGTTCTTGCTGCGAGATGTTACCCCACTCTTCCTCCAAGGCACTTGCAAGTTCCCGGACATTTCTGGGGAGAAATGGCCCTAGCCCTCACCCTCTGATCCAACAGGTCCCAGATGTGCTCAATGGGACTAAGATCCGGGCTTGTCGCTGGCAATGGCAGAACACTGACATTCCCCTCTTGCAGGAAATCACGCACAGAATGAGCAGTATGGCTGGTGGCATTGTCATGCTTGAGGGTCACGTCAGGATGAGCCTGCAGGAAGGGTACCACATGAGGGAGGAGGATGTCTTCCCTGTAATGCACAGCGTTGAGATTGAGCTTGTTATCATTGCAGGCAGTCCGATGATGCTGTGACACCGCCCCAGACAATGACGGACCCTCCACCTCCAAATCGATCCTGCTCCAAAGTACAGGCCTCGGTGTAACGCGCACTCCTTCAACGATAAACGCGAGTCCGACCATTACCCCGGTGAGACAAAACCACGACTTGTCAGTGAAGAGCTCTTTTTGCCAGTCCTGTCTGGTCCAGCGAAGGTGGGTTTGTGCCCTTAGGCGACATTGTTGCCGGTGATGTCTGGTAAGGACCTGCCTTACAACAGGCCTACAAGCCCTCAGTCCAGCCTCTCTCAGCCAACTGCGGACAGTCCGAGCACTGATGGAGGGAATGTGTATTCCTGGTGTAACCCGGGCAGTTGTTGTTGTTGCCATCCTGTACCTGTCCCACAGGTGTGATATTCGAATGTACCGATCCTGTGCAGGTGTTGTTACACGTGGTCTGCCACTGTGTGGACGATCAGCTGTCCTTCCTGTCTCAAGTGTCTCACAGTACGGACTGGCCACATCTGCAGTCCTCATGCCCAGGGTCCCTGCTCATCTGCGTGAATGTGCCTTAGGCATGCTGCATCTCTCTTTTGGCGTTTTTCAGAGTCAGTAGAAAGGTCTCTTTAGGGTCCAAAGTTTTTATAACTGTGACCTTAATTGCCTACTGTCTGTAAGCTGTTAGTGTCTTAACAACTGTCCCACAGGTGCATGTTCATTAATTGTTTATGGTTCATTGAACAAGCATGGAAAACATTAAGCCCTTTACAATAAAGATCTGTAAAGTTATCTGGATTTTTACAAAATTCTTTAAGATACAGTGTCCTGAAAAAAGGGATGTTTCTTTTTTTTTTTTTTTGCTGATATATCTCAGCATTACACATATACACACACACGAAGTCAGAAGTTTACATACACTTTGTTAGTATATGGTAGCATTGCCTTTAAATTGTTTAACTTGGGTCAAATGTTTTTGGTAGCCTTCCACAAGCTTCCTCACAATAAGTTGCTCAAATTTTGGCCCATTCCTCCAGACAGAACTGGTGTAACCTAATCAGGTTTGTAGGCCTCCTTGCTCACACACGCTTTCAGTTCTGCCCACAAATTTCCTATCGGATTGAGGTCAGGGCTTTGTGATGGCCATTCCAGTGCCTTGACTTTGTTGTCCTTAAGCCATTTTGCCACAACTATGGAGGTATACTTGGGGTCATTGTCCATTTGGAAGACCCATTTGCGACCAAGCTTTAACTTCCTAGCTGATGTCTTGAGACATTGCTTCAATATATCCACATAATTTTCCTTCCTCTTGATGCCATTTATTTTGTGAAGTGCACCAGTCCATCCTGCATCAAAGCACCCCCACAACATGATGCTGCCACCCCCATGCTTCACGGTAGGGATGGTGTTCTTTGGCTTGCAAGCCTCACCCTTTTTCCTCCTCACCCTTTTTCCTCCAAACATAAAGGTCATTATGGCCAAACAGTTCGATTTGTTTCATTAAACCAGAGGACATTTCTCCAAAAAGATCTTTGTCCTCATGTGCACTTGCAAACTGTACACTGGCTTTTTTTTTTTTTTTTTTTTTTTTTTAAATGGCCGTTTTGGAACAGTGGCTTCATCCTTGCCGAGCAGCCTTTCAGGTTATGTCGATATAGGACTCGTTTTACTGTGGATATAGATACTCGTCTACCCATTTCCTCCAGCATCTTCACAAGGCCCTTTGCTGTTGTTCTGGGATAGATTAACGTTAATCTCTAGAGACAGAATGCATCTCCTCCCTGAGTGGTATAATGGCTGCATGGTCACATGGTGTTCATACTTGCATACTATTGTTTGTACAGATGAACGTAGTATCATCAGGCATTTGGAAATTGCTCCCAAGGATGAACCAGAGTTATGGAGGCCCACAGTTTTTTTTTTTTTTTTTTTTTTTTTCCTGAGGTCTTGGCTGATTTCTTTTGATATTCCCATGATGTCAAGGAAAGAGGCACTTTGAAGGTAGGCCTTAAAATACATCCAGAGGTACACCTCCTATCAGAAGTTAATTGGTTAACTGTCTAAAGGCTTAACATCATTTTCTGGAATTTTCCAAGCTGCTCAAAGGCACAGTTAACTTAGTGTATGTAAACTTCTGACCCACTGGAATTGTGGTAGTCAATTAAAAGTGAAACAATCTGTCTAAATAATTGTTGGAAAAATTACTTGTCATGCAAAGTAGATGTCCTAAACGACTTGCCAAAACTATATAGTTTGCTAATATTAAATCTGGAGTGGTTAAAAAAAAAAAAAAAAAAAGTTTAATGACTTCAGCCTAAGTGCATGTAAACTTCAGACTTCAACAGTATGTACATTGATTAACAAACTTTGAGATGTTTTCAGCGAGACCCTCAAGTAATACAACAAACAGTAAACAGTAACATCTATTGAGACCTAAAGATCCCCAACTGACTCACTTCCAACAGATACAATCTAAAAATACTTACCTCAATCCTTAAGTGGTTGCCAACTGGGTCAAAACATTTACAATGTTTTGAAAGACATTAACCTTTCAAATGAAATGATTTAGATAGTGGCTATAAAAAGGCCTCATTAAGACTGCAAAATCTATGGTTTAATAATTTTGGGGTTTGCATTAGGCCTAACAAAGCACATTTAGTGTCAAACCAATCTTCAAATAATTAGTGGCTTTTAAAAGGCCTCATTGAGATTGCAAAATCAAGTTTTCTAATCATGTTTGGGTGTGCATTATGAGTCTCGGCTCATTTAGTGTAAAACTCAAGTTGAATATTTAATAAATGTGACTGATGGAACATTCAAATTACTGATGCTTCACCTTTTGATTTGTAAACAATTTAATATTTTATATATATTTTATCTTGACAGAATGACAAGGTTCTAATTAGTCACTAGCCATTCAGCAGATATTTTCATTCAAAGTGAAATACAGCATTCTAATCACAGGGAGAATTTAAAAGACAGACTAACCCCCAAGTTAGATGCTCTTACATAAGTGTATAGTCAAAAGGCACGATTATGATCTTAAAGGAATATGGCAAACACTAAAACAAAAACTCAATAGGGTTACTCAATCTAAAAAAAAATAAAGTGTAACTAAGGGAACTTAAATTAAGGTGATACATATAATAATAATTAAAAAATAAAAAGTTTGGTTTTAATCCATTAGTGTTGGGACAACATTAGTTCGTTTAACTGAAACTGGGCAGAGGATTTCTAGGTCCCAGCATGCTTTCTTGGGACTCGACAGGGAGTAATTGTTAAAATTAAGTGTTATTTTACTGGTATGTGTCTTTGTGCAAGATGAATATAAAGGGGGAGACTTGTTAGTGTTTAATGTTGTTGTCGATATTTAGAAGAACTTCTGTTATGTAGTAGTTTTGGGGGTTTACAATCATGTTGAATAGTGAAGCTTGAGCCTATGTTGAGGATCAGTACATTGAGTATTCTACATATTGCTTTATCCATTGGGCAATTGCTGTGCTAATCATAGCATAGTGCTTCCCACCAGCATGTGTTTGCATGCTAATATCTCCTATCACTTGCTAACATATCACTAAAGTGTTTCATTTAAATTTACTTTAACATGTTAAATTTGGTTAACTTTCATCCTTCAAGTAGAGATAATTTAATTCAGTTAACATTACATGGTACTTTTAATAAAACTCATTTCAAATGTCGAACCACTGTCCATGATAAATTCAAGTTCAGTCAAATAGTTTTTTTTTTTTTTTTTTTTTTTTTTTTGAGTGAAGGGTTGAATCTATGATAATTTTCTGTATAACGGCTCAATCTGCAATACATCTGCTTTATTACAACAAGACATTGTTTCGGTCCACAGTTTGGCAAATAATTTAATTTTAAGAATCATATAGAAAAATATAGTCTCACCTGAGCATGAAGTGCAGCAGCAGCTGCGGCGGCGGCTGGATAGGTGAAAGCAGTGTGGGGCAGGCTGGGGCTGAGCTCTGGGGTGTAGAGAGAGTAAGGTGACCAGGCCTCTGGAGATGCCGGAATCAGTGCTGCCCCTGTCAAATCATCTGAGGAGGCACAGTAAAGCATCACCTCAGCATGTCATACATGCCTGAAATCTCCACTTCAAATAATAAAAAATTAAAATAAAACTCAAAACGCAGTGTTAGACAATAAATTGTATAGACCGAGTCACAAGGTCTTTACATGCTTAATGCTAACAGCAGAGGCAGGAACTGAGTATTTGGTACCTTGTGTAATTTCTGTGACTTTGCTTGGAACAGGAGAGAGGTTAAATGAGATGTGAAGTGCTAACGTTGAATTTGAGTAATAGAAATAACAGAACGGAAAAGGCCATTTGCTAATGACGCATGCATGTGGAGGTGGATTAGTTGTTCTTGCGTTATCCCAAGCTCTACTCTAGATGCATAGCTACAGTGTGTGCCTGTCTGTCTCTGCAATGTGTGAGCTACCATGTGGGCCGTAAACTTACATGGGTCCCGTGCTATGAAGTGTGCTCCTAGAGCTGGGTGGATATTTGTGGGATTTGGAGTGCCCATCAGCTTACTCTTTGCCATCTTCGTGTTGGCTTTAGCAAACTCTAACCGGAGGGTCTGCGGGTTTTCAGGGTCAAATCGAACCCCCTGGAGACACAAGGTGGGGAGGGGGATAGAGTAATAGGGATGGGTTGTGCCTGACTGACAGACCCTGGTCAGCTGTGCAGTGTGTCTTAAGCTGGTGCTCACATGCAGGTGAACATTTCTACTAGTGACTGAACGGCAAAGCTAGTGGTTAACAGAGGCAAGACAGAGACGCTACACACTAAAGACAAGAGAAAAATTACCATCGATTGTCTACTGTAGAGTGGGTTCTCCTTAACGATCAGTAATGCTTGGATGTTTTGAAATAACCTTGTATGCTTATGTTACATAATGAATATGGGACACCTTAAGGTCAACAATACAATAGATACTTTAATCAAGGCACCCAATGAGATTTAAACCAAAAATGCGCCATATTAAAACATGTCATGTCCTTGTGTGCTATAAACTGTGCATGTTTAAAAGGAATGTTCCTAAAGTATATACCAAGCATCTAAACCACATCAACTATATGAATCCAGCTGGGCATCATCCAACAGATTTTCAATAATTCAAGTCATTGCTTACAGATGACTGGGTTCTTACGTTTAATGCATTTTTTGCCGCTTCAGCGCCAGAACGACTGTCAAAGGTTACAAACCCAACAGGCTGGAAAAGAAAAGAGAACAATCAATGGCCAAAAGCACACAAGTACCTAAAACACAAAAGGATGTGACTAAAAATGCTTTTCACTTAAAGGTACAATACCCATCAAATAAAATTATATTTTTATTTATATTTATATATAAATAAAATTATATTTTTATTTATATATATATATATATATATATATATATATATATATATATATATATATATAATTTATTTTTTACTACTACTAATTAAACTATCATCATCATCATTTGTTAGCTTAACACAGAACAATAGGTATTTTCCATAAATCCACAAGCCTAAAATCAAAATCCATCTTAACACATAGGGGGAAAAGCAGCACAAATGCAAACAAATCATTTAAAATACTAGAACAAGTCAGCGGTGATATCCGACAAGGTCCGATATCCTCACCTGCTTGGATGTTAACTTGATTAGTGAACCCTCATAACCCTGAAAAGGAAAATAAATCCAATTAGTAGCAATGCAGTCACATGCTAGAAAAGGAAGAAATTCCTGCTGCACTCCCCTGAAGAGGCCGATAGTCATCTTCGATAGAGTTCACTTTTACAGAGAATGCACTCTACAGCACTGCAAACATGCCTGACCCAAGCTGCATCTCTCTCTGTTATACATCTCAATTCAATTTGTAAACTTAATCCTCCTCCTCCAATAAATTTTTTTCCTGTGGCTTGGGGACAGAGGTGGGTAGTAACGTGCTACAATTACTCCATTACATTTACTTGAGTAACTTTTTGGATTTGTTTTTACATTGAGTAGGTTTAAAAGTGGGTACTTTTTACTCTCACTCAAGTACATTTCTAATTAATTTTTTTTTTTACTTTTACTTCTTTACAATGGGTGGTGTTCCTGTCATTACATTATTGGTTTTAATTTTAATGTGTAATTTATTGAGAGATTATTGAATGGGACTTTTAGAGAGGGGAAGTTCACACAGCTGCGTGCGCTGTGCCGATGTCACAGACTGTCACTCAATCACTGCTGCAGCATCAAACTCTTCAAAGTGAAACACTTTTCACTCCGCACAGTGAAAAAGAATAGTTTAATCATGCAATGCCTTCATTTAACACCAAGACAAGTGGATATTTCAAGATTAAAATCTCAGCTCCAATTTAAGGCAGCACGCAGAGGTAAGTTTTGGCTCTAATGCGAACGCGGGCTTTTCTGTGTAATGAGATGGTCATTTTCAGGGTGATAATGTAAGTGGGCTCTTGACATAAGATTTTAAGTGTACATTTTTAAATCAGTGCAGCAATATATCAGTGCGCTTTGTCCCGCACGTCATGAGCAGTATTTACGCACTTACCACGTGCCCTCGCGGGGGTACTGGAAACTATTGCAGCTACTTCAGGCGGATTAACCGTATAAATCCATATAAACATCCAAGTTAAGTGTAAACGTCTTTTGCTCTGCCATTCGCGTGATCAACAACTGGAGCGCGAACAGACAGCATTTCTGCATGTGCATAGTGAGGTTTGCGGGGTGCGCGGCAATCGTATGACGAAGAGAGTGGCTGTTACTGAAATCGTTCACTCATTCACCATTTCCTATATAGTGCACTAACTGCCATTCACTATCTCAGCAGTTAAGTGAACGAAACGAGTGAGTGATTCGGACGCTGATGTATGGAGCTCTGGGTCTGTCGCAGAAACAACGTCACATATGAAATTGTTAAACACTTGGGCCTTACTTGTTATTTTTATTAAATAATATATTAATACAATAAATCTTCATTCTGTTTGTCATTTTTAATATATACTGTGTGTTAATATAAAGAGTAAACACATTTGATCAAATAAAGAGTACATTTTAAAATGTATCTGTATGTTTTGCCTCTTACTTTAATCAAGTAATGATTTGTCAAGAAGTAATTTACTACATTCAGCATGAAATAAAACACTGCAGGAGTGAAGGAAACAGTAAACTCCCAGCTCGTACATCTTCCTCATGGTGAACTGTGGGCAATTAACCATTGTCGAGTGTACATCAAATGTACACTCGAAATTAGAGTGCACTGTGGGTAATAATGAGTGAACAAAGTAGGGAACGAATGGCTCACTCAGAATTCAGACACTCCTAAAAAATGGCAGACACTCGAAATAGTGCACTATATAGTGGATAGGGGGCGGTTTCAGACACAGTGAGTGTTGGGGTTGGTGCCCTATTCATGAGGCTGCATACTCTGCATTTAGAGAGTGGCGGTACTGCTGTACAGAACTAATGATCTAAATTCTTTCGACAATGAAAACTGTAACTACACTGAAATAAGAATCCATACAGGACTTTAAAAGCTATGAAATAGAGAAAGAAGGCATTGATAAAGCATGATCTTGCTTTGGTTTATATTTCAGCATTATATGTCCTTGTGGGACATTTTCACTGTAATAATTACTAGAAATGTTTCCAAACCTCTCTTCTTGACAAATTCATCCAGAAGAGCCATTAAAGGGATAGTTCACCCAAAAATTACACTTCTCATTTACTCACCCTCATGCCACCCCAGATGTGTGACTTACTTTCATCTGCTGAACTCAATTTTAGAAGAATTTCTCAGCTCTGTAGGTCCATACAATGCAAGTGAATGGGTGGCAACATTTTAAAGCTAAACAAAAATCACATAAGTCATCATAAATGTAATCCATAAGACTCCAGTGGTTAAATCAGTATCTTCAGAAGGGATATGATATGAGAATGTGTGGATGAGAAACAGATCACTTTCACATTCTTGTTTTTGGTGATTCACATCCTTCTCTGCATATCGCCCCCAGCTGTCTAGCAAAATGACATATTGTTTCTCACCCACACCTATAATATCACTTCTGAAGATATGGATTTAACCACTGGAGTATTATGGATTACTCTTATGCTGCCTTTATGTGCTTTTTGGAGCATCAATTTTGGTCTACAGAGCTGAAATGTTCTTCTAAAAATCTTAATTTGTGTTCTGCAGAAGAAAGGAAGTCATACACATCTGGGATGGCATGAGGGTGAGTAAATAATGAGAAATTTCATTTTTGGGTAAACTCTCTTTAAAGTGATAGCTCAGCCATAATTTAATATTCTGTCATCATGTCCCTACCCTCACGTTGTTCCAAACCAGTGTGACGCTTTGTATTATGTGGAACAAAATATGTTAGACAGAATTTTAGGGACTGACAGTCTCGGTTACCACTCGTTCACTTTCAAAATATGGAGAAAAAATAAATTCGCTGAAAGTAAATAGTGACCAAGGCTAACATTCTGTCTAATATCTCATTGTGTTGAATGGAAGAAAGTCATACAGGTTTGGAACAACATGGTGATGACAGAATTTCCATTAATAATAATTCTGCAATACATGTTAAATGTGTATCATATAATGGAATATAGGGGAGTTCAAATCTATTATGTCATTTGTGAAAGTAACGAGTTACTACTCGAGTAGTCTTGTAATTGGATACTTTAATTATGTTAGCACTTTTACTTCTACTTGAGTAATTAAAGTAATTGTACTTTTACTTGAGTACAGTATTTGGTTACTCTACCCACCTCTGCTTGGGGAGAGTATAATAATGATCCAATTAAATGAAGACATTAGGACTCAGGTCAACAGTTACAGCGTAACGGACAATGAGGAGATTTACAATTTAAGGGTTTTGATTTATTCCTCTTTATGTCTTTACCTTAAATGGTCGAAACAGCAGGTAGAGTTCACGAGGTTTGATATCTGTTGGTAGACCACTGACAAAGAGAGTTCGGACCTGAAAATTTAACAGAGGAAATAAGTAAAATGAAATGAGATCCATTACATAAAATGTTAGAGTCCTCAAATTAGTAAATAGATATTTTATTTTTTTGGAGACGCAGTATAAAGGTGCTATCAGCACACTACTAAGGTCCACTGGAACAAAGTCAAAGACATTACATGAGGAAAAACCTGAACTCTAATAAAAAAAAATTACAAAATGCAGGAATTGTGCTAAAAACATGTTGGTACAATACAGGGGCGGGGCCAGAAAGGTGGAACAGGGTGGCAGCTGCCACCCTAAAAATGAGCTTTGCCACCTCACTTGCCAACTCTGACCCCGCTCGCGTCCTGGTGACTGTGCGCAACGGCTTAACCCATCTGTGTCGTATATGGTCCATAACAGCGTTCCACCTTGGTAGATAAATCCCCTAGACTCTTGCCACCCCTGGCAAAAAATCCTGGACATGCCCCTGATACAACAGAAATATTCAAATGCAGTAACCTTAAATAAAATAAGGACAACTTCATGGTCAAAACCACAGAAACTTGGAGAAATGCATCAAGTATAGCCACGTTTGGTTGAATGGCAATAGAAACAAACAAATGTGCATCCCTTCGCTTTTGACTTAAAAGCCACAATGGACTGCCAGTGGAACAGCACTTCCTTCCCCCGAGCGTAACACCATTCCTTAGCCTTCAACCACATCTCCATAATCTCTCATCTTAATGCTTAATCTGACATACACAGTATCAGTTCAAATACACATTCTGTATGAGTTTCATTTAAAAAAAAATAAAAAATAAAAATAAAAAAAAAACCCTCACTTAAAAAGTAGTTTAAAGTTAAGATTTAACAATGACTATTCCAACACCAAGTGGAAGGATATGTTATGAGCCTGACAAATGCAATATTTATCCCATTAGCTGCTAATATTAATCCATATAGCCTGTAGTCAGAATCAAAAAGTAATTTTTGTAGAATGTGTGAGATATGATGTCTAAATGGTGATAAGGATCAAAATGTCTTGTATAATCAAAGTCTGGACATTGTTCATTTAAATTATAAAATGAATAGCAACACACACGTGAAACATGCATCAATTCATAGGCTATGGTCTTATATTCGCCGACTTCATTTTTAATTGCCTTATTTGCTGTTCTCTGTATATAGTGAAAAACCACATAAGAAAATTGAGAATATCCTAAAGGAGTAAGACTGAAGCCAAAATTCAGATAAGTGATTTTGGTCTGTGATACATAAAAGTTAAGGCAGCTAGCGTCACTAAATTAAGATGCTTTAAGATAATGGATTTGAACAAACAAGCGCATTTTGCCACCACATTTAACATCAATTTGCTAAGAATTTAAAAAAATAAGTAGCAGAGTAATTCGTTTTAAAAATATGTTGCGATATGAGCAAATTTAACACCAAACACCTCAATACATTGTTTTTACGCCAAAGTCAATAATAAAAATATAAATAAAATTAAAATCAATTTTTAAATATATTTAATCTCAACACGCTTAAAAAAAAAAAAAATCTGCAAATATATTATTTTAATTTCAAAGTCATGAGTATCAAATGAAAACCATAAGTAGCCTAACATCCATAAACAAACTGAACTTCTCTTTTAAACGTCGAGAAATTACTTTTTTCCATTCAGTCAGACAGCAAAAGCTGCTCAGGGAGACGCTCCCTTCTAAACATTTCACACGTTTGAGGCAAATTAATCAAGTTTCTCGTTATAACACCTCAGTCACAACAACACTCTTACCTCCTCTTCAATAGTGATATTGTTGTTTAACTCGGAGTCAGATTTGATACTCATCTTGAAGGTAAACTTAAGACACGCAGAAGAACCGGCAGAAGTTTCGTTTTCAGCGTTGAAGTACGTCCGAAAGTGCGACTAGAGCTTAATGACGATCCGTGCGGGTCTCAGCAGCAGCAGAACTTGTGCAAGAACATTCAGAGAGCTCGTGTCAAAAGTGGCAGGTGAACTGAAGAAGCGAAGGTGACTCGGTGAAAAGAAGTGCAAAGTGTGTGTTGGGGAGAAAACAAAATAGGAGCAATGGCGGTGCCAACACTGCTCACATTTACCCTGTTTTTAAATATTAAATCTCAAAAAATGCAGAGATCATGGGTGAAACCCGTTCCATAGTTGACCTGCACTCCAATTAGGTCATCAAGTGAGATGGGGCGAGATCGACTAGGAAAGGTTGCAGCTGGTGGATAAGCCAACCCCTCTATTAGTGAATCATCGCCTTCATGTATGGACCAATTAGAATTAGAAGCGCTCCTTTTATTATTGAAGACGTCTCATGTCAAGTATATTAGGGAGAGAGTCTGCTAGTAAATAAATAACCGACAGAATGTGCATATTCATTTGTTTAACCAAGGGATATAACAACTTTGTAAATCTCGCTTATACTTTTAAGGGGGCACTCATGAAAGGGTCATGGGTGCATATCCTTGATTTGTTTGTCGAAAAAAGGAGCTATTCTAAAAATAAACCTGACATTTGAGTGCACTTAATTATGGGAACATCTGTTTAAAAGGATAGCTACTTGTCTGTTCCTCTAAGCACTACAAGATACAACACACAATGCATAAAGATGAATTACGGACCATGACCATCCATACATGTACGCCATGGTCCTTTATTATAAAGCTCATATAATTTTATGTTGGACTATTTGCACCTTAAATTGGAATTCTGGCCAGTTTCCTGACATTGTGTAGTCGGACAATCAAAGTAAAAGAGCTTGCAGAAGCCGGCGGGGTGTGGCGGGGGTTGAAAACTTGCCCTCTTCTGTACTGATTGACCCAGTGTTGTTTTGTACAATCTGTCTAAATATAGATAAATTCTTTTTGCTTGGCCTCATAAGGGAACTATGAACTATTTATAAATGCTACAGATGTTTATACACAGACCTTCGGTTTGTTTGAGGCCCTGTCTTATAGTAATGGCTTATTTCGGTTTCAAGCTCTGAACTGATAGTGTTTAAAGCTTTAAGGTACAAATAAATTGTTTGGAGTTCATATGAAAACACATTTACTGACAAAATTGTCCACCATGTCCTTTGTAGCTGTTCTGATGTCAGCTTTTCCATTAACACACATTCTAACAGTAACCTATGCCTCTTGTCTTGTTCTCAGGGGTTTAAAAATAAGTCACACAGAGCCAAAGATGATTATATAGTAGACAGACTGATAGACATATCAGTGGCGTGCTCTTAAAGAATGACAAGTGGACAGATTGGCTGAGTGTGGACATGCCACAGCCAGAAGAGTGCTGCCGTTCGTCTCAGACATTACATTGCAAAGTGACATTCCCAACCAAAGTATTAAAAACATGTAAGGATTGAATTTCTTTTAAGTATACTCTGTAAGTCTCTTTAAAATGCTCTTAAAAATGAAAATCCTGTCATCATTTGTTCACCCTCATGTTGTTCCACACTTGTATGACTTTTGTTCTTCCATGGAACACAAAAGAAGATTTTGGCAGAAACGTTGCCTCAGCCACCGTTCACTTTTATTGCATGAAAGGGAATGGTGACGAAGGCTGTCATTCTGCCTAACATCTTTTGTGTTCCATGGAAGAACGAAAGTCATACGGGTTTGGAACAACATGAGGGTGAGTAAATGATGACAGAATTTTCATATTTGGGTGAACTATCTCTTTAAGATTTAACAAAGCAAATAATATGGTGTCATAATAGTGACCGGTATTGCTAATCCGAGCAAAGGTGATGCCCATTTCTCGGTGAATTGTTTATCCAATTCCCATTTCGTGTTATCTGTTTGTTACTGGTGAAGTGCCTAAAAAAAAGCCTGTACATTGGGGCCAGAATCCGGCGATGAGGCCTTCATGTTTTATTGGAGAAGAGCAGGCCCACTGTCCCAAAAGCCACCTCAATCCACACTCCTCCTCCTTATGCCTCACTGGCCCCATCCCATTGCATCAGCATCACAGAGCTCCACAGCACTTAGCTTGTGTTCCCTGTGTCCTATGTGCCTCACTGCGTAGCCACCATTTACTCCAGCTCTCCCCCTTTCAGCTCTGAGGAGACGTTCAAGTCTGAATAAGGATATCAAATGGTTATTCTTTTTTGGTGAGGTTCTGTTACTTTAGTTGTGCATAACTGATTATGTTTTTGGAAGCTTAAGAGATTTTGATTGATATATCGTTTGATGAGTTATGTTGGGTGTTTGTTCTGTGCGTCCACATTAATAGGCCTTCTAACCACAAATAATTCTTTGATGCGCTTTTCTGAATCCTGTCAACAGGATGATCTGAATGTAAAGGGATTTTTCCAAGACAGACAAATATGAAATATTTTTGCCACTATAAAAACAAACCATTGTAGAGTCTCTGGAACAATTGTTGATGCAGATCTGGATAAAACAAACACAAACAGAATTATGGTGAGTAATGCTTGCAACAATACAGTCATCTTCCTGTTTACTTCTTGATGGCCTCTTTTGCTTCTTGAAGCAATGAGACCTTGTGACCAAAGGATATTAGTATGGCCTTTAGCATTCTCTTGCATCTGTATTCTCTTGAACTGTCATGACAAAGTTGACAAGAGACCAAGTGTTAATCTATCATTTCCTCTATCTATTGCCATCTGTTTTTGCTTCTATAAAAGGAAAGTACCCTATAAAGAAAACATAAATCATATTTGATTGATTTTGTTTGTTAGTTTGAAGCAACTATATTTAAAATCTTTCTCACCAGGGTAATTTCTTATTCACATCATAAATGTTACATTTAAAACTAAATCTTTTTATGTCCTCCCTTATATTTTCACAAGTGATCCCTTGTTTCCTGTTTAAATCTGGAAAATGCACATTAAGGGTTATGCTGTTGAAACAAAGGGCAATAAGTTCCCAGAGAGACCAGTTAGGATTGGATTCCATGGAGTTTTGACAATGTCTTACATAAATATTCCATACATTCAGAAAATGTAATCCCAGCCAAACTGTTGTCTAACATAAGAAGTTTGTTAAATATAAGTAAAGTCTTATTGGGACCATGTGTAACACTAAAAAAAAATGCTTAAAATGTACATGATTTAATCATGTACATCAGTTCCGCATGAATCAATTAAGTTACATCAACATATTTTTTTGTCTTGGTTTAAGTCATTAATTATTTAATTGATTTAGGTTATTTCAACATAATGGAATAAAGTTAGTTTTAAATGGTCCAATTAAGTAGCCTGAAAGTGATTTTATATGTGTCTCTAACATGATTAATTTCCCAAGTTTTACAAAAGATTTTGTATCATAATACTGATTTAATGAATTATATATTAATTACCTAATGTTTAGCTAGCAATAGCATACATTAGCATGCTAAATAGTGATTGTTCCATGAGTAAAGCAACAATCAATATGTTGTTTGTGCCCATCCTCAATATAAGCAAAAGCTCCATTCTTCACCACAATGGTAACCCAGCATAGCAGAATCTGTTCTAAATCCCAAAATAACAACATTAAACTCTATTAAGCCTCCTTCTTTTCTCATCTAGCTAAAAAATGCATAAAATAAAATTTCTTTAAAAATGTTTACTCTCCGCATCAAGTCCTATGCAAAGCATGCTGGGAACTACAAATCCCCTGCTCAAACACCCTTTCCCATGTTGTTGAACATACTTGATTGGTTCACATTCACCCAGCATAATGTAATCTAATACAGTGCACATTTTAGAGAATTACATTAATCGGAAGCAAAGAAAACAAGTTTGGATGAGGAACACAATTTTGTTGTGTAGATCAAAAATAATATGATTTAGTAAATCGGACAACCTACGTTTTCCTGTTTTTTCAGTGAAGGTAAAAAACAAGACCATAAATAGTCAATACTCTGGAAAGTGGATGGGAACATAACATTTTGGCTCTGTTCCTTTTGCCTAGACTGGCTGCCAAACAGGACAAATTAAAACCAATTCCCAAAGAGGCGCTTTAGTACTAGGTCTCAAATAATTGGGCTTAGCTCATACTGAGATAAGCAAACGTGAGCTACTGTGTATTCAGACAAATTTGAACCATTTGAATAAACTGATGCTGTCCAATGTCAGAAACTTTCAATTAAGGACAGGATGGACAGACTTCATTCAGCCCTTTTAATCACCCCCTTTAGTACTAATAAAAAGTATTAATATTATACAGTGCCTTAAGCACAATTGGAGTCTAGAAGAGATTTTATGCACTCTATGGCGGCTGTCTGTACCAGTTTTCCAAGAATGCTGTTCCGAGTGTTGTGTTTAATCTAATTACAAAGTACTTAATTACTGTAATCTTATTACTTTTAAATAAAAATACAGTGTAACATGTTACATTTAAAATTCTTGTAATCAGATTAAAGTTACTGACCATCAGTTAAATTAATTACTTTTAAGTACATTACTTGGGTTACACACAGGGGCCGAACAGGCGGTGATAAGCTGAAATGGGCTGAAAACAGCGCCGTGATATGCCAAAGGAGGCTGCGATATGTAGAAATGGACAGTGACTGTCCATTTCTACATGACAGAATGGAAACAACTTTTGGGCCAGCGACACCTCCCTCCCTCCACAACAGCTTTTGGGCCGGTTTCTAGGTAAAATCCATGGCCGGTTTCTCTTCCAAGTCCGCCCCTGATTACACATATTTCTATATAAAATAATATTATTTATGTAGAATAAATAAATAAAAAAATAATATATATTCATATGTACGTCTGTCTGTGTTTCTGTTACAGCTGAAGGGTGTGTGACCCAAAACAAGCAATTGGAAGGGAGAAATGTGTGGTGGTGAGTGCATGACTTGTGTGCGACAATGACCAAGGAAGGAATACATTCATTGAAGGCAAAAACAAAAACACTGGTAACACTTTACAATAAGGTTCAATTGGTTCACATTAGTTAACAATGTTAGTTAACATGAACTAACAATGAACAATACTTTTCAGCAATTATTAATATTGGTTTATGTTAATTTCAACATATAATAATACATTTTTGAAATCAAAAGTTGTATAAGTTAAAAAAGTTAATGCACTATGAAATAACATGAACTAACAATGAATAATTGTATTTTTATTAACTAACATTAACAAAGATTAATAAATGCTGTAAAAATATATTGTTCATTGTTAGTTCATGATACCTAATGTGTTAACTAATGTTAATGAATGGAACCGTATTGTAAAGTGTTACCAAAACATTTCTGAAAAAAAGGGTTTTAGAAAGTAATGCAAAACTTACCTTTTCGATTAAGTAATCAGTAAAGTAATCTGATTACAATTTTAAAATAATGAATTAGCCATTTGTAGTGGATTACTTTTTTGAGCAACTAATCCAACACTGGCGGTTCCACATAGTATTTTATAGACTTTTATATGCTACGTCTACATTAATCCAGATAAATTTAAAAATGCGTTTTCATTTTCAAAATGTCCACACCGCCATTTTCAAACATTTTCCAAAAGTTGATCGTCCACACTGAAATGAATGAAAACTCTTAAATCCCCTTACAGCGCATGCGAAAAATCACCATTCCATGTATGAGCTGAAATGCAATTGTCCTCGTGTTTCATCGCCGGACAGCAATACAGAGTAAACTTCGCGTCGCCTTTGAAGGAATGGATTGTGAAGGCTGAACAAAGTAACATTTGTCTTTAACAACGCTCTCTAAGTGAATAACAGGCATATTAAAGCTGCTACAATGTGGGCAATGTGGGACTGCGTCACATGACAGCAAATACCTCATCATTTTCAGATATCTCCGTCTTCCCTGTCCACACTACAACACAATAACGACGTTTTCAAATTTATCCACTTGGGAGAGCGTTTTCAAAAAGCTCCATTTTCGCTGACAAAAACGCCATCTCAGTGTGGACGGAAGGCCAAAACACAGAGAAAAAGATGCGTTGTCAAAAGAAAACACATTAGTGTGGACAAAGCCTCAGCCTATTTGTGTGATTTTAATTCATACAAAGTTATTGGCAATATGGTATCACATCTTGATTTTAAGGGATGATTATTATGAGCAAGGTTTTTTTTTTTTTTTTTTTTATAAGGTTTTGTGGGTTTTTATTTAGCATCAAGCACAAACACATCTTTAGTGACTCACTTTTCTGATGGCGCAAGCGGAACTTCATTTGCACATTTTAAACCTCCCTCACAGCACAGCCTGCAAAGTAGAACTCCAGAAACACAGAAAAACCAGTCAAGAGGAACTGATCTCATCAAATATTAAACAGATGTCGGGGGAGTGATTCAGTGATGCATGGGCTGTTAAGGCTTGAATAAGGGGGCGCGCATGATGGATCTTAAGTGGGCCAGTACGTATGCATATGCTAAAATTTACCTTCACAATAGGTGAAAAGTAAAAGGTACATTATCACATTGAATTCAGAGAAAATGTTCTGGTGTTGACTTGTGCTTTTACCATTTGGAAAAATGTTGTTAAGAAACTTCCATGATTAAATACTGCATAATTCACTGTGTTGTTAAAAAAGGCACTCTGTATTCTCTTGAAACTGCTCGGAAATCCTAGCCTATCCTATCTTCCCAGCATCAATCTTTCTCAGTTTAAGGAATGTTTTAGTAGACAGTAAGGACAATCACTTGGAGTCACTAGAAAAGGCAATGCATTCCAAACGTAAATACTGGCGAGTGGGCCTGGACACTGTGCAGCTGTCCATCACATCTACTAACGTCTCAGCCTCTAAGAAAGATGAATATTTCACAATGACCCTCCCTTTTGCATGGGCCTGTCAGCCCCTGTTTCTTTCCACAACTGCACAACACTCTCTCTGGACTTAAGAGGACAGCACAGTTTGCATTATTCAGACGCACCATGCTGTGCTCTTTATGCCCCTTTAAAAAGGGGGGCATATGGGATGATAAATAAAGCAGCCTAATTGTAACCATACATCAGAAATGTGCCTAGCGCTCCATAGCCAGTGCAAGTCTGAAAGTATGCGCTTGTATGAAACTCTGTGTTGACTCAGCCGCAGAGAGAAGGAAGCTGCGAGTGGTAAAAGTTTTTAAAACACAACCTCACTTACCCTTTGTTGTTTACATAATATGGGACACAGTTATGCCCAGAAATGTGGACACAGTGTTTGTGGAGTGATAGGATTGAGAATGAGGAACAAAAGGCCTACTGACATCAAATGTTTGATAGGCAGCCAGGAGGACAGCTGCTTGCTCAGGTCATGCAGTATTAATCTATTTTTATCAATAATAATAATAATAATAATAATAATAATGATGGTGGTGGTTTTGGAGTGCATCTGACTTTTAAGCAATGACAATGATTAATCATGGTTCTTATAATATGACACTTCAAAGAGATCAGAGTCATAACCGTTTATACACTACCAGTCAAAAGAAACACTTGACTGTTTTTCATGATCTTAAAAATCTTTTGATCTGAAGGCGTATGCTTAAATGTTTGAATTAGTTTTGTAGACAAAAATATAATTGTGCCACCATATTAATTTATTTCATTACAAAACTAAAATTTAATACAAATAAAACATTAAAAGTTTTTGAAATTGATGACTTGGACCAAATAATAAAGAGAAGCAGCCAATTATTGCCCAACATAGATGGGAACTCCTTCAATACTGTTTAAAATGCACCCCAGGGTGATACCTCAAGAAGTTGGTTGAGAAAATGTCAAGAGTACATGTCTGCAAATTCTAGGCAAAGGGTGACTACTTTGAAGATGCTAAAATATAACACAGTTTTGATTTATTTTGGATTTTGTTTAGTCACAACATAATTCCCATAGTTCCATTTATGTTATTCCATAGTTTTGATGACTTTACTATTATTCTAAAATGTGAAGAAAAAAATTATAATAAAGAATGAGTTAGTGTTTCAAAACTTTTTACTGGTAGTATATATATATATATATCAGTAATATGATTACAGTAATGGGTGTAAGGCAATTACAGAGTAATTAATTACTGTAATCAGTGTTTATTACATTACATTTTAAATTATTGTAATCAGATTACGTTACCTTCAATTAAGTTAATTACTTTTAAGAACATTACTTGGGTTTCATATATTTCTAAAATTATATTATTTATGTGGAATACATTTAAAACATGAATAATGTTAATGTCTTTTTGCATTTCTGTGTCAGCTGAAGGGTGTGCATCCTCTAATGTGTCGTAATGGAGAAATGTGTGGTGCTGAGTGTACGACTTGCATTTTGACAATGAACAAGAAATAATTTGTTGCATTTTTCTGTGAAAAAGGGTTTAGAAAGTAACTTCAATGTAAAGTAATTAGTAATGTGATTCCTTTAAAATTAAGTAATCAGAAAAATAATCCAATTACAATTTTGAGAAGTAATTAGTAATTTGTAGATTACTTTTTGAGTAATTTACAGGACACAGTTTATAATCATACTGTATCTGATAAGTTTAGTGTCATCTTTGATTTGCTTCGTGACACTTTTATTAGTCATTTGCTAAAATCAGTCTGTGTTAAATGTGAAACACTACCCTATTGGCCAGATTAGTATTGGTAACTGTTGTTGGCCATATGGGCAAGTGTGAGCTCCATTTTTCCGGGTGAAATGTGCACAGATGGGGCGCCAAAAGTGAATTGTGTAGCGAGTTGTTTTCAGCTGTACAGGCTGTAATACAGTAAAGACGATTGCATATTTTATAAACTATACCCCCAACCCAAGAGTTCTTCTAATAACCACACTACACCTCTTTCCTCTTAATTATTGAATGATTGTTTCCAAAATGTTTGTTCCACAGATATGACACAAGTTACATCCTTATGAAGAACATGCTGAAGTAGCTATAAAACTCAATTCCCTTAGGCTAGGTCTATAATCGAAATGCTCTCCGTCCACACTGCCATTTACAAGCGCTTTTCAAAAGTTGCTTGTCCACACTGAAACATATGAAAACTCTTAAATCGCCTTACTGCATATGCAAAAAATGAAATGCAATTGTCCTCGTGTTCCACCGCCGGACAGCAATTATGAGTCAACCTCCCGTTGCCTTTAAAGGAATGCAATGTGAAGGTTGTACAAAGTAACATTTATCTTTAACAACGCTATCAAAGTAAATAACAGGTACAACGCCGCTACAACATTGGCCCCCATCTTGATTGTTTTGGGTTGAATGGATCACATGACTGTGTCACATGACAACAAATACATCATAGTTTTCAGATATCTCTATTTCCCCTGTCCACACTACAACATGAAGATGCGTTTTAAATTTATCCACTTGGGCGAGCACTTTCGCAAAGCTCAGTTTTTGCTGTCAAAAACGCAGTCTCAGTGTGGACAGAAGGCCAAAACATAGAAAAAAAAGATGCATTTTCAAACGCAATAGCGTGGACGTGGCCTTAGTGGGATTCCTATTGAACACATTTTCTAATGTTAAAGGTCTTGATCTCAATTGTGTTGACAATAGTTATATTGTAATTCAGTATGGCTTTCTAAAAAACCCAAAAAACTTCTGTTTCTAAGATTATGGGTCTCTTCAATGCCATGTTTGAGTTTACATGTACATGTTTATTCAATAACGTCAAAAAGGCTTTTGACTTCGGTGCGCTAAATCCTGTATCTACAGGTTATAAATCAAGACTTTTCGAAATGTTGTTTAACATGTCCCTTTCAAACAAGACTATTGTATATACCCTCAATCCTTTTACATCTCTCCTTTTCCTCAGATGATAGTATATCCCAGTGTTTTGAGGCTGGTGGGGGTAGGCGATGTCATCCATGGGCTGATGTATACCACCTGCCTTGGCCTCAGTCTGACCCTCCGCCGCCCCCACAGCAGAGGCATTCCACAACCTTCCAGAGTCATGTTTGTACAGAGGAAGTTTAGACAACCCTCCCTTTAAACTTAGCCCTGCAAATGACCAGCCTCGCTCCATGCCTCTTTTTCGAATGAGGTAAAGTGAGGGAGGTCAGTCTGTGCTGCCAAGAGCCTCTTTTTTTCACTGCCACACTGAGCAGTGTGGTAATGTTATTGTACTGAGTCATTTCTGAAGTCATTTAATTTTGAAGTATTAGAAAGGATTGTGTTCTTATGCAGACATATGCAATATAATCGCCAAAAGAATGTGTTTATTTTATTTAGCATGTAATTTCTGAAAGAACCTAAAGCTACTCTATACAGCTCCAATAAGCAAAAAAGACAAACGCCTCTCTCCCCCTCACTGCCTCCCCACGCATCTCCAAACAATAAAAACTCCCAGCTAGCATATTTGGCGTTCACTTGTTGAGGACAAACATGACATTTATACCCTCAAGACAAGGACAACACTATTGTTTTGTTTTGTTTTGGAGCAGAGCAGTCTGCCTCTTTTTGAAGACTTTGTGTTTTACTTTATGACTATTAAAACAAATTATGAGAGGTTTATGAAAGATTTATGTTCATTTCAAAATGTTCAAAATACTTTAAGAATAATGGCACTAACACTGTGGGCCTGTTCCAAAAATTAGTGAGCTGCCTCGCTGTCTCTTGCCTACATAGGCAGCTGTCTTTTATGGCAAAATCCTAACTGAAATGGAGCCTCACAAGAGACTGATTTGGAACACTCTTCATAGGAAGCTACTCCAAGTGTCATACACAAAGCTCTCACGGGAGACTTGACTCAACTGTTTTCAATACAGGTGACACGAGAGGAATGATGCGATACTCTAATGAGCATAAATACACATAGTACATACACATTCACATTTTGGGAAAAATAGTCAGTTTTCTATCATATTAAACTAATTTTGATCAATACTTTTCAGTATTTAATGGATAAGTATATGTATAATCAAAATGTATCTTGCTTACTGGCCACCTGTCCAGGATGTTTCCCTGCCTTCGGTCTGAGACAGCTGGGATAGGTTCCAGCACTACCCTACAAAGGACAAGCGGCTATAGAAGATGGATGGATGGATGTATCCGCTTTGTCAGCCATCTTGGATTTATTAATCCACCGAGCTCATAACAGTGCACTCTGGGATCGCCTACCCGGGAAAGGATACATATGATGATACCTTAGATCTGGCTAACAAAAAGAGGTCTTATAATTAAGATACCTACCTTTCGGAACAGCCTTCATGTCGGGAGCACGAACCCTCTGGAGGCAGATCCTGTGAGCATATAGCACTTTCTCACTGCAGGAACTAAAGCACATTTTAGGTACTTTTACTCGGAACGGAACACCCGAGGAGACTTTTCCCCTGTTGCATTCACATTCACATAGCTTCCACTGTAGTGATGTCATCTAGTATTGAAAATTTTTCTTCTGACGTGGTTGGAACGCACAATTCAATAGCAACAACAACAGTGAAATCAACAACACCGAAATCAACAACACTGACCAAGGATGCCAGGATCAGAGTTACACTTTTATTAGAGCTGTTTTACACAAGCTTTGGCTGCATCCAAAAATGTAGGCAACTGCCTAATCAGTTAATGATTTAAACGACAGCGTTTTTGGATGAATGGAACTCTTAAGAAAACTGGTCTATAAACAGTTTAAAAACTTAAACTCATCCTACCTCCTTATACAGCCCCCGAAGGCAGTCTAATTCTTTAGATTACAGTTTAAACTGTGTGCGAGAGCTGTGCGTGCGGAGCTCCGTGCTGCTGCAGCCGCACTGAGAGATGAGACGAGCAGTCAGACTACCACGCAGCACGCACTGAATTTAGTGGACAACATGTTGAAAATGCACTATAAACATATTTATCAACACAATCTTTTACAATAAAGGCTTTTATGACTCAGCATAAATTACTGTAATGAAATACTCACTCATTGATTTAAAAAATACGTCTTGATGCAAGTTACCACACATTAACAGGCATGCAATACTTCATGTAAACTAGATTTCATGACAGTTTAGTGTGTAATAGAGTTCAATTACCCACTCTCGATAAACATCTGATTATTCATATCCGTCATCCCAGGTACACTTTATTTTCTATATAGTCACACAGAACAAACTGCACAGATGCAATGTAAACTCAAAGCATGTCTCCTGATGAATTTTTCAACACACACACACACACACACACACGTGACACGGGTGATCCTCTTTGGATACTATGTTGGTTTTATTTTATTTCTGTTAAGGGAATTGTAACGTTAGTGCAATCCTCTGAGTAGCAGGCTAGTGGCTAGTTGTTTACAAATGGCAGCTGTGGACTCCTCTCCTTTCTCAATGCTGTGTGTCATACGTTTTTGACCAAGCACAGGCTGCAGCACCTCCCACAGTTCCTATATGCCCCCAAAGTGCCTACTTTGGAGTAGGAGCTAAAAATCCCCCAAAAACGGTTCAGAGGAATTATAGTTCTTAGGTGCGAAAGCAACGAAAAGTACTAGTCCCGGGGAAAGTACCTAAAATGGGCTTTAGTACCTGCAGTGGGAAAGGGCCTTTAGAGGGACTAATTCCCTTAACAGAAATAACATAAAAGCAACAAGTATACAAAGAGTATCGCCTGTTTCACATATTATGTGTGTGCGAGGTGTGATGAGCACTATTGCGGGACTTCAACCGGAGACAAGCTCTGAGTTTTCATCACATCTGTACTGTGCGACAATACACAAAATAAAGTCGCTCCATCGGTGTTGTTGATTTTGCTGTTGTAGTTGCTACTGAATCAACAGTGCAAACAACATCAGTAGAAAAATGGTCAGCACTAGATAACGTCACTACAGGGGTTCCTTTTGTTTGTTCGAATGCATGAGGGAAAATTCTCCTCGGGTGTGCTGTTCCTCTTAAGAGTTCTCATTTAGATGGTTCCTTATAGGAAAGTACTGGGATGTAGCGAAAGGAGAGCTAGAGAGAGAGAGAGAGAGAGAGAGAGAGAGAGAGAGAGAGAGAGAGAGAGAGAGAGAGAGAGAGAGAGAAAGAGAGAGAGAGAGAGTTTGAGATCTTTCTGTTCCAAAACCAGCCGGCATTTTAAAGCATCATTGGCGCGCTCCCGACATGAATGCTGTTCCAAAAGATGTTTAAGAAAATCTTAAAGTGCACCTATTATGGTTTTTAAACATGCCTAATTTTGTTTTAAAGGTCTCATACAATAGATTTACATGCATCCAAGGTCAAAAAACACTTTAATTTGCTCATAATTTAAATTGCAGCATTACCTTTTTTTCCCAGTGTCAAAAACAACTCCTTCAATGATCGTTCTAAAGGATTCATTCTAAACTCCTCCTTTCAGAGAGCCTACTCTGCTCTGATTGGTCAGATGTCCCAGTCTGTTGTGATTGGTCTACCGCTTAGTGTAGTGTTTGAGGGCAGGTCAAAGCTGTTCACGAGCAGCCAATGAAGACCAGAGGCAGGTTTTTTGTTACCAAATTACGTAGGTTAGTACAGGAAGTAAGTCTGGAATCACTAACGACTTGTTTCAGGTGTTCAGAATCGGTTCTTTCTTTTGGGAGTCAATAACTCCATTTGTCATGCACTTTGATTTTTGAAACTTTGCAGACTTTTTTTACATTCACAAACAGCTATATAACACACTACATGAAAGGTCATATTTGAAAAATAGGTGCTCTTTAATTATACTGCTTTCAAAGATATATCATTTTGGCCAAACTCTAATTCTTATGTGTCCTTCCCTGGGTTGGCAATCCCATTATGCACAGTGACAAGCTCTAAGGAAAAATAAATCCTATGCGAGAGAAATTTTGATTATAAATACGGAGTGACTATTTACACTAGGTGTAAACAGCACCTGCCACACAGCGCGGTTATTTACACTCCAATATTTGAGAAGGATTTAGCTGCAGGCATAGCTCCAAAAAGGGGCAGGCGCTTCAAACCACCAGCAAAGATATAGGGAGCCCCTAACCTAACCCTTTCCCTAACCCTGAAACCCTGTGGAAATGACGCCCCCTTTTGAAGTTGCTGCAACCCCCTTCATAGTGTAGCCCCGCCCCCTTCTGGAGTAACCCCACCCTCTTTCAGAGATCTCCGGCCTGCCGCAATACGTACTTGCAATAGTCTGGTGGAAACACAGAAATTGAAGACAAACTGCACCCACTAGTGTTGCTGCAGTGGTGTGGGGTGTAACAATGGTGCGGATGTGTGTTTTTCATGACGACCCGGGTTCGATACTGCCTTTTGTCCCACTTTTCCCATCCTGTTTCCAATCTTAAAATTTACTTTAATAGTACTTCCAATAAGACTTATAAATTTATACATAGATTGATTTCCTCTGAGTGATTTGGTCACGATGACAGTCATGGAGTTAAGAGAAAGGTTTGGTCCAGGTAAAATTAACCATGGTTTTACTATAGTAATATTGTAGTAACCATGTTTTTTTAAGCTTTGGTCTGAATGCAATTAACCATGGTGTTACTACAGTAATATGGTGTTTATATAGTAATCATGTTTAATTTTGTGGTTACTATGAATTTAATACAAAATACCAATGGTGCTACTATGGTTACAGTAGTAAAACCATGGTTATTTTTTGTAAGGTAAGGTTAGGGTTAGGGGTTGGTAAAGGATGTCTGTGGTACTTTAAATAAACGCTATACATGCTGCAGTGATACCCCTATATACTGTATGTTATTCCACAATTAGGGGTGCAAATATAGTAGCTGCCACTATTTGCACCAGGGAGTAAATATAGCATCTAACACTATCTGCACTTAGTGCAAAGATGATGCTTTTGGTTGTATCGCTATAAATATACTTATAATACATTCAATACTGAATCGTATCGACAGAAAATAGCTTAATATGATATAAAACTGACTATTTTACCCAAATGCTTGTGTGCTAGGTATATTTATGCAGATTAGAATCGTTACCGCTCGTCTCCTCTCGCGTCACCTGAATTTAAATCCGTTTCTCCCGTGTCTCCCGTTCGCTGCGTGTGAGGGACGCTGTCTGCATGACACGTGGAGCTGCTTCGTATGAAGAGTGTTCCCAATCGGTCCATTTCAGTAAGCAGGCTGTAAACAGGAGAAATGTTGGAACAGACCCGCAGAGATTGAGGAATAAGATATTAGGATTATAGCGCCATCTACTGTTGATGTAATGGCATAGCAAGTGATTAATATGGACCAGGATTTGGCAGGAACATTTTGTCATGTTAACCACGACGCGATTTGCCTGATCAAACAGCAGTTATAAATTCCACTCATACATTTATTTATTATTAATTGCATGGATACTTTTCATGAACTAAAATGCCACTTTTCATCGCAGTGTGTAGGCTGACATCTTAATCCTTTCTTTTCAGGGCAGAAAATGATTCTTATATTCTTAAAATTAAATTATAAAATTCTATTTTCCTCATTGCAATAAAACCATTAATGCTCCAGAGATGCCTGGTTAAATTTGTTTTGATATTCAGAACTGTTTTGTTATGATATTTAAGCATTGTTTTCTCACTAGTGATCTAGTTCCCTCCTCCCATCTGTAAATGGACTTCAGCACTCGAGCAACCTATTGAAGTGATGAAGACCCGCTTGATCCATTCGAGAGAGCACACTGAAGGATGCAGCACTGTTAATGTCTTACATTTAAAAGCGCGACTTGAACAAGTGTGGCATTATATAAATTGCTTTACAACCAACATATCTGATTATATCGCTGTGAAACGCTATGATCAACACCGAAGCGAGGTGAGTAGCTAATATCTGCGTGATTATATTTATCCGGTTTAAGTCAGTGGCGCACTATCGTCAGCTCATAGCATGCAGTTTACAGCATCACTGATTATTTCAGCTAAGATTTGGACCAAAACGTTTAGTGAAAATCACACCTCATGTAGGACATAAGACTCAATAACAGAGACTTTTGGGGGGAAAGGTTGCATTGTATTATTATTATTATTATTATTATTATTATTATTATTATTATTATTATTATTGACATGCAAAAAATAAATAAATAAATAAAAAAAAGCCACTATGAAATAATAGGCTAATATGTGCATTAATTATGGGCAAATTTGTAATAGCATAATGATCTAAATAAGTGTTAAGCAGAACAACTGCTGGATGTAATGGGGGAAATGCACACAAATGCAACATGATGTTCAACTTAAATATTATGCAATGATTCTAATAGTGTACCATTTCTGAAAATACATCAGGTAGATCTATGACCTACACTGTTCTCTCCTTATGGCTCAAAACTGTGAAGGATGTTGCCATTGTGTTCTATATTTAGAATCGTGACTGGGAATTTTTGCTTGCCGTGAAGAACACAGTGTTCTTGTTTCACGTTCTTACATCATTATCACAGTTCACACTCAGGGCAGCACATTTGACCTCTGACCTAGCAGTCATTTTCTTTATCATTGTGGTATTTGATCTTTATGTGCGTGCTCTATGTTATACCGCATAATTCAAGTTTTTGTTTCAGCACTGCAGGCTCCTCACTGTATCAACTGGTTACACAATCGCTCCTTGTTATGCAATGCTGGTTGAGCGTCTGTCATGCATTGTAGTACAGAACGGCTTGTTCCAATAATAATAATACATTTATATATATATATATACAGTATGTATATATATATATAAATATATACATACTGTATATATTAGGGCTGTCAAATTTTGTGACAAGGTTATTTCAACTCTTTCAAGGAGGAAGCGGGATACAGGTAACAATCCAACGTGCGTTTTTATTTCTCACTCAAACTTAAAGAATGCTTTTCAGCTTCAACATGATGACCACACACATGAACACACTGCTTTGTGCAACTCTCGCTGTCTCTTCCGGCTGTCTGGATTGCCCTTTTAAATCCCTCTCCGCTCTCATTACAAACACAAAACAGCTGTTAGAGGTGATTTCTCACAGGTGTCAATCCTTACTGTACTCACTCGCTCTCCACAGATGCTGCTTGGCCACGCCCCCATCACCACAATATTATTATTTGAGGGGCTTTCTCAGCAAATATTTATGTATGTGATTAATTGCGATTAATTCGATTAATTAAACGGCATACCATGTAATTAATTTGAATAAAAATATATACAGTATACACCGATCAGCCACAACATTAAAACCACTTGCCTAATATTGTGTAGGTCCCCCTCCTGCCACCAAAACAGCACCAACCCGCATCTCAGAATAGCATTGTGAGATGATATTCTTCTCACCACAATTGTACAGAGTGGTTATCTGAGTTACCATAGACATTGTTAGTTTGAACCAGTCTGGCCATTCTCTGTTGACCTCTCTCATCAACAAGGCATTTCTGTCCACAGAACTGCTGCACACTGGACGTTTTTTGTTTTTGGCACCATTCGGAGTAAATTCTAGAGACGTGAAAATTCCAGGAGATCAGCAGTTACTAAAATACTCAAACCAGCCCATCTGGCACCAACAAACATCCATGCGATTATCTAATCAGCCAATCGTGTGGCAGCAGTGCAGTGCATAAAATCATGCATATGCGGGTCATGAGCTTCAGTTAATGTTCACATCAACCATCAGAAAGGGGAAAAAAATTTGATCTCAGTGATTTGGAGTGTGGCATGATTGTTGGTGCCAGACGGGCTGGTTTGAGTATTTCTGTAACTGCTGATCTCCTGGGATTTTCACACACAACAGTCTCTAGAATTTACTCCGAATGGTGGCAAAAACAAAAAACATCCAGTGAGCGGCAGTTCTGCAGACGGAAATGCCTTGTTGATGAGAGACCAACAGAGAATGGCCAGACTGGTTCAGACTGACAAAGTCTATAGTAACTCAGATAACCGCTCTGTACAATTGTGGTGAGAAGAATATAATCTCAGAATGTTATTCTGAGATGTGGGTTGGTGCTGTTTTGGTGGCAGGAGGGGGACCTACACAATATTAGTCAGGTAGTTTTAATGTTGTGGCTGATCAGTGTATATACAGTATACTGTATATTAGTCACACAGGGCTGTATCTTTTGTCTTGTTTGTTCAACATTTATATCTGCCCTGTTTCATACAGGTCATCAATGAGACATCATTTTGAAAATTCAGTGTTGTCATTAGCAGCTCTTTGCTCTCCTGTATCTGTGCAGAGCTGTACTTTTGGATTCAGCTTGTGTGCTCCGATGGGTCAGGCAGCTGGCTCCAGGGCCTCTGTGGTGCTCCTGATGCCTCTCACCCACACAGGATTACCGCGGATGGGCAAAGGATGAGCACGGATCAGACTCAAGATGCAGTCCTTTACAAAGTGAGGCTGTCACCACCTAACAAAAGTGATGCCTACTTACCAAAGCCACATACAAGAATATATTGTCTTAACTGAGACTTCAGTGTTCTAATCTTTAACTACTGTACCTAATATGTGCTTATGCGATGCATGTGACTTTAAAGGAATAGTTCACCCTAAAACTAAAATTCTCTCACCATTTACTCACCCTCATGCCATCTCAAACTAGTATGACTTCCTTTCTTCTGTGGAACACAAACAAAGATATTTTGAAGGATGTATGATGTGTTTTTGTCCATACAATGAAAAGTAAGTCGATTTGGTCCAAAACTCTCAAGTTCCAAAAAGGAGGCATAAAGGCAGCATAAAAGTAACCCATATGACTCGAGTGGTTTAATCTATGACTACTGATGCAATACAATCACTTTGGGTGAGAAACAGACAAAAATATAAGTCCTTGTTTACTATAAATCTTGACATCTGGCCCAATTGGAACACAGTGGAGGAGTCAAGATGGTGATTGCATGTGGCTGCCTGGTACTCAATCCATCGAATGTATCATTATACATCAATAAGATGTTGAATTTTCATTTTCTAGGGTTTATCATCAACCTTTTCGTGACTGCGGTACATTTTAAAAGTATCCTAAAAAAAACTCAACCCGCAAATCTATAATTTTAACTACCGTATGCATTTAAAAAAAAGCCTAACTGGACGTGAAAACCGTGAACCTGGCAACACTGTGTCTGGTTTGTGTGCAGCGCTCTGTGCATATGTCAAACATGGAAGTGTGTGAACAAGCTTCTCTCATGTACATGCCAAGTAGACTGCGGATGTCAATATACAGTATAGTGAATATGGTCCTTTTTTAAGGATTTAATTTTTTCCACCCAATGCAACCATATCCCTTCAGAAGACATGGATTAAACCACTCAAGTCATATGGATTGCTTTTGTGCTGCCTGTATGTTCTTTTTGGAGTTTAAAAGTTTTGCACCCAATTGAATTATGGACCGCAACACATCATGCATCCTTTAAACTATCTTTGATTGTGTTCCGCCGAAGAAAGAAAATCACACAACTTTGGGATGGCATGAGGGTGAGATAATGTTTTTTTTTTCAAACTATTATTTAATTAACTGTAAGGATGTTATTGGGTGGATAGAAAAGCACTGATGAATGTAGAATAATCTGATAATTTCATGCCAGTCTTTGGTGTATCTTTGCTGCAGGATGGTAAGTTAACTGCAAAACAGGTGACCTCACTGGACAAAGAATCATCCATTCTGCACTTTCAGTATCAGCTAAGTGAGCAGTTGTCATGGGGTATGCAGACTGTACTCTCTGGCCACAGCCTCTTTGTTGGTATACCAAATGGAGAACTTCTCAAGGGCACCAAAGAAGGGTAGGAGATAAGTGTGGATTGTGCTCCTTCTGCCTTACTACACTGTAGGCTTATATGACGGAGCGAGGCATATTATAATTTTGTTTTCTCATATTATCATTAGGCCACTTTACATGTATTCATATATCAGACACTTTTATAATTTTTATGTAAAACATTTCTAATAGTAAAGGTAAAAAAATAAAAATACATAGTCTGTAAATTCAACATTTAGAAGTCTGAAACCGTTTAAAGCTGCATCAATAAACTGGAGCAATGCAAGTATATGCTAGTATACTGATAGAACAAAGGTCCTTGATGTAAAGGTGGAGCAAGAGCTATTTTAGCATGAAGGCACTGTACAGTGTAAAAGGATCACTGAGCCCCACTTCTGTCAAATTTAAAAGTTATGAATGTTTCAGAACTCTCTAAGCGTGACCTAAATGGTCTTGCATAACTAAATTTTTTGTATTCTCAATCTGTGTCCCAGGGGCAAATTCCTCACAGCCATATATTTTAACATTGAGATATTGGTGGAAGCACGTTTTCTCTATTACTTACTGCAGTTTTTCCCCTTTTCACCTCCTACAGACTCACCAGTGTTTTGGAGTTTGCAGAAGAGAAATTGAAGATCAATCATGTATTTGTGTGGTTCATGAAGAGCAGGCCAGATGCATGTAAGTTCAGGATGAGCACTGTGTATGACAAAAAGGCATGCTTAGTGTTTTTGCTTTGCCTTCTTGCTTTTATGAAAAGTTGCCATTTGTTTACTGTTTTAATAACATTTAATAACTTTTTTCTTTTCTGTCTTCCTCAGTACTCCTTACCAGAACATTCTTCTGCCTTGGCTTTGAGCTTGTGAAACCAGATCATCTAATAGCATCCATTGCAGGAGATTTGCGTCTCATGGTGTACACAATACAACAAATTCACTCATCAGAAGAATAACTGCAAGGCCTAAATATACATAATTATATAGATTGTTGCAAAGTGCACTCAATGCAAAACCTACAAAATAGTGTCTTTATTGTGCTGAACAAACATTCCACTAGTGGCATTCAGGATTCAGCAACTCAGTAGTTGAACAAACTTAGTGATCTTAAACTAATTTGTAATTTATAAACCAAAAGGAACACACCTTTTCACCCTGAGCATTTTACATTTTTTTATTTACTTTTCAATTGTGTTCAAATATAAAAAAGGCAGTATACTTGACCTGTTGCCAAATGTGTTCTCTAAAAGCTACCTAAAATACTTCCTATAAGTGTCAAATAACGTGTATGTGATATACACAGTGGCGTTGTCACAGTAAAAAAGATTACACATGCTCACTCTCTGAAGTTTGCTAAAAGAAACGTGCATAGCATGTGTTGTTGTACTATGTTCTCTGTGGCAGAAGAAAAACACTTTTTACTCAGCACTCTTTGTGCATTAGAGTAAGATCTGCATGTGTTAGTTTTTATTTATTTTATTTATTTACCTTTTTGCCTGTAATGAAAAGTGCTATTGCACTGTATGATTCCATCATTGGCTTTCTCAGTAAAACCACAAATAAAACCAAATGCAATAATGAAATATACTAATGTGCATTGAAGTTTAAATTGAAGTAAGCAAAATGTACTCATCTCACACTATAGAAAAGTATTTACCAACCTTCCCCCCTACCTCCTGAACATACCTCTGATTAGAAAACAATGTTAGAGTACATAATAATTTAATCAATATCTGCAGTGTTTTTGGTAATATAACAACATGAATATTAACATATATATATATATATATATATATATATATATATATATATATATATATATATATATATATATATATATATATATGAACACATTTTGGAAATTAGGCTCATATATAGACTTTGTTGTCAGAAAACACTTATAAATAACAAATAGAGACAAATGTTTACAATATATAATAATACAATACATTGCCTGTAAGACCAAGATGACACAAAGACAAAAGTTACTGAGTGCACCTTTAATCTCTCCACATCACCTAACAAACACAGGAATATTACTCACAGCAGAGGATTTAATGTTCGACAGTGTTCGTCTTGAAATATTTTGTTGATGTGGCGCTTTGCTGCAACAATAGACTAAACATAAAGCATTAAAGAGATTAAACTTCTTGCAGAGGGTTTTTACTGTGCCGACTGTTATTCACTGTTAAGCACAGCAAGCTATCCTCATACAAAAAGGCTCTCTAAGAAGATGCGCCTCTCAATTAATTTGAGAATTGTGTTTGCGTCTACCGTTAAAACCAGCACCACTAAAAATATGAATGTTAGTAGCCAACTCCACTAATCGACTAGTCAGTTGGTAGATGATTAGTCGATTACCCTAGGACATCCATAGTTCTTTTATATTACTTTTTTGTTCTTCACTTACATTGTATGAAAAAGAGCAGCCTGGACATACTGTTAAACATCTCCTTTTGTGTTCCTCGCAAGAAAAAAATAAATAATACAGGTTGCGTACGACATAAGGGTATGTAGATGACAGAAATTGCTTTTGTTTTTTTTTTAGAACGTATTGCCAGGGCTTGAGTTAAGGGAGGATGCGAGGAGATGCCATCCCCCTTGTTGCAAGAAATACAAAAAAGCATCCCCCTTGTTAAACCACCATCCTCCCTTACCATGTGTCCTAAGGGTCAATGAAGTGATGCTCATTTTTGTCCAGATCTTTGAAATTAAAAATGCATTTAAAAAAAATGCAATTCACACAAACCATTTATTTGAATACACCTCTTCTATGATGAACATTTTCCAGTTGCTGAGTTTAAAGTCATATTGATATTTTTTTTCTGGGGCTTAAGTAAAAAATGTCTTGTGGTGTCCAGAGACAGTAGAAAAAAAAAAAAAAAAAAAATCCAAAGTCTCATTAAAATGTGAAATTCCTGAAAAAAGGAATGTTGGCATGACTAGTGCAGAATAAGCAGTGAAAAAATTGTGTTTTAAAGTATGATAAAAAATGCTTTTGTCCACCAAATCAAAGTCATTGGGTGTAACCAGCATGTAGGTAGTTATTTTGTTGTTTATGTTGACCATAAAAACCATAAAACAGAGCGGACACCTATAGAACCTCAAGACTGAGCGTGAAGTTTGAAAAAACATCTGATATTTATTTTGACATGTTTATGAAAAGGCACATTTTGTTCATGTGGTGTAACTCTGAGAACATTTCTTGATATTTTTGACTCAGAAATTCATAATATTTATAAAAATATTTTTTTATCTCGAAAAATGTGTTTGAAAACTTTTGGAAAATTAATGATTCATTTGTTTATACTCTCATGTATTCAAGGTGCAAAGAAAATATTATCATACTTTTTACTTTATGGTTACACCACATGACAATTTTAAAGTTAGATTATTTTTTTTTTTATTATTATTTATGTATTATTTATTTTATTTCTTTGTAGAAAATACTATAAAGGTTTTTCAAAAATGTATAAAACCAAACTGGACACAAAGATTACATTTCTGAGAACATGACACAAGTGTTTTAAACTAGTGATGGGTCGATTATGAACGATTCGTTCATTTTGAATGAATCTTTTATGTGACTCAGAAGAACGAGTAGTCTCAGCGAGTGATTCGTTCATTTTGTGTTGGTCGCGCATGCGCATTACGCAACCACCGTTCGTTCGTTAGGTGAAAACCGCATAGGCACTGTACAGGAAACATAAACGATTAGTTCACCTCTCGAGTCTTCTGGTCCGAGTCGTTCGTTCATTTGTCACGGGGCAGCCGTATACGCTATGCACATACGGCTGTCACGTGACAAAAGAACGAACGACTCGGACAAGAAGATTCAATCCAGAAGTGAACGAATCATTTGTTTCTCATAATTTGTCCTTGGCTGCATTATACATTTTTTCTTATTGGGACTATAATCAAAGTTTGCGTAAGCAGACGTGTTGGGGGGATTTGGCTATTGGAAATGTAACATTTTTATTTAATTCTGCACGAAATGAACTAAATGACTTGAAAAAAGTTTCGTTCATTTTGCTGAACGAGACTCAAAGATTCAAGTCAGTAAAATGATCCGATCTTCCCATCACTATTTTAAACTAGATTTTTAAAAGATTTCTCATTATAACACCTTGTACAACATTATTTGACCCATAAGTATTGACACCTATTTCTGACACTTCGGTTGATGAACTTCGATCAGAGGGCTGTGATTGGTCAGTTTGGCAGTGTGACGCAGGTAGCGTCATCACCATCACTGTCGTGTGCCCCACCCCAGTGAACCGCTGTAGTTAATGCTAATGTTACTGAACACACACCAATGTCAACATACCGGTAAATATGTCACATTACTGAAACATCCCTGCTGCACGGTAAGGCGCCTCTTGGTGCTGTTGAAACGTAACCGGACTGTCATAGATAGTTCGTAAAGCTCTAACAGAATAGAAATGCTCACCGGACCTTCTGTCTATTCAGCCGTATGAGAACTGTGCTAACTAGCGCACAGGATATCATGCACAACCGTGTGCTTTTACAAAGTCGAATCTCGATAAAAGTGGCATTGTTCATCTAGACATTACTTGAGAAGGAAGTATTGTGTTCCAGAGAAGTGTCTGGTTTAACAGCAGTAACATATCCAGGCTGAATGAACACTAGCAACTGTCTGACACTTAATACATGCTGTTTAGCTATTATTGAAGCAAACACTGCAGCTTGTATAGAGGCTACTCTACTGTGTTTATCCAGAGGTTCTTAATTTATAATGAAAATATAGCAGCTAAATTCATGTTAATATTTCAGTATTACTGCACATTGATTGCAACGTATTTTTTTCAGTGGAAGGATGAGAAAAGACACATGAGGTTAAAGACACACCTTAAGGAAAACGTGTTTTTTTTTTTTTTTTTTTTTTTTATGATCACAAAGTGTATCAAGGTTGAAAATTTTTTTTATTGAATAGTGATGGAGCAAACTGATTTATGATGGAAGGTTGTTTGAATTAAAAAAAAATATATATTTTTTTAAAAGGTGGCACCCACATTTGGGGTAAGAGGCATTGGTATTGTGTAAAAGAAGTGGTATTGTTTAAATATAGGGGCAATAAAGGGAAAATTTGTCAAGTAAGGAAAATAGTTTTGAGACAGCAAGGTTTTTTATTTTTCTTATTTATTTTTTATTTTTTTTATAAAAAAATAATTGAATGCTTATTCAAAATAAAATAAAAATCTATTAATTTCAATCACATTTGGCATTTCATAACATCTATATACAAATTAATCTCAATTTTAATTCAGTCAATGTGAGCCCACTTTTAACATTTTGCATAACAAATCTATTCGCCCCACTAAAGAAAAACTTTTTTTTCTCGGTTTAATCACATTGAACAAAACAGAAAATGATAAATAAGTATTTTTTGTCTTAAAATAAATTTGATAATTTCAGGGATTCTCATTAGCTACAAAAAAAAAAAAAAAAAAATTAAATATTAGATAAAATTACCTCAAAATCAAACTTTAGACATGCAATGATTGGATCAGGAATATTTTGCCTAAATCAACAACTCAGTCTTGTGGAAGTTAGAACGGCTAAAATAGCTTAAAGCACCTTTATGATGTGTTACATTCATACGAGCAGACAGAGAAGTAAGTTTGAAGTAAGTTTGGAGCAGAAGAAATAGAAATAAACCTTGTGTAAATATTCAGCTAAGCTAAAAATGCTGTTTCTTGCCATTTTACATGCACATGATACCAGGCACGGTCATATTTTTTATCAAGAAAATCCACGTTGGATCATATATATATATATATATATATATTATTATTGTTTTTTTATATCTAGTATAACCTTTGATATTAGGACAAACATCTTATTCTTGATAATAATTTTTGTATTGTTTTCCTGTAAAAATATCTAAAAATCCTTAAAACAAGATCAATTTGATTAATCTTGTTTTAGAAACAACACTGCATAAGATATTTAGGTTTTTCAGAGAATGTATTTTTAACATGTGTATTTTGTCTTACTGTACTGGCAGAGTTTTTATAGTCAAAACAAGTGAAAAAATCTACCAGTGCTGAAGAAGTAATCCAAAGTATTTAGAATACATTACTGACCTTGAGTAATCTAACGGAATACGTTACAAATTACATTTTACAGCATGTATTCTGTAATCTGTAGAGGAATACATTTCAAAAGTAACCCTCCCAACCCTGTTTACTGTGTAAATGACACAGAGAAGACACACGCTTACTCTATTTCTGTGGAGTGATAAAATGATGAAACAAAATTTCAAAGGTTTTGCTTCTTGAGAAATAAGGGCTTGTGGGTTTAATCAGAGCATTAAAATAAGGTGTGAAAGTAAAGAAATTAGGACAGAAATATTTTACTATTGCATAATATAATGTAAAATAATATTAGATTATATAAATATATAACATATATTTTATATGATATATAATTTGATATATAAAAATTATATATTTTTAATGAGTTCCAAAAACAACAGTATAAAGGTAAAATTGACCAAAACTAAAGTTGACCAAAAAGAGAGACATATTTTAAGTGTTTAGAAATATTTAACTTTATTTTGCATGTTATTCATATAGTTTTAAATCCTTAAAAGGAAATCATATATACCTATTTTATTATTTGATTTATATATTTGAAGTTAAATATGTAAAAAAGATTTAAGGTGTACCTTAAGAAATTTAACAAATTATTTGACAATTAATTAGGAATGCACCGATACCACTTTTTCTCTTCCGATTCCAATATCGGAAATCTCAGTATCTGCTGATACCGATCTTTACATTATTGTGTGGAACTAATTGGGAGTACCCTTTAATATGTAAAGAAACACAAACCTCTAACTGCACATTATTTCAATATAAATGTATAGCTTATTAAGAAAAACTTTGTTAACTAGTATACTGGATAATGTAGCAGCAATATTAACAGTCATTCCAGTATAAGTCATCAGTAGAAAAGAAGCTGTTTTTTTTTTTTTGCTAAATGTTTTCAACTTGTATCTGGACTTTAAAGGATTCAGATCTCTTTTTTTGTTCAATTTAGTTGTAAGATATCAGCTCACTTTTCATTCAAACAGTTATTTTTTGGAACCCATTCAACTTAAATATTATTATAATTTTTAAACAAATGATAATAATAATAATATATTATAATAGTAATATATAGTAATATATCTCAATCATGCTCCTTTTGTCACGGATCCACTGGTCTCTCTCTCTCTTTCTTCCTCACTGCCATCACAGCGCTCACTCTCCCCTGAGTTCTGATTACACGCACCTGCATATCATTAGTGGCTAATCAAGCACTGCATATATACCCTGCTTTCACACACACTCTTTGTTCTCATCGATAGTATCTCTGTGTCTTGTTTGCAAGGCTGCGTGCTAGGTAGGACGTGTCCTTTGAAGGCTGCGGTATATCGAGCATCCTCCTTTAAACAAGTCTCGTTTAAATGAGATGGCCTTCGTAGGACAAATGGAAACGTAACGTAACATGGTTGCTATGACAGCACGCCACTCTTTAACGAGCGCGAGCGCTTTGAGTGAGAAGGGAACAAAGTCCCTCTGGAAGGGAATGTATGAGGTACATTTTAGGAGAGTTATAATGATGTAAAGAGAAAAGAAAATAGATTTTATAGGTGTACTTTCAGTCTTATATTTTAATTATATATTAATATAATTATACATATTATATACTCTGCACCCATCTAATGAGGTACTTCAACTTGGGAATTAACATTCCTTGCATTTGAACATCATATTTACGGGCAAATTGGCGTCATTTTTTTAGACATTTCCATTGAAGCAAAGAATTGTAGGTTGTGAGTGCCCGCGAAGGATACACCTCATGCATCCTCTGAATTCCCATGAAAGGAGGTCGCATTCGAAGGCTGAATTCAGAGTGTCCTACTCGCTTTTCTGAAACGAGACAGCCTCGATGACGTATGCGGCCGACAAATGCGACCTCGCGAGGACCCAGCCTTCAAAACGAGACAGCCCCAGAGACTCCAGACCTTTCTACTATGTCAAACCATACCTGTGTCTTCATTATTGCCTGCAAGTATCATAAGACTGTTGTGAGTTATCTGTTCATCATGTCTATACCTTGTCTGGATATTACTCACCTGCTATTTGCCACTCTGCTCAACTGAATTTACTCACAATGTTTACATCACTGTTTCAATCATCTGTTCAATAAACCCTGCTGCTGAGTTCATATCTCTGCCTCCATGACACCTTTAACTTTTAAACCCTCACGCTTTTATTTTGACATTCTGAAATGTCCAGGACGTCCTGTATGTGTCTATTTGTAGGAAAGTTTACAGTAGTTAATTTCGCTTCTTATTCAAATTCTGGTAAAAAAAATAAAATGCACCTCTGGTGCCGTTCTAAATGTATATTATAAGTGAACCAAACTATTTAGTATCTACATCTGAGATGTTGTTCGTGAATAGTGCTCTAATATTGTGCACCGCTGTGAAGGCTAAAAATAGGCGCGCATGTGTAAACAGAGCAGCGCCATTCAATAACGCACTGGAGCTGTGCGTGCATTTTATATATTTACTTATTAAACAGCCTTTTGTGATTCACAGAGCTAACGCACGTCTTCAGGTGGCTTTGAATAAAATGCACGAGTCATATGAACTACTTTAATTGTGTTTTAATGGGTCTTTTTTTTGGAGCTTGACAGTAACAAACATGACTAACACACAGTATCGGATTTGGATCGGACTCGTCGGACCGATACCGATCTGTTTAAAAACGTCAGTATCGGAGCCGATACCAATCCAGGTATTGGATCGGTGCATCCCTACAATTAATCATGAAAGCCCTAAAAGAGACAAGTAAGCATCGTAGCCCTAAAACAGACAATTAATTGTCATAATCGCAATTATTTGTTTGACAATGAATCGTCAGCCAAATTTCACAATCGTGACTGCCCTATAGCCGATTCTTGCATTTGTGGCAGCACATCCTCCTCACATTTTACATATGTGCTTATATATACTTATTATATATAAAAATTCTTGTTAACCCCCAAACTGTTATTTTCCAAGAAGCCTGGGTCTGATGCCGGGCACTACAGGCTGGAAGCATGCAGCAGAAGCGGAACATTCAGATCATAGAATGGGAGGACTTGGACAAACGCAAGTTCTACTCCTTTGGAGTATTCATGACCATGGCCATCCGTGCCACAGTCTACCCGGCCACACTCATTCGCACCAGGCTGCAGGTTCAGAAGGGAAAATCGCTCTATGCTGGGACCTACGATGCCTTCTTGAAGATTCTCAGAGCTGAAGGTTTGAGAGGACTTTACAGGGGCTTCATGGTGAACACGTTCACACTCATATCAGGGCAGGCGTACATCACCACTTATGAGCTGGTGAGGAAGTATGTCTCCAACTATTCTAAAGACAATACGCTGAAGTCGTTAGTGGCAGGAGGGTCGGCGTCACTAGTAGCCCAGAGCATTACTGTTCCTATAGATGTAATATCCCAACAGCTCATGATGCAAGGCCAAGGGGAGCATCTGAGCCGCTTCAAAACAGCTTCAGGAGCACGGCATCCATTATCATTTGGGCAGTCGAGAGACATTATTGCACAGATATTTGCTGCAGATGGCATTCGTGGGTTCTACCGAGGATACGTGGCTTCCCTTCTGACATACATCCCCAACAGTGCGGTCTGGTGGCCATTTTACCACTTTTATGCAGGTTCGAGTTTAAGAGAGGCTTTTTTTTTTACCTTCAGCTGACGGATTAAATCAGATGATCAGTGTGCTTGTTCAGTTATTTTGTGATGCATGTATTTGATTGACACTTATTTACATTCAACTGTAAAATTAGATTTTATTTCTATTATGTTGATTGATAAAATACTTTTCTAAATCATGTAATCAAAAGCTGTCTTTAGTTAGCAGCCCATCTGCCTTATTAGAGATTGTTATGCATGGGATCTTTTAAATAACGAGTCGAGCTGATTTTCAAGCAGTTGAAATGAATGTATTCTTATTGGCTCCACAGAACAGTTGTCCAAGATGGCTCCCAGTGACTGTCCTCATCTAGTTCTGCAAGCTGTGGCTGGACCTCTAGCAGCTGCCACTGCTTCCACCGTCACCAACCCCATGGACGTTGTCAGGGCAAGAGTTCAGGTGATTCCCATGCACACTGTAACACTAAAATCAGACAATAGACTGGTGTGTGTAGTAAACATAGCAATGTGTCACTGAATGTGTTTACATGTGTACGTGTAAACAGTGCCATTTAGCATTTTAATGACTGTTTGTTTGGACAGGTGGAGGGCAGAACATCAATCTTTGAAACTTTTAACCAGTTGATCAGAGAGGAAGGATTCTGGGGGATGACCAAAGGGCTCTCTGCTCGCATAATATCTTCAACACCAACAGCAATAGTCATGGTGGTTGGTTATGAAACTCTTAAAAAACTCAGCCTACGGCCAGAGCTGGTTGACTCCCGACACTGGTAAAACGGGAAAAAAAAAACTTGACAGGTTCTAAGTCATCTCCACTATAACTTTTCCACTCCATCTTATTTGTCGTTTTTCCTTTTGAACTTTCTGCCTTTTGATGCTTTAGTGTGACATAGCAGATTTGATTTAGAGTTTTTATGGAAGTAGTTTTAGGTAATTGTAACATTTCAGCTAGAGCTGTTATTTTAATGGAAAAACACTGCTCAGGTTTGCAATAATCATTGTAAGAGGCACATTAATTGTTCTGAATGATTTTTTAAGAAGTATGAGATCTAACAGATTGAATGTTCTACAAAAAGAGAGTATTTTGTCACTAATTTATTCTAAATCATTGTATAAGTAGTAGTTGAATGGATACAGAATATTTCTTTTAATGTATTTAATTTAAGGAACTCGCTGTATCAGGCTGTCCCCACAGTGTCATTTTGTCAGTAGTAGTGCAATGGATATCATAGTGTAAATCATACTTTTTAAGGTTTATGTGCTGTAACTGTCTCCTCGCATACTATGTTGTCCTTTGAATGTGGGATGTTGTGATGTTTTAATTTGCCAAAGTTAAGAGATATTTAAGGAAAAATCGTGTATCTGTTGTTGATGAAGATGAATAATGAAAACTTCAAGTTAAATTAGGTGTGTGTGCCCTTTAGTTTCAATTTAAGGTTTTAAAGGGATAGTTCACCCAAAAATGAAAATTCTCTGATTTACTCACCCTCATGCCATCCCAGATGTGTGATTTTCTTTCTTCTGTAGAACACAAACAAAGACTTTTAGAAGAATATCTCAGCACTGTAGGTCCATACTATGCAAGTGAATTGTGACCAAAACTTTGAAACTGCAAAAAGCACAAATAATCCGTAAGACTCCAGTGGTTAAATCCATTTCAGAAGTGATCCAATCGGTTTTGGGTGAAAACAGACCAAAACATAACTCCTTTTTCACTGTACATAATGCCATTTCAGTCTCTAGGCACAATCATGGTTTCGAGCTAGATTACACTTCCTAGAACTTGACGCATTTGACCGTTGTACACAGGGGCCTCCATTTTTTCCTGGGAGGCAGCAGATGCCCTAACCCCATCCTAATCCTAACCATATGGAGCCTGTAAGGCTGAGGACCCTGCAAGGAACATTTCTCCCAACGCGGATGCATGCGCTAGAAGACGCTAGGAAGTGTTATCGAGCTTGAAATCATGATCGCAAAGAAGACTGTTGATGTCAAGATTTATTGTGAAAAATAAAACTGATTGGATTTCTTCAGAAGATATGGATTAAACCACTGGAGTCTTATGGATAAATTTTATGCTGCCTTTATGTGCATTTTGGTGCTTCAAAGTTTTGGTCACCATTTACTTGCATTTATGAGTAAATGAAATAATTTTCTTTCTATGAACTATTATTTAAACAGAACATATGATGCAATTGTGTGAGTAGTAATTATATTCTAATCCACATTCCTTATTTATGGTGTCTGTGAAGCTGCTGCAAGGTCTTGAAAGAAAAAAAAAATCACATGTAGATGTTTAATTGGCAAAGCTTATTTAGCACTCCTGGAGTATGCACTTTGCTATTCTATCTGTCACCACTAGGGAGCAGACACTGACAAAGAGTTGCCTGGAAGCACTGTGTATTTTGAAAGCATCTAGTACACTAAACTGAACTGGTCTGCTCCAGTACATAAGCCATCCCAGTAAATCACAATAATCCCAAAACAATCACAATAATAGTTTTGGACTATTAGTTTTATATAGTTTCTGAGGCATAAAAGGGTTTATTTTTTTAATGATTTTTACCTGCAGTTTTATTTTATCCTCATCAGGACTACTTTGGAACCACAGGGCACATACCATACCAGACAGCAAATCAATAGATTTACCTTGAGCAAATTAAACTAGTATATACAGAAGGTTTCAACAAATTAATAGATGATACTAATGACAAATATCATTACAGTAAAATAAAAATAAAAAATCAGAGCTTATTCCCAAAATATCTTTGATGGAAAAAAAAAAAATACACATTTGAAATATAATTTCAGAAATACTGTATGTTGGACATGTGTTGTATAACTGTTGAGCTAATAGAAACATATTAAGATAGGTAAAGGATTCTCTGGAAACCACCTGACTTGATCATATAACTTTATAGATAGAATATTAAACATTGTGATGATCTTATCACATGCCATGACTGCAAAATGTATGTACACAAGTGTCACCTTAAAAACAATAAGGGAGTCTTTGACCAAAAAGTAAATTAACACCTTAATAATGCAAAAATGGACAAGTAAAATGCATTTATACATGATACATTTAAATGGGGTTTCTTGTTGGTACCAAGAGTTTAACTATCCTTCTTGGTGACATAAATTCAAAGGCAATGGATAAACTGAAATAGCTTTTTATGCAAAGATGAATCAGTTTAGACCAAAGGATTTGCTCAGAATGTCTGGGAAGGGAATATTCATTAGTTCAGTTTCAGTACAAGTGCACTGTCCCCTACAGTGTGTTTTTCTTCAGGCAGTAGAGTTTCTTTCTTCTTTGATTTAATGATTAGTGCCAGAGCAGTGCTTCTGTAAAGCCTGGGGGTCACAAATGAGACATGTTTCCCAGTTGCTACATCAATCTGAGGGTTAGAGTTGCTTGAAATCAAACTATGGGAAGGGGTGATGTTACACATTCAAAATGTCTGCATTTTGAAAGATTGCATCTTTAAAACCTGACTTTTTCTGTGTGTAGGAAAGAAGCGAAATCTGCCTGTAGCATACGCTGATTAAAAGTGGAAAAAAACAATAAAAGGTTCAATATCATACCATTTATTTATCACATTTGGGATTGCTTTTTTCTAAAAGCTATGATGTTATAGAACTGAGACGAGACTAAGGCAGTGAAAGACAATGAAGAACACAATAAAAATAAACTGGGACAGTATGTACAGAAACTATACAGGGGTTACAGAAAATGTATATTTACATAGAGAATATGCCATTTCTCTGCCATTACATAATTTTCATGCTCCACATACACCGATCAGCCACAACATTTAAACCACCTGCCTATATTGTGTAGGTCCCCCTCATGCCGCCAAAACAGCACCAACTCGCATCTCAGAATAGCATTGTGAGATGATATTCTTCTCACCACAATTGTACAGAGTGGTTATCTGAGTTACTGTAGACTTTGTCAGTTCGAACCAGTCTGGCCATTCTCTGTTGACCTCTCATCAACAAGGCGTTTCCATCCACAGAACTGCCGCTCACTGGATGTTTTTTGTTTTTCGCACCGTTCTGAGTAAACTCTAGAGACTTTTGTGTGTGAAAATCCCAGGAGATCAGCAGTTACAGAAATACACAAACCAGCCCATCTGGCACCAACAATCATGCCACGCTCCAAATCACTGAGATCAAATTTTTCCCCATTCTGATGGTTGATGCGAACATTAACTGAAGCTCCTGACCCGTAAATGCATGATTTTATGCACTGCACTGCTGCCACGCAATTGGTTGATCAGATAATTGCATGGATGATTGTTGGTGCCAGATGGGCTGGTTTGAGTATTTCTGTAACTGCTGATCTCCTGGGATTTTCACACACAAGAGTCACTAGAATTTACTCAGAATGGTGCCAAAAACATCCTATCTCAGAATGCTATTCTGAGATGCGGGTTGGCGCTGTTTTGGTGACACGGGTGGGACCTACACAATTTTAGGCAGGTGGTGTGTTGTGGCTGATCGATGTATATTAAGGCATATAATATAATCTTTTAGAGTAGAAAACAACAATGGCAAGTTATGAGCATGTTTACTGCAATATGTTGTGATGGGCTGCGACTTGCAGCTGTGATTAACTAGGGCCTCAGGCAAGGAAATGCTGCAAATGATCCATATCTCAGCCAGAACACCATGACACAGACTTTATAACTGGGTCCAAAACCACTATCTTACAGCCTGCAACGGCTATGGTCCACTGAAAAGAGCATTACTGTCCTTTCTCATAACACTCCCTATTTTATGAACTGGCATGATTCATTTTGGTTTTATTTGGTTTCTCTGAATAACATTTATCAGAAAAAAAAAATCCAAATAGTTATCTAACTGTTAGAGTAATAAAAGATGAAAAATGCAATTGCTGAACCACATTATTTTATGGTGCTTCTGTGACATTTTGTCTTATGTGTCAAATTGGTCTTCTGGATGGATCTTGTAGTTGAGCTGCTGCACAAATTGGTCATGCATGAATAATTTCGTAAATGTAGTTGGTTATGTAATGCAAATGTTAAAATTTATCTCAATACAAGTTGTGTGCTATAGTAAAAATGTTTGGATGTCATAAGCAGTGTTGGGTAAGTTACTCAAAAAGAGGAATCCACTACAAATGACTAATTACTTCTCTAAAATTGTAATCAAATTACTTTACTGATAATTTAATGGGGAAGTAATCACATTACAAATTACCTTACTTTTAAGTTGCTTTTCAAAGCAATTTTATCAGAATATTGTTTGTTTTTCTGCTCAACGATTTCAATATGATGTCTAAATTTCATGCTTGTTCGTTGTCGTCACTTCTGCTGTCACAGAAACACAAAGAGATGTACATATAAACATAATTCCTGTTTTAAATGGTTTCTACATAAATAATATTATTTAAGAGAAATGTGTAACCCAAATACTTAAAAGTAATTTACTTTTTGACTACTAAAGTAATTAATTAAGTAAGCCATGTAAAAATCATTTTGCAAAAATGTAGGCACAGTGACATGACTGTATGAGACACGGTTGGGTTTACAACAATGTGAGGATGAGTAAATGATGACAAAGTAATCATTTTTGGGTGAACTATCCCCCACATAATGCAAAAACATGAGAGCTAAGGTGTGATGACTCAATCACTGATTAGTTTGAGGTCAGCATCGCTAAATGAACAAGCAACAGTACTTCAACAAGTACTGCTCTTCACCAAATTAACCCCTGGCCATAATCAAAAAGGGCATTGGGTGCTCCCACTGGGAGTAACTTCCATTAGGTAAAATTCTGAGTGAAAAATGACAGTGGGCATAATAGATGCACTAATGAGTCTGCAGTGTCTATATCTGTAATGTCAGGGGACAGGGTGTTGTCAAACTGGGCCTTGTCTCTTTTGCCGAGCTGGAAGTTGATAGATGTTCTCCATTAGTGTACGTCAGTGGGTGATTTGTGATGTAATCTGGTATGACCTCAAACCGGCTCCATCTGAGCCCCATCAGAGGAACAGAGGTATGATAGAAAGCTTTTAAAACTCTTTGTCGGTTCACAGGCATGGGTGTTCACAGGGTTATTGGTACAGATTACGTAAAACAAAATTGCTTAAAAGCATAGTTGACCCAAAAAAGAAAATCTTGTCATCAATTACTCTCATGTTGTTTCAAACAAGTATGACTTTCTTTTATTCCATGGAACACAAAAGGAGATGTTAGCACTCTACAATGAAAGTAAATTGTGTCTGAGGCTGTTATATTGCATATTTACATAACATAACACAGAAGAAAGTCATACAGGTTTAAAACAATATGTGGGTGAGTAAATGATAACAAAATTTGGTTCCACTTTATATTAGGTGTCTTTAACTACTTTGTAATAACATTAAAAACATGCAGTACAATGTAGTTATTGTGTAATTACATGTTGTTCTGCAAAATTATTATAAGATTCACATTTGCTGCTACTAAGGTTAAGGTACGGGTATATTTAGGGGTAGGGTTAGGGTTAAATTTAGGGGTTAGGGTTAGGTCCAGGATTAGGGGTTAAGGTTGATAGTGTACCTACAGATGTAATTAAATGCAGGTACTTTAAATGTAAGTAAAATGCAACAACACATATGTACATAATAAGTAAATTGTATCAAATGCTTAAGTAAAAAGTAGTTAAAGACACCTTATAAAAAGTGGGTCCCAGAGTTTTTATTTTTGGGTGAACTATCCCTTTAAATGCAATAGTCCATTTACTGGTCCACTGTTAATTAAATGACATTGTAATATAACTTTTACATTTTCTGCATGTTCTTAAGGGAGGGATTTGAAAAGCTAAAAAGGGGCCTTCCATATCATGGTCTTGGCATAGAAAAGTCTATTTTTCGGACCACACATTGGCACAGTCATTGTATAAAAACCAAAGAGAGAAAAGACACATTCACACACACACACGCACATACACTAACATCTAAGGGCCCATACCAAATCAATTGATTGATGGGACAGACAGTGGATGATGAGGGTGAATAAGGGAGTAGGTGGGACCTTTCCTTCTCTTGGACACTTTTTGGGGAAATGACAAAGTGCTCTCTGCCCTCTCTCTACATTAATTATCAACTTCTCTCTCAAAGGCACTTTATCAGAGAATGAAACACCATCAGGACAGGAACAGATCAGACTGCAGAGGAGAAGGAGGAGGAGGAGGAGGAGGGGGTTGTTCGGCCTGGGACCCCTCTTTCTCTCCAGGGGCTTCTGTCCTTCTCTTGTTTCCAAGTGTGCTGCAGGTTGTTTGAGGGAGAAAAAAATTAAAAGTGTGTACACTCCCAATTTTATCAGCTGGACTTATTTTAGCAAATAAGTCTTAGGAATTAATCCTAAGTGCCATAGTAGCACTGTCAAGAAGTTTATAAAGTCTATTGAAAGAAAAGGGAAACCTGTTATAACCTAAATTTATTTTCATCCCAAAGTTGAATGCAACTGAGAGTGGCAGGAAGTATAAACTGACTACTTAACTCTACAAGAGCTTTATATGAAAGTAAATGTGACAGCACGGCTAGTATTAAAGTGATTAGTTCAAGAGTGCGAGATGAATGAGAAGCATTAAAGAAGGGAGGCTTCTGTAAGCCATTACATTCATCTGGGCAGGAGGGAGGGATCTCTGACGTACACCACAGATGCCTGCTATCAGCAGTGGTCCAGAAGGCATAACAGAGAGACAGAAAGAAAGAGAGGGTGACAGTGTAGAAGAGAGAGGAAGAAAGCAACGGAGTTGATACTGACAGGTTGTTAGATCTGGAAAATAAAAAGTGGTGCAAAGCAAATTTTTTCATCTGGTCCCTGAATTAAAAGTAAGGCAAGTTTTTTTAAAGTAAGGCTGATAAAAAGTGAGCAAACATGGCCAATTTCGCAGGAACCTGGAAGATGAAGAGCAGTGAAAATTTCGAAGAACTCCTCAAAGCGCTTGGTAAGAAATCTGCTCAGTTTGACTTTGTCATCATTTTAACCTCCACTAAGTGAGCAGTGTGTATGTAGTGTGATCAGCAGACTATTTTATCCCCTTGTCTAGGCTGCATCGGGGCTCCTCTCTTCTACTGCTTCTTCTTCAATAGTATATTCATGGATTAACTAGTGTGAAGAGTAAATCACTATTATTTTCGGGCTGTTGGGCCGCTTGTTCAGTGTCTTTTGTTTCTTTGGCAGCATGTGTTGCCTGGATTCTTATTCAGATTCTCAAAGCTAGAGACAGTGTAGAGTCTTAGCAAGGGGGACAAAAAATGCACTCTCTACAAGGGCTTCGATTAACAAAAAAATAATAATAATAATAATTAATGTGATTGTTTAATACCAATAAAAACTTAAAGCATAGCTACTATATTAATGATTTAGAACTGTTTCTTATGATTTGGAGAAATTGTCTGATTGAGTCTTGTAAGACTTTTTGCTTGTAAGATATTTTTCAAGTGAAAAAAGAAAGTCATTGTGAATAAAATTGAAGCTTGCGGTTCCATAGAAAACTGCTCATCCTCTGAGATGTTTCCAGGCAAAGAGAAGAGAATTGAGTGTATTCATGCAACTAATCAGACAGTTACTCACCTTGATTGTTTACACTACAATCATGTGGCAATAGTTCCAATACGATTGTAATTAGTCCTTGCAGAGATTCCACATTGTCTAACAAGGCACAACACAAGGCCAAGAGCCAAGGCATTCCTTCCAATCAACACTCTGTCATTGCAAATCCTTATTTGCAACATCTGCTGATAACAATCTGCTCTGTGGTGACTTGATAACTATTTATGCAGAAAATGGCACAGCACGGCTCTATGAATGCTTGCTTTGCCCCAGTTACTAAAATCAGTCAATCACTCATTTAAAAAAGAAACATGAAAGCCACACAGATGCAATTCAGATATTTCTTTGCCCTGGTATCTACTGCAGCAGATTCAAATAGATGATGTAAGTACACCCATCTTGGGGAAATTAGTGTGATCTATGCTAGAGGATAATTACAACATGAAGAATCAAGAGACATTTGAGAGTGAAGAGAGTGTTTATGGAGATATTTGATTATTAAGAACTTGACATGATTATTGTATACAATATATTGTGTATATATTTATAAAGCCACTTATCATTAACCACGTAGAGCCTTTAGGTGCTCCTACTCTTTGCTTTAATGACATTAAACAGAATACTTTGCAGAAGCAAAGTGACTAAATTGGCATCATTAATTTAGCATAATATATGCAATACAGGGGTGAACGCTATGCTGAGAAAGGTAGCCTGTGCAGCAGCCTCAAAACCCCATGTGGAGATTCGTCAGAATGGTGAGCAGTTCTACATCAAAACTTCCACTACTGTTAGGACCACAGAAATCAAATTCCAAATAGGAGAAGAGTTCAACGAGGAGACTGTGGATGGTCGGAAATGCAAGGTAATTTCAGCTTTGGAGTTTGATTTGTTCATTTTAGAATTAGAATCTCTTTTATTCACCAGTATATGTGAGATGCCAGAATTTACCTTGGGCACATTGGAAATCTGCTCAACATGCAACAACAGACACAGTTACAATGGTAACACTTTACAGTTCCATTCGTTAACATTAGTTAATGCATTAGGTATCATGAACTAATGCACAATATATTTTTTTCAGCATTTCTTAATCTTTGTTAATGTTAGTTAATAAAAAATACAATTCATTGTTAGTTCATGTTAGTTCATATTGCATTAACTGATGTTAACATATACAACCTTTGATGTAAAAAATGTATTATATGTTGAAATTCACATTAACCAAGATTTCAAAAATGCTGTAAAAGTTTGGGATGATAACAAATGGAACCTAATTGTAAAGTGTTCCTGTTAAAATAAACACAATGAGGAATGTACACATTGAAATATACAAAGTTTAACACAATATACACATTACAATATTAACTGCACAATATACAGTCTACAATGTATACAATAGAGGATACACTGAAAAAATATTAACCTAAAAATGTGTTTTGTGTGGTAACATCTAAATTAACTGGGTTTATTCAAGTCAAAAGCATTTAACATCACTGCATTACACCAACAAACCTAATCTTAAGGGTTAGAATGGGTGGAAATAATGTAACATTTGCAGGTTACAACATCTTACTTTTTGGAATAGAAATAGTGAGTATCCAGATGTGTAAAGTGTGTGGAATGTATGTGTGCGTGAATGTGCACAGCTTGAAAATCGTTTTTTTTTTGTTTTTTGTTTTGTTTTTTTAATTTATAATTTATTTTTTAGTTAAATAAGAAAGATATTCTTCTAATATATATATATATATATATATATATATATATAAAAAATAGAACCAGAAGACCATAGCGTACACTGAAAAAATGTTAACTTAAAAATTGTACTTCATGTGGTGCCATCTAAATTAACAGGTTTCATTCAAGTTTACTTTACACATTAGGTTACATGAACAAAACTAATTTTACAAATTAGATCAGGTTGACCGTTTACAGTGTAGTACTGTGTATTGTCTTAATTACTGTTTATAGGTTAAGGAAACTCTAAATAGACAGTTTGTGGTAGTGCAAATCTCTCCGACACCTATTATAAGACAGGTCACAGACAGTTTGGTAAATTAGATTATATGACACACAAGCCCCTCAAAGCAATACAGTAGGCTTATCTAGCCTAGCTTAAGTCAACCTTATGTCTTCAACCTTTTATGGATCTTTTAAAGGGATTCTCACTCAAATGGTTTCACCCATCAGATCCAGCACAGATAAGATAATGTTTGCATACTGAAGAATTGATGAGTGCTGATATGAAGGGATTTGTTTCCTGAGAGCATATATTTCATTCTGATCTTGTCAGCACATCAGCAGCTGTTAAGAGGGCAGTGGGTATCAGTAGACCAAACTGTTATGTGTTGGAGAACTTTTTTTAACAAGCTAACCTTTGCAACTGCTGCATTTTTATGGGCAAATAAAAGTTACCACAGGTCTTGCACAAAATATGCATCTGTTTTAGACATAAATGGACACCCAAACTGTTTTGGTGATTTGGATTTCAACATAAATCACTCAAAGTTAAGCCTTTTTATTTAATAATTTAATTATATGCAGCACAGACAATTTTAGTTAAACAAAGAGGTTGATGAGTAGAGAGAAATTAGTAAGTCCACAGGCAGTGAAGAATCACAAAAGCTATATTATATAAACTGGTATTAACAGGGCTAGTCAGAGGGGTTATACTCAAGAGTGAAATATAACTGTGACTCATCGCAATGATGTAGCAGGTCATCTGTGGTGGTCATCTTTCCCCATTACTCATTACTATTGATTCACATCCTAAAATTAATGACCTAAGAGAGTTTTGATGTGGTTAGTAGATTCATAATTTGTCAGTGGAGTTTTTAACATGAATATTAAGGGTTAAAAATTATATGAATGTATAAGACAATGTGTGTATCTTATGTCATGTATCTCATGCTCCCTTGCTCCCTATTTAGTGAATGACTTAACCTTCAGTGTGCTGTCTGTCTACACTGGTCTCATAACAGTTTGAAATGTACCTTATTTTCATCCTAACTCCATGTAAAGCCTCTGAAAGCAACATTTTTCAGCTTTTGGATGAACCCATTGATTCATTAGTGTGATAATGCACAGTAAATATAGGATTTCTAAGGAAAAAATGCACTAAAGAACACATTAGTGTACATTGTGTTTAGCAGCGTGGCATTTCGCTATAAATCTTAAAAAATTAAAAAATATATTGGATGAAACTAAAGACTATCTTTTGACTCAAACAGGTTTCAATGTAAAAACTTAATCAGGTTTCTTACCAGATGTAGTTTTGTTGGCTTTTCTCCCAAAGACAAACTCTGCTGTGGTCAGCGCCATGTTGTTTTGTCACGACTCCATGCATCTAAATTTTAAATCTTTACTGACAGTACAGAATCTCCTGAACTGATGTTAGTCAGTTTAAATTAATTGTATTAAAGACAAAATACAACGTCCATGCGTGTGTGTGCCGGGTCACACAAGGTTAAACACATTTTTGAGTCACGAATAGCATGACGTTTTTTTCTTAGGGTTACTCCATTTGAAAGGAATGAAATGTGACTTTTCATTTTTAAATTTTTTTTAAATATCTGATATTTTTTAAAACTTCACACAAAGTCATGAGAGTTGAAAGGGGTCCTCTCTGGGGGGGGGGGGGATGAGCATCACATCATTGACCCACATACAGAGACAGATGTCCATCTTCATAGGGCTTTGTTGTGTTGTGAGATTGCCATTATCCTGTAATTGTTCACAGAGCGTGGCCACATGGGAGTCGGAGAACAAAATAACCTGCAGGCAAACCCTTGTGGATGGTAACGGCCCTAAAACGTACTGGACAAGAGAGCTGCGAGGGAATGAGCTCATCCTGGTGAGGAGTTTTTTTTAATCTGCAGGATTTTAAGCCATTCAGAAAGATCTTTTTAGACAAAGCCACTATTTTTGCCTCTTATTCTCTCACACTGGAGGTCTCTAAGCGTGCTGATCATTTAAATTTGTCTCCTTTCCTGAGAAAAACAATTAGACAAATTCCATTCAGCTTTACGATTACTGTCACCCATCAGAAACGTCTCTGGTTGCCTGTATTCGTGGATTTTATTTATTTGTTTGGAATTTAAACAAAAATGCAGCATGGGTTAACATCTGGCCTTCTCTGTTTCAGAGGCCAGATGGACAACAATAAACTGGCCTTATAACTAGGGAGAGGGTTTTATTACTGGCTTTATTCACTGGCTTTGCTGCCCCTGAGGGACATCAAATGTCTTCCTTTCTCGTTCAGATATCTATTGTAAACTTTAAAGTGGATCTTTGAAAGATTTTCAGTGGGTCTTTAATATGATTTTCACCATTTTTCACATGGGTCACTGAAAATATGTGCCATAAAAGCAGTTCATATGCATTAAACAAAGGTAACTTCTGAAAGACTAGTTAACAAGACATAGAGCAGTATCCTCTGCAAAACCTACAAGATTTTATTAATGCAAGACAAAAGTTGATTTTATTTAAGTTTAAGTAGCATGATATGCTATGTGTAGCTCATAATGGCTTTATAAAACACTTGTTAAGCCAAGGCCCAATTTTGTATTTGGTTATTCCAATATATTCCAGTAAACAGTTGTTAAAATTTCCATAGCTAAACAGTAGCTCTTATTAAAAAATAAATTACCTCAACAGAGGAATATGCTGGACCATTAACACAGCACAACTTGTGTCCAGTCATATTTCTGGTACATTAAATGCACTCATGGACCTTGACACAGTTGATGGCATTGCAGCACGCAAAACACAAGACATGTTGGAGTCACATCTGTGGCTTATTAGACATAGTAGTTAATGTTATGCATCGCAGCAAAATGGTGATGCATTTGGCTCACATCAAAGCTCCTTTAAGCTTATGAGTGAAGAGAGGCTTGTGAATGCATTGTGGTGAATAAGAGGTGATTCATGTCTTCCCCATTCAGCACCAGCTGTTTTGTCATTAGTTGAATAATCACGCAATCAAGAATTAGACCAACTGCAACTTATTTTTAAACGACTCACGTTGCGAATGAATGTAACCTTTGCTGTTGGTACAGCTTTTGTTTTTGAAATTAAAATCTCCTTATGAATTTAAATCCATTTATTTTTTAAAATCATGTTTTTAAATAATTTCTGTGATTCCTGAGACATTGGACTAAACCAGGTGCAACCTCCTGCTTAATCCATTGTCTCACAAAATGTTTTCCTTGCAATCTCTCAGTATGAGTCAACACTGTCAAATACAAAGACAATATATACTGTCCAGTGTTTAGAATAAATAGTGATTCATTTTTTGATGCATAAATTAATGAAGAATAGATGATGGATTTTGAACAGATTTTCAGCTCCATCTATTGAACTGTCACCAGATACTCTAACAGTGTTGACAGCTTATAATGTTTACAAAACTGAGTGGCTTTTTAAAGCATTTTTCAGTTAAATTATTTCTCGCATCCCAGCTTAATATATAGAGTTAACTATAAGTAAGCTATTTGTTGGTTGATTTCACCTAAAAGTGGCTCTGTGACACTATCAAAAGTTTGCTCTGCTTGTTTGAGTCCACACATTTCCAAAATGTAGAATGTCAGAGGAAGAGTCATTTATACTCATGTAGAAAGCCATACCTGATTGGACGAATCAGTAATAATCATCAGGAAAGCGCTATCTGATTGGTTGCATAAACTGTGACCTATCCCTAACCCTAACCAACTAGGGGTGCGTTTCCCATACAACGGCGTAACTCACTGCGTAACCACCATAGTACGATGCATCAATGTAGAAATTAACTAGCTACTCACAACTGTTTCCCGAAACCATATAACTTGGTTGCATCATTGTAGAAATTAACTAGCTACTCACAACTGTTCCCGAAACCATATAACTAGGTTGCATCATTGTAGAAATTAACTAGCTAGTCACAACAGTTTCCCGAAACCGTATAACTGGAACCACGTTGGTTGAGCTGTCATTAATGATGTTACTCAGGGGGTGGGGTAATAACTTCCACAAATATTAAATCATAACAGCTCATTTACACGTACACCAGAAAGCCGTTTAATGCAAGAAAGCTGCTGAAGAAACGAAAGTGGCATGCACTTTATAATGCGACAGATGCATTGCGCTGCAACAGATGGGTTTCCCTCTTCATTACACTGCGCATGTGACGATTCAGAACGACACATTCTGCAAAAACCCGGAACAAACTGTTTTCTTAAATGCATGTAAACATGGTCAAAGTGTTGACAGAATGAAAGTATATAGAGTAAAAGATATAGAAGCCTCAGTGGAGTGAAACAATGTCCACACAGCAAACTAACAAGGAACTATGCTTCTAATCATAGGTGGACAGCTGTTTTGGGAAACACCAAATCGTTGAACTATGTTGCTAACGATGGAACTTGTGACTTTGGTTGGCTAACAATGCTTTTTGAAACGTACCACAGGTAGTGCTTTCCCCATAAATATGACTCCAACCCGACACAACAACATTAGCTCAAACCATGTTGTGTTTGAGTCTGTTTCCAAAACAAACTTGTACAACCAATGGAAGATGGTGACATTTTTCTGGAAACTGTTTGAAAACAGTGACTATTTTTGCAATACAGTTTAGTGATACTAACTACACACTAGCTTCGAAATATTTTTTTTATTTCTCTTCCTTTGTCAGAACATTAGTAGTCTAGTAATGGCTACTAGGTCAATGGCACGAGTTATGGTCTGATAAAATGGTTAATTTGCATTAAGAACACTCTAGTGATCAATTCGAATTAATTTTAAAGTGGAAATGTTTTTTTTTTTTTTTTTTTTCAAAACTAATGAGACTCCCTTGTCTCAAGAATCAGATTTGCCTGGTGTACCAAAACACTGTGTATTATAAATGGTTTACACAAACTTTACATCAGCATCACTAATTTCCCCTCCGTAATGCTTCACGCGTGTAGCGCTTGGTAAAATGGCCACATAACCATAAATCTGGCATCATGCAGCAAGGTTGCTGGCAGTGACCCAGAGCAGACTGTGCAAATAGACCTAATTGATCATGTTACATGTAGGAATGTTGGCAGTGTGTAGGGGCCTGACACTCCTCTTTCTAATGTCTCCAAGGGCACTGCTGTACACAGCAGATGGCCTGTCCTAACACCATTTTTTAAAGAGTGCGTGAGGTGGTCTCTCTTCATGCTCTGGAGTGCAGATGGTGTATGCTGTTGTCAGCTGCTCCAGTTCTGTTTAGTTGTGCTTTTTAAATGCCAGTAAAGATGGAAGGCCAACATCAAGCTGCCAGAGGGAGCCAGTTCTCTTCCTATTCCTATGCTTGACATGAGTGATGGCTTATCACTCTCAAACCTGAGACTGGATCTGTCAGACTTCTCCAGATCCACTGAGGGCAGATACCAATCAATACATCAGTAAAAGCATTACAATGATTCCAACAAGCAACATATGTACAGAGCTGGTGTTACTTACAGTGCTAAAACTTTTCCCTTGTCAGAGCAAGCTCTATTTTGTTGCTCTTCAGTATGGAAGCCCCAAACTACAATGCGGTTGACTAATGTCGCTATGACTGCTATGAGATACTGGACAATTTCTCCTCAGGTGTTTAGACAATGGCATAGATTTTGTTTGAATATTGGGCGGGGGAGGGGAGGGGGGCTCCAAGTGTGAAACTTGGGGGGTGTAGTGTGTCTGGGGGCATGCTTCCCTGTATTTTTCTTTGTAAATAACTTTGTCACTACTTAATTTAATTACTATCTATCTATCTATCTATCTTGGTACTAACATTGGGAAATAATACAAGTTTAATTTATTCTTATACTATAATAATAGCAGGACTGCATCATTAACATCTAAAGGCCAAAACCCCTTTAGCCATCAACCCATCCTTGAAATATATTAAGAGTCCAAGCATTTATGATCAAAAGATTGTTTCATTACATCACATTATATAGTGCATAATAACTGTTGCAATGAATGCACAGTTAAATACAAATATATATTCATAACATAATCTTAAATATTTGTACACTGTGTATATGATCAAACATTCCAACCAAAGGTTGCACTAGAAAAAAATCTTTATCCGTCACCCTGATGGACTGAGTTGTAACATTTCCGTCATGGTCTATTTTTTTCTATTATACTTGTTTTCATTTCATAGGTACTAAGGCTACATTCAGGGTGTAGCATCCATTATAATGGTATATACATGAAGAAGTTTACATACAATTAGGTTGAAGTCATTAAAACTCATTTTTTAACCACTCCACAGATATCATACTAGCAAACTATAGTTTTGGCAAGTCGTTTAGGACATTGACTTTGTGCATGACATGAGTAATCTTTCCAACAATTGTTTACAGACAGATTGTTTCACTTTTAATTGACTATATCACAATTCCAGTGGGTCAGAAGTTTACATTCACTAAGTTAACTGTGCCTTTAAGCAGCTTGGAAAATTCCAGAAAATGATGTCAAGCCTTTAGGCAAGTAGCTTCTGATAGGCTAATTGGAGTCAATTGGAGGTGTACCTGTGGATGGATTTTAAGGCCTACCTTCAAACTCAGTGCCTCTTTGTTTGACATCATTGGAAAATCAAAAGAAATCAGCCAAGACCTCAGAAAATTGTGGACCTCCACAAGTCTGGTTCATCCTTGGGAGCAATTTCCAAACACCTGAAGGCACCACGTTCATCTGTACAAACAACAGTACGCAAGTATAAACACCATGGGACCATGCAGCCATCATACCGCTCATGAAGGAGATGCATCCTGTCTCCTAAAGATGAACATAGTTTGATGCGAAAAGTGCATATCAATCCCAGAACAACAGCAAAGAACCTTGTGAAGATGCTGGAGGAAACAGGTAAACAAGTATCTATATCTACAGTAAAACAAGTCCTATATCGACATAACCTGAAAGGCTGCTCAGCAAAGAAGAAGCCACTGCTCCAAAACCACCATAAAAAAGCCAGACTACAGTTTGCAAGTGCACATGGGGACAAAGATCTTACTTTTGGAGAAATTTCCACTGGTATGATGAAACAGAAATTGAACTTTTTGGCAATAATGACCATCATTATGTTTAGAGGAAAAAGGGTGAGGCTTGCAAGCCTAAGAACACCATCCCAACCGTGTAGCATGGGGTGGCAGTATCATGTTGTGAGGATGCTTTGCTGCAGGAGGGACTGGTGCACTTCACAAAATAGATGGCATCATGAGGAAGGAAAATTATGCGGATATATTGAAGCAACATCTCAAGACATCAGCCATGAAGTTAAAGCTTGGTCGCAAATGGGTCTTCCAAATAGACAATGACCCCAAGCATACCTCCAAAGTTGTGGCAAATTGCTTAAGGACAACAAAGTCAAGGTATTGGAGTGGCCATCACAAAGCCTGATCAATCTAATAGAAAATGTGTAGGCAGAACTGAAAAAGCATGTGCGAGCAAGGAGGCCTGCAAACCTGACTCAGTTACCCCACTTCTGTCTGGAGGAATCGGCCAAAATTCCAGCAACTTATTGTGAGAAGCTTGTGAAAAGCTACCCAAAATGTTTGACCCAATTTAAACAATTTAAAGGCAATGCTACCAAATACTAACAAACTGTATGTAAATTTCTGACCCACTGGGAATGTGATGAAAGAAATAAAAGCTGAAATAAATAGTTCTCTGTATTATTATTCTGATATTTCACATTCTTAAAATAAAGTAGTGATCCTAATTGACCTGAAATGTCAGGAATTTTGAAAAACTGTGTTTAAATGTATTTAGATAAGGTGTATGTAAACTTCTGACTTCAACTGTATAATAGATATTGACTCCCCAAGTGTGGTGAAACCAAAGAGTTCTAAGGTGAAAATTCTACCTGTCAATCAACCGCTGCACAAAAACAAGATTTTTAAACTTTGTCGATTACGTGTGGCTTTAAAAGGAAATAATCGTCCAGTCGGAAAATGTAAAAAAAAAAAAACAAAAAAAACAAATTGCATACATACCTGTATATGCACAAGTTTACGGAACTATTTAAGAGTGTCTGATATCAACATAAAGTGACAGATTAGAAGCACACACACATCTGAAGCTTAGTTAAGACAGGTACTCCACTAAAATTACTGAGAATTCTGCTCTAAATGTAATGTTTGCACTTAGATTAAATGCATGTATAGTTGGCAGAAACAATACACCACTTTTTTTGCGTTTAATTTTTAATGCAGTAACACTTTGACGTAGTGATTGATGTATGCAATCATGAAATCAGAGACCCTCTCCCTGAAATCCGAACACAACTGGTCAAAAGAGACGCATATTATCAGGTGCAGTCCCCCCCCCCCCCATAAAGATGTCTATAGCCTATAACATTAAAGTTATACAAATGCAGGTATATAAATACATAAATACATACAGTGAAGTGCACATGCGCTTAAGTTGTTTCCACCTTCGTCTCCTGTTGTTCACTAGCCTTCGTAAAAGCAACCACCCAATGGTGAGTGTTGCCACCTTGTGGTTCCAATAATCATTACAAATAATTCCTGGCACATGTGCAGACTATGCATATAGAGAATATGCGGTCAGTGAAAATGGGTTAGCATGTGTACAGTGCTCTAGCGCTCTGCTTAAGACATTTACGTCACTCTCCCTGTACACATTTGCTATATCGTACATGTAAAAACCAAAGTATACTTTGGGCTTAAGAATTTTTTGTTACCTTGCGGTTCAGGGCTTCCTTACCCCAGTGTCGCATGTACTCAGTCTATGACACTGCAGAGTCACATGGAACTAAATGAACTGTGAAAGAATAAATGAGTTCATGACATTCTCTCTATTTATTTTTTTTGATTGCTCAGACCTTTGGGGCCGACGATGTGGTGTGCACACGGATTTACGTCCAGGAATGAGCACCAGGATGAACTGGATGGAGTGATAATCCGGCACTTTCAACTTTAGAAGAATAACCTTATTTTGTCATTAACTTGCACTATAGTGTGTTAGTTGATACTTTCTTCTGTTTAAAGACTTACCATATTTGTCTACTTAGTGTACTCATTAGATTATAATTTTTATGTTTCTTATTATGTTAAAAAATACAGTGTTAGTTATATTCAAGATTATTTGCCAAACATTTAGAGCAATTTACTAAAATACAACAGTTTACTGCAACCATATTTCATTGTCTTGTCTTTTTTTATTCATTGATCCTGAAATAATAAAGACACTTACTTGTAGTTATTAGTGATATGAGTGTAAACTTTTCTTTTTACCAAACTTAAAACCAGCATGTTTTACTTACAGAAAGGGATATAATATTATCCTTACCTGATGTGACTATCATATTTTTATTTTACATGTAAAAAGCCTATACAAATTTAAATGTTCTCAATAGCAAAGCGTGTTAATCTAATTATTAGAGACAATAAAATATTCCCTAAAAAGTAAAAGTGCAAAAAGGTGAAAACGTGGCATGGCTAATGGCTTTCATGCAGGGTCAAAAGAAAGCTTTGGCATCCTACTCTCCAAGTGGAAATCTCATCGTTTTCCATTTTATGCTTTGTGATTTATGGACCTAGAAAGCCTTTTACGACCCATTTCTCCTGCTTAACTACACTATGGGGCCAAATTTTATTAAATAATGAGCCATTTTTAACAAACACCTATTCCTCCTCTGTGAGTTAAATACCACCATAGGATTTCTATTACTCTCCTTGGTCCTAAAACCCAATGGGATTTTTTTTCTTTCATTGAACTATAAAAGGTTTATTTTCTTTAACATTAAGTGTTACAGCTGATAGTTCATTGCATTTCCTAACAGAGAAAACTATAGAAAAGGAGTATGAGAACTCTTGCCTTTCAAATTAATAACTGCATGCTTTAGTGTGATGATAGGATGTTTTGTAATGTTTTAAGTCAACTTCATAGTCACAGTGAGGAACATTACACTGTGCCCGAGATTATGCAAATGCTCCCTCTGCAGCCAGTGTGGAAAACTACAGAGCATTGTTTCAGTAAATCAGTAAGCAAGCAAGCATGCATTATTGATTTCATTAAAACTTAAGTTAGAATTTCAGCTCGACACACATCAGGGTAATCTACTACAATTCTGGTTTATTTCAATCTTTAAAACAATAATGAATAATATAAAAGGGCTGTACATGAGAACATAGAAACATGCCATCATTGCCATCTTTAAATATGTTTTTACAAATTTGTCAGCACTAACCCAAGCCTTAGAGCACCTAAGTGTCCCAAGTTCCTTTTCCAGACTTCTCATTATAAGAGTGCAAAATGGGACCAAACAGAATCATTTCGAAGTTCTACTCAGAACACAGGCAGTGATATCACATATATTAATACGAGTTCAGATAAGGGCCAAATATAGTGCCATGAAAAATGATCCAATACAGCATTTCAGGTTCTGGACAAACTCAAAGCTGTCGAAACGAATATTTCCATGACCACATAAAGAGAGGAGACAGAGTGACCAGACAAAAACACTTTAAACAAGAACTACCTTTGGTAAGAATAGTCATAAAGTGTTTTCTAAAACATCCCAGCATTAGCTTCCTCCAATGAGTTGATAAGGAAGTCTAACAACAGAACTACATAACAGTGAAGGTTCTCAGAATATAAACAGTCTGGCATATTTACATTGTATTTACATTACAACAGCGTTATGTAACTGTACTTATTCTGGTGATCCTGATTGACACTTTGTGGCTGGTATTTTAATTAACAGTAATACCTTCATTAATGGTGCTGTTATTAACCTGTGAAGAGAGACTTCTGAAATAGACCTTGATTACATTTTGTGTAGACTGTGAACAATACACTGTAGAAATTCACATAATCAGTCCTGGTTTAGCTGCATAGCCTGACACAGAGGCTTTTTTAAACTGATTAGAAATGTTCTGTCATTGTCTGACATCCTCTTATTTTTTAGCACATATGTGGTTACAGTTAACCACAAAAGACATATTGCTAATCAACTACTATTCACCTTGAAGAGATGAAAAATAAGAAAACAATATACAAATGGGCATGGACTTGACCTATATTTGTAAACCATCCTTTACAACAAAAAGATGTACTTTTTGTTTTGAAAACCAACTAGATTTGCAGCATTTGCAAGATTCCATACGTATAATCTTGCCCCCATGATTGAAGGACACTAATTATCTGGCTATAAAGTCCAGGAGAAAAAAAGACTCAGATCTAAAAATTTTAAAAGGTAGAAATAAAAATAAAAAAGAGTGAGCAATCTCCAACGAACTCAGTGGCGGTCAAATTTTAATTTCAGTGCTACTTCAGTCATCATAAAAACAACATAAAATGGGGGACCCTCCCCCCTCTTGAAAACTTGAGCTTTACAACGTAGTGCTGTAGGTGACTTTATATTTGTTGATGTTCTGAAAGTGAAGGATCTTGGGCTCACAGACGGTTCTGCAGGGCAGCAGCCCCTCCAGACCCTCTCCCATCAACCACTTGTAAGTAGTGGCAGCCATGTCACTGGTCACATGGTCTTTCCGCCACCTATCCAGCCACATCTGAAAGCGCTGGTGCAGACGAGTGCTTACTCGCTGGTGAGACTGAAAATAATCAAGCCAAAAATAAATAAATAAATAAATAAACCATCAATAATGAAGCTTCTTGAGCTATTGGCCCTGTTTACACATGGTATTAAAGGAATATTCTGGGTTCAAAACAAGTTAAGCTCAACTGACAGCATTTGTAGCATAATGTTGATTGCCACAAAAAATAATTTCGACTCACCCCTAATTTTCTTAAAACAAAAAAGCAAAATTCTGGGTTACAGTGAGGCACTTACAATGGAAGTCAATGAGACCAATCCATAAATGTTAAATTACTTACCGTTTAAAAAGTATAGCCACAAGACAAACAATATACGTGTTAACATGATTTTAGTTTGATAAAATCACTTACAAGCCCTATAGCCAATTTTACAACTTCATTGCCATGACTAAAAATGATGATTTAAACAATTTTACAGCTCAAATAATAAAAAGAGTTTTAACAGAAGAATAAATGTAAGTGCTTTTATAAAATTATATGCTTCATATTTCTGCCATTAAATCCTCCAAAAATTGGCCACATTCACTTCCAATGTAAGTGCCTCACTGTAACCAAAATAAAGAAGATTAAGTTTTTTTTAAAGGAGGAATTGTGAACGAATTTTTTTTTTTTTTTTTGTGGTAATCAACATTATGCTGTTGATTGAGCTTAGCTTGTAATGAACTCAAAATATTCCATTAAAGGGATAGTTCACCCAAAAATAACAATTCTCTCTTTATTTACTCTCCCTCATGCCATCCCAGAAGTATATGACTTTCTTCTACTGAACACAAACGAAGAGTTTTGGAAGAATATTTCAGCTCTGTAGGTCCATACAATGCAAATGAATGGCTGTCAAATTCTTTAAGATCCAAAAATCACATATCCATCATAAAAGTAATCCATACGACTCCAGTGGATTAATAAATGTCTTCTGAAGTAAAATGCTAGGTGTGTGTAAGGAATAGATCAAAAATTCACAAGAGTCGAGGTAACACAGCCTCTCACGTGATGTAAGCGGGTTGGCAAGCTCATGCGAGAACTGACGTGTGAAATACGAAAAAATACGGAAGCGCAGTGTAGTCCCCATTCGGCTGGTTTGGACAACTCAACTGTGGCGCCATCTTGGAACGGTCAACAAGGACAGCCATTTGAATAGGTTTGAATGCAAGTGAATGGATGAGATGCCTCAGACCGAGCTCCTTTCTCAGACCGCTTCATAAACTTTTTGTATGGAAACAGTATCGGGGTCCATAAGAACAGCTGCTAATAAGGTATCTACGCATTACTATCTATGCAGAGGCTTACACACGTCACACGAGAGGCAGTTTGAACTCCACCCTCGCCAACAAGCTGGCCAAAATTTTTAGTAAAAAAAAAAGTTTTAAATATTGATCTATTTCTTACACACTTAGCGTTTTGCTTCAGAAGACATTAATTACTCCATTGGAGTCGTATGGATTACTTTCATGATGGCTAAACGGTCACCATTCACTTGCATTTTATGGACCCTCAGATATTCTTCTAAAAATCTTTGTTTGTGTTCTGCTGAAGTCATACATTTGGGATGGCATGAGGGTGAGTAAATAATACAAATTTTCATTTTTGGGTGAACTATTCCTTTAAGATCGTTTTTGTCGTGTGGCTATACTTTTGAAACGGTTGCAATGGTATGGATTGACCCCATCCACTTCCATTGTAAATGCCTTACTGTAACCCTGATTTTTGCTTTTTTTAAAGAAGGGACAAGTCAAAATAAATTTTTGTAGTAATCAATATTATGCCACAAACGCTGTCGATTTAGCTTAATTTGTATCAAACCCGGATTATTCCTTTAATGTTTACACTTTAGCACAGTCTATTTGTGATTGGAACATATGAAGATCCGTACTTACTAGGTGTAAACGGTGCCATTGATCAACAGTTTTTTGAGATTTTAAGGCAGTCTCCATTCTTCCATCGTCTACATACCTGATGCGCTCTCAGTTGTGCTGTGCGTCGATACATGTAGTCTTCTGACTTGAAGACATACACCATCTTGTAGGAGTTGAGCTTAAACATACACTCCATCTTTGAGTCCTCACTGCCCTCTGAGGATTTCTTGGCTGATTCTTTGGCCTCTCTCATCTGCATCTCTTGGCCTCTCTGGCACTTCCGGATCCGCCTGAGGTTCCTTTAAAAGAAATGGCAGATAGCTTTTTATTACTTTGTTTGAAACCTAGTCTCTTAAATTCAATGCAAATGCTATCAAACAAGCTAAGGCTCAGCATCTGACAGAGTAAGGAGAAGATCCCAATTAAGAAAAATTATGCACCAATGCAACTGTCTACAGTGCACCTTGGTCTTAACAGATATGACAAAACAATCTCCATTGAAAACTCATATCCATGGCAAAACCATTTTGATCAAGCACCAAATCCAGATTTCTAGGAAAAAAGGATGTGTAATTTTCCTGCTTCAATTAAAGACTAAAATTAAAAGTATACTTACCAATGGTTACAGATGTGAATGGGCATAGAAACCATGACTGTTATTTTGAATTCAGGAGTTCACTTAGAGAAACAAGCCAATCGTCCCAAAAAAAGAAACCAGGTAGGCAATAAGGTTAAAAGGCCAGGATATGGGTTGACATTCTGCATTACGCATTGCATTAAGACCATGCACTAGAAATGTTTGATGCATTACTTTTCTTAGCAAAAACAGTAGAGCAATGTCATCTACTCAACCTCACACTGCACATAAACAGAAAAAAAACAACAACAAAAAAAAAAACTCAAAAGCAATTAATCAATCCAAAAAAATATAAATAAAAATGAACGCAATTTTGATTGTCTTTTTCTGGATGAACAAGGAGACATCAGAGCATCTCTCCAGCACTGCACATAAAACATGCATGAAAGAAAAATAAAAAGAACAAGCAAATCAAACACCCTCCCATGCTATAGCTTGAAGGTCTTTTGGAAAGAAATACACGCACATTTGAGGATACAATTCAGACCAGAATTTTATTGACAAGCCCCTCTCTGAAATACAGCCGTCTTTGTGTCAGATCACGGTGAGTTCAATTTTGAGTCTCCACTTTGTAAACTGACAACCCCAATCCAACTTAAGAGAGAATCAGCAATGGGAGGACACAGCATCTCAGAGATCTCAGCATACAAGGTCTACTAAGAAAGTCCTAACAATGAAATCTTACAGACTATAAAAAACATTTATACACATTGATGAAATCAAGTGACATACAGAAATATATCTGGGAATAGAATTACACAAACAGACCACAGCACACTTTATGTGAGAAAGCAAAGAAGTTTTCTGAAACCCATGAGTGGGCCGTTTTTAAAAGTTTCTGAAAATCTGTCAAAAGGAAAGTACAGATCTGAAAAGAGAACTCTGCTTTTTAAAAAATGACCAACATATCAAAATGCACAGTCTTCAGCCTCTTTAGAAAGATGCACTTGAAAAGAATATAATTAAGCAACCAAACCCTGTTAAGAGCAGGATATAAAAACAGCTTCCACATTCTCAGATGAAAAACAAATATTATAATGAAATGAATGGTCCACCTCTTTACCAATAATCATTAAATGTGTAATAAAGTCTCAATAACAATTTTACCTTAAAATTCAAAAATCGGTGCACATAATTTTAGATAACACCTGCAAACATACTCCACAAACATCATACTTACAATTCATAAATAAAGGGTAAATAACCTATATAACTGTACTGTGGCCACATCTGAGCAGAGAAAAACAGCCTAACATTGAGTTTTCATTAAATAGGTTCTCAGTAAAGTGCGAATGCAAGCAGGCAGAGAGCTCATGTGTGCTTGGGTGGGAAAAACAAAACACCAGGCGATTACAAACAGGCAGGACTTTTACACTGTGACTCCCAGACATTTCCCAAGACCACCATAAGCATTCCTCTGATGTTTCTGTCTTGAACTGATGCTGTATGGGATGGGGGCAAGTTTAAAGGACTCATGGCCCTGAAGATGGGTGTACTTGACTGAGCCTCACCTGGGTAGAAACACAGGCTTCTGGGAGAGGTGCTCAAGCAGCTCTGGAGATGCTGAATTGGTATTCAGATATCGCTCCACATAGTCTGGCCAGCGCTGTAAAACACATACAGATATTGAAGGATAGAGCTCTTATAAAGAGTCAGTGTTAATTATAAGTGGCAGTATTGCTGTTAGGAACTAATTGGCAAGAAAAATGTCATCAGCATGTGTTGTGTGGCAGGTTTACATGTTGTTCTACATGACTCATTTGCATTTATGCATTAATTTATTATGCAAAGACTGTGTTCATGTATTTCACTACTAAACCCATCCACTGTTTACCACAAGCTCGAAAATATACATACTCAGAGCTGTTCAGCCGTGACGTCAATTTGTAGGCAAACCCGGAAGTCTAATTAATTCGCCATGGGTTCCCTCTGTATTTTCCTATGGGTTTTTATAATGGGGGTTTTCAACTTGTGTGTAAAATAAGTTCTGTGTTATACATTACTTGACGATACGTGGATGTTTTGTTCTACACCATAAACTACACACAGTCATACCTCAAACGTGAATTTTGAAACCACCGTGTGTTTACAAAAAAGAAAAAAAAAAGTATATCATTCAATACAGCTGACTGAGTGTAATTTATGTTCATGTATCGTCAAGTAATGTTTACCATGGACCTTATTTTACACACAAGTTGAAAACCCCCATTATAAAAACCCATGGGAAAATCCCTAGGGAACCAATGGTGAATTCTCTTCCGGGTTTTTGGACTACAATCTGAACAGATCAATATAAAGTGGAGTACGATTAAAAAAAGCATACCTGAAATTAAAAACAAAAAGTACTACAGGAGCAAAAGAGAAACTCAAATAAAATGACCAGCGGTTTCTTTGCGTAAACAAAGCACAAAATATGACACAGGGTCAGAAGAATGATTTATAATTGTTTAATAACTATATGAATGTTTGATTAAATATAATAAAACTGTAATTACAATGTATTTACAGTGAGAAATATCAACACTACAGTGTTTGTGTTACACATTATGACGTTACTAAAATTACTATAGTAATAAATATAATGTTGTTTATTTACATGCAGCCGCACAAAACCGTTACGCAGTGGGTACATGTAGTTAATATTACTTAGTACTTATGTATATACTAGGGATGGGTAAAAATAACGATCTTCCGATGCACTGTGATCTACAATTGTACAACCTCGATATTGATTCTTATATCTTTTACTCTATGCGCAACCCTCCACTACAATGAGAGAAAATCACTAGCATTTGCAACCAAATGTCATGCCATGCGACTAAAATGTTTAGATTTGGCATCTGGCTGGTAAACGTTTAGATTTCACTCGCCAGTAATTGTGTAGTATAGTGGTGAAGTATTCAGCAGTGAGATACTTTCACTGCATGTTGAAAGTAAAAGTTTGGCTCGACTCTTTCTGCGTGTCTAAAGACGAGATGCACGCATTCCATTTGTCATTGAATAATGTCTCAATACAATGACTGAAAAGAACAGACTAGGTACATTACAAAAATTTACATTTTACTAATGTACCTAGTTAAATGGTCCTCTGTATAATGAATCACATTAGCTGAGAGAGAATTTCTTTCATATGTAAGCAAAAGGGACATAATATACCAATATGAATTAATATCAAATCAAGAGCTTGTGAATCGGAATTAATTTGGGAACCCTGTATCAATAACCCAGCCCTAATATATAGTGTCTATTAATAAAGCCTATATTTTTTTATGAAGGTATGGCTGATGTAAAAGTTTTTTCAATTTTCATCCACAAGTGCCATGACTGATTCATAGCTTACTGATACGTGTTTAAGGTGATGCACCCACATAAAGTAATCCTAAGGATCTTCCAGGACAAACCATTTTTAGCCACATTTGTGTGTTTGTTTTTCAAATGTGGTTTAAAGTACAGCTCATGCCTTTGATGCCTCCATTCTTTCATCATAAGCAATGCTCTGAAAGAGATGTCTCGCAGCCATCCCTAATTTCCTAATAAAGTGGTTTTATTTTAAACAGGCACTCAGAGGCTACTCCTCACCACTTCTACAAGAACTGCATCCTCCTTTAGAGTGTCGATTTGCAGAGCATTGGAGATGGACAGCAATATTGTGTAGGAAGGGTCAGACTTTAGATCAAAGGCCTCCTCCAATAGTCCATTATGGGCAGAGCACTTCAAAGTCTTGAATGGAAATGTTCCGACGAGGCACTTGGGCCATTTAGGAATAAGTGTCCCCAACAACTGTCTGCAGCAGGTGGAAAGGAAGTTGGATCAACTTCGGAGGACCACACATGACTGTGTACCAGCTGTTTAAGCAGGTCTGAAATCTGCATTGGCTCAGTATCTGGTTCATCTACATTGAGTCTCCGCTCTTCAGAGGTGCAACAGAAAAGCACAAGTTCCTTTCAATTTAACACCTCTTAAAGCACTAGGGATCTATTCCTGTTGAAGGCTGGATCCTAGCCATCATTAAATAAGTCGGCTGAAGGCCTACTGTACAGCACAGTTAGTAATGGAATAGCTCAAGTACCAAGTGTCCAGAGAGAAGCTTTGTGAATGAGAAACTATTCATTTCTGAATACAATATATACACAACTCGTGCATCACTATAATCATCTTTTCAATGGTTACATTTACCCGTCAAAACTTAACTAGTTTGCAACTGGTCAGCAGTGTTAAGACTGCATTTATACGGTATTGCTCATCACCACAAACGGTAGCACTGCTTGGCAGTTTAATGGCCACAATGCTATACATTCCAATATTGTTTGTTTAATTGAGCCATGTAGTGAAAACCATACAGAAGTTAGTATTATTTCATTGTCTGTGCATTACTGGATTCTTGTTTTACTATCATGGCAAATTGAATCCTCACACAAATTGAAGAAATATAAGCACCATAATATTTAGATTTTAAAACTTTTCAAATGTTGAATCTTGATCTTGAACAGTCTTAAAACTTTGAAATTGTATGTTGTTTGTCAAAATTCATTTTAAAACAAACATTGTCAATAAAAACACCACTGTATGGCCAGAAGCAATCTCAGCCTCAGGTGGCATGACCACAGACCTTTCACAGACTGTATAATTCATAATACACAAATAAATGGCAAATGATTTCTCAAAACTTAACATTCCAGTTAACAATTAACTGATTCACTGGCTTTATGCAATTTCAGGAAGTCAGTGACTTATTTACATTTATGCATTTGGCAGATGCTTTTATCCAAAGCAACTTACAGTGCACTTATTACAGGGACAATCCCCCCGGAGCAACATGGAGTTAAGTGCCTTGCTCAAGAACACAATGGTGGTGGCTGTGGGGATCGAAACAGCAACCTTCTGCTTACCAGTTCTATGCTTTAACCCACTACGCCACCACCACTCCTCATCAGACCACCAGCAAACAAAGTCTTGTTTACAAGGTACCAGGCTGCTATTATAAGCACTTTCATGAAAGACTTCGTAGAAGGATGAAGTCTGCAAAGTTGTGGCATCAAATCTTCGAAAGACACCGTTTTCTTTTAGACACTTTGTAGCAAGTTAACAAGGTATCCTGTATATTATGTTTTGGTTTAATGATTACATTTAAGCTGTAGGCGCCCCTAAACATTTAGTAAATTGATCAGCTTTTTACAGTTTATGTCTCTCAGACAGCACCTTTCTGTTGTCAAATTCTTGCCCTGAATAAGCTGTAAAGCCTGGTTCAAGTCTGGTTATGCAAGGCTAAACCAGCAGTACAGCGCATTTTAACTGGTTAAGGCATAAACTGAACTAAGGAATCTTCAGCAAAGTCTTTGGCATGTACCTCAGCTTCCACAGGTTCATCAGAGTTCTCTTCCTCTGTGTCCAACAGTTCCACAGCCAGCTGCACGGTCCCCTTAGTCTTCTGGAACAGTAACTGGAGCAAAAAACAAAACAAATGAAATACATGCGTACATAAAACGACACATATAAACACAGAAATACTGTATGTGTGGTTAAAGAAAGGGTAGCATAGAAAAGAGGTAGCAGGTAACAGAGTGACAATGAAAGATGCAGGCATTAAAGCAAAAGGCAGTGATTCTGGCCAATTAAGCCAGTTTGACTGATCACATGATGGATGGCCAATTGTTTGATTAAAAAAAACAAGAAAAAGGTCTTATCAGCTTTTCCTATATAACCATCCTTTTCTGTGACATGAACTTTTTGACTGCAATTACTGCCATCTGTTACAGCTAGTCACTGTTCACCACACCCTAAAATAAAGACACTAACTGTTTTCTCTGCCAATATACTCTTCTATCTATCCATCCATCCATCCCTAACTCAACCAATCTATAACTCTATCCATCCATCCATCCCTAACTCGATCAAACTCTATCTGTAACTACCTAACACTTTCTATCTGTAACTAACTAACTCTGTCTTTCTGTAACTCTGTTATTAACTAAATCTAACTAACTAAATCTATATATAACTAACTAAATCTACAGTGCATTCTGAAATTATTCAGATCCCTTCATTTTTGTTTTCCACATTTTGTTATATTGCAGCCTTATGATAAATTGCTTTAATTTATTTTTTCCACATCAATCTACACTCCATACCCAATAATGACAAAGCAAAAACCAGATTTTTGATAACTTTGCAAATAAAAACAAAACAAAACAAAACTGAAATAATCACATTGACATAAGTATTCAGACTCTTAACTCAATACTTATTTGAAGCACCTCTGGCAGCGATTACAGCCTCAAGTATTTTTGGCTATGATGTGACCTGGATTTGGGGATTTTCTGCCATTCTTCTCTGCAGATCCTCTCAAGCTCTGTCAGGTTGGATGTGGACTGTCGGTGGACAGCCATTTTCAGGTCTCTCCAGAGATGTTCGATTGGGTTCAAGTCCTGGCTCTGGCAAGGACATTCACAGAGTTGTCCCTAAGCCACTCTTGCGTTGTCTTGGCTGTGTGCTTGGGGTCATTGTCCTGTTGGAAGATGAATCTTTGGCCCAGTCTGTGCACTCTGGACCAGGTTTTCATTAAGGATATTAAGGAAAAACACCCCCACAGCATGATGCTATCACTACCATGCTTCACTGTTGGGATGGTACTGCACAGGTGATGAGCTCTGAAGGCAGTTCCTTTGACCTCATGAATTTTCAGCTGTGAGACCTAATAAAGACAGGTGTGTGCCTTTCCAAATCAAGTCCAATCAATTGAATTTTCCACAGGTGGACTCCAATCAAAGTGTAGAAACATCTCAGATGATCCAGAGAAATGGGATGCACCTGAGCTAAATTTCAAGTATCATAGCAAAGGGTCTGAAAACTTATGTCAATGTGATATCAGTTTTTTCTTTTTAATAAATTTGCAAAGTTATCAAAAATCTGGTTTTTACTTTGTCATTATGGGGTATGGAGTGTAGATTGATGTGATTTTTTTTTTTTTTAAGTTGCAACATAAAATGTGAAAACAATGAATGGGTCTGTATATGTATCTATACCTAACTAAATCTAACCATCTATAACTCTATCTATCTGTAACTCACTCTGTATGTTTGTTTGTCTGTCTGTCTGTCTATCACTGATTAAATCTATCTATAACTCTATCTCTCTGTAACTAACTGTAACTATCTCTGTCTGTTTGTCTGTCTAGCACTAATTAAATCCATCTATAATTAACTATATTTCCTACAACTATATCTATCTATAACTATCTATCTATCTGTCTGTAACTAACTCTGTTTATCTACCACTAACTAAATCTATTACTAACTATATCTATCTATAACTAACTAAATCTAACTAACTATTTATAACTAACCAACTCTATCTATCTATAACTCAGATATCTATCTATCTATCTATCCGCACACACACACCCCTCTGGAAAAAATTAAGAGACCACTGCAAAATGATCCGTTTCTCTGGGTTTAATATTTATAGGTATGTGTTCGAGTAAAATGAAAATTTATGTTTTATTCTATAAAGTACTGACAACATTTCTCCCAAATTCCAAATACAAATATTGTCATTTAGAGCATTTATTTGCAGAAAATGACAACTGGTCAAAATAACAGAAAAGATGCAGTGTTTTCAGACCTCGAATAATGCAAAGAAAACAAGTTCATATTCATTTATAAACAACACAATACTAATGTTTTAACTTAGGAAGAGTTCAGAAAACAATATTTGTTGGAATAACCCTGATTACCAATCATAGCTTTCATGCGTCTTGGCATGCTCTCTACCAGCCTTTCACAATGCTGTTGGGTGACTTTATGCCACTCCTGGCACAAAAAATCAAGCAGCTCGGCTTTGCTTGATGGCTTGATGAATCTGCCTGATTCCAGCCTTGCTGAAGCACCCCCAGATCATCACCGATCCTCTACCAAACTTTACAGTGGGTGCGAGACACTGTGGCTTGAAGGCCTCTCCAGGTCTCTGTCTAACCATTAGATGATCAGGTGGAGGATCAGTGATGATCTGGGGGTGCTTCAGCAAAGCTGGAATCGTCTTTGTGAAGGATGCATGAATCAAGCCATGTACAAGGTTATCCTGGAAGAAAACTTGCTTCCATCTGCTCTGACAATGTTCTCCAACTCTGAGGATTGGTTTTTCCAGCTCGACAATGCTCCATGCCACACAGCCAGGTCAAACAAGGTGTAGATGGAGGACCACCAGATCAAGACCCTGTCATAGTCAGCCCAATCTCCAGACCTGAACCCCATTGAAAACCTCTGGAATGTGATCAAGAGGAAGATGGATGGTCACAATCCATCAAACAAAGCCAAGCTGCTTGAATTTGTGTGCCAGGAGTGGCATAAAGTCACCCAACAGCAATGTGAAAGACTAGTAGAGAGCATGCCAAGACGCATGAAAGCTGTGATTGAAAATCAGGGTTATTTCACAAAATATTGATTTCTGAACTCTTCCTAAGTTAAAACATTAGTATTGTGCTGTTTAAAAATTAATATGAACTTGTTTTCTTTGCATTATTCGAGGTCTGAAAAAACTGCATCTTTTTTGTTATTTTGACCAGTTGTCATTTTCTGCAAATAAATGCTCTAAATGACAATATTTTTTATTTGGAACTTGGGAGAAATGTTGTCAGTACTTTATAGAATAAAACAAAAAATGTCATTTTACTCAAACTATAAAGAGTAAATCCAGAGAAACTGATAATTTTGCAGTGGTCTTTTTTTTCAGAGCTGTATATCTATAACTAACTAACTAACTGTTTGTCTGTCTATCTATAACTAACTATCTATCTGTAACTCCATCTATCTATCCATCCATCTATAACTAACTCATTATCTATCTATCTATAACCAACTATATCTTCCTACAACTAATATATATATATATATATATATCTCACTAACTACCTATCAATCCATCCATCCATCTATATCTAACTAAAATCTATAGCCAACTAAATCCATCCATTCATCACTAACCAACTATATCTTCCTACAATATATATATATATATATTATATATATATTATGTATATATATATATAAAACTCACTAACTATCCATCCATCCATAACTCACTAAATCTATCTATAACTAACTATCTTTCTATCAACTGTATATACTCTTTTTTTCCTGAATTTTTTGTACATACTGAGATAAGATTTAATGAAAAAATATAAAAAAATATTTCATGTATTTCTCAGTTTCTTGGTAAACTACAAGAGGTACCTTAAAGCAGTTCTCGTCAGACATCAGCTGCTCTGCTTTTCGCTGGTAGGCTGTCTCAGCTCCGGCTCTAGATGTTTGGGAGGACAGGGACCCGCCAGTGGCTTTGTTGGCACACTCACTAAGATAAAGATCAGTCACCTGTACACAGATCTCATCACTGACTATATGCTGCAGCTGTGGGGAAAAAAGGAGAGAGAAAACAGTAAAATGAAGGGATTCTGCACAGAAAATGACCTTTAGAAAGGGACTCTGTATGCAAATACCCCAATGCAAAGTCCACAATGCTAAAGCCACAATAACAACAATGGCAAAGACACATTCACAGACAATGTTGACTTAATATTTAAAGAAATAACTGATTAGGAAAATGAATTATCTGAATGTGAAACATCTTCATATTTGTCAAAATGCCAAAAGACGTCCAACACCTTAAACCAAATTGTGACCATTCAGAAGTCTAATAAAAATCATTCTACAATCTCTGAAGTAACTCTAACCTGTCTGACTATACTCTGAATGAGTTTGTCCATGGTGAAGGCAGTGTAGGCATGGATGGTGAACATTTCCCTCAGCTGGTCCTCGTATTGAGACGTCTCCATGTTGCCGTCCAGAAGGTTTCGCACCATTTCTAAGAAGGCAGAGTAGTAGTCTTCAACATCAATGTCCACTGCAAAAAGAAAGACATTTTTATTTCAAAGTCCAGCAACAGCATTATAAACAAATTAGAGACTTAATCTAAAAGTCTCCTCTTAATTGCCTTAGCAGTTTCCATGGTGACAGGGGCTCTGTGGGTTGCAGACAAATCTGTGTGAAATAACATTAGTGCACACATGCGTTAAGTCCCCTTAGAGACCCCTTAAAATGACAAGTGAAAAAAAAAAAAATCAATTTAGGAGGTGTAACACTCACTTTTCAACCTTGTGGTTGAACTATGCCAACACAATGAATACCTGTGTTTAGTGAAGATTTTGTCATTAATTGCAAACCCCAATATTTTTTTCTTCCTTCCATGAAACACAACATGAGATGTTAGGTAGACTTTCCGAAAGCTGCTTTCATGTACTTTTTTTGGGCTTGGCAGTATAAATGACCATCCCCTTTCCTTACAAGGAAAACAGAAACTCAGACCTTTTGCCTAACATCTCCTTTTGTGTTTTACTGAAGAAAGAAAAAATAATACGGGATGAGTAAATTACAAAATTTATCTACATGAAAACATTAACTTTGTACAGATATAAGCATTTAAAATGTAGTCTCTCTCTTTCATGGTTCATTAAGTACTCAATAACGACAGATGTGTTCTGCTTTGTAAAGTTCAAACTTACTAGGTTCTTTCAAACGCAGCTGGATAGCCGGACTGTCATTCTTCTCTCTTTTCAGTCCCAGTACATTCCTTTCCCACTCCCTCTCTCTGGCATCATCTTCTATCTGTTTCTCGGCCTGCCCATAGATCCGTAACAGCCGGGAGCACAGGATCTGGTGTAGCCTTAGGAAGATGTACCAGTTATTGTTGACATAGAATAGGTTATAGGCATCATCACAGTTATTGAGCTTTTGCTGGGTAGCTGGTGTATGGCTGAAGAGGAGCTTCGACTTTGTTGACGTCATGCCATTGTGTTTTTTAGTCCCATCTTCATCTGGTTCAGTCTCATCTTCCTCTTCCTCCTCTACATCAGAAAGCTCTCCACGCCGGGCAAACAGCATGTCGGGGATGAAATGGTAGATAATCTGTTTGATTTTGTACTTGTCGTCTTTGTGGATGCCAGACTGCCTCTTGACATGATGGATGATGAGAGCTGCTGCGTCCTCCAGTATCTGGCTGTCCTCGTACACGAGGATCATTTGGGGGCCTGAGGGAGGGGCTGTGTTGTCTTCTGAAGCTTGCTCTTGTCGCTAAGTGGGTGACAAGATGGATGGTCATTATAGCAACCACAATAACCCTTAAAAGGATAGTGTACCCAAATATTTACATGTACTCACCCTTATGTTCTTCCAAACCTGTATGAGTTTCTTTCCTCCGTAGAACACACACAACAAAAGACATGTTAGGCAGAATGTTCACTTTCATTGAATGTAGGGTCCTATGATTTCCAAGGTGAGGAAAACATGGATAGAATCACGGAATATCACGGAATTTGACATTTGGGATAACATTAATATATGAACGCAAAAATGATAAAATTGTGATATTTCCTAGTGTGATGATTAACCATAGAAGGCTGTGATTAAATCAAATAAATATACAGTCTGCATGCACTGCGCACTTCAAAATTAGTGTGTGAAGCCGGCCGCTCATACATCGATAACACTGCTTTTGTCCCTTTCAAGGCTAAACAGTCTCTAAATATTAGCATCACACACGCTCTGTGTGTAGCAAATTACAGAGAGCAGAGCTCTCTTTAGCATTGAAGCACACATCACATGCAGACTATTTATTTATATTGCAGCTTTTTGTGGTTTAATAAGCACACTTAACCATACAGCGAACTGCTTATCCGGATTCGAGAAGCTATCAGAAACAAAGAGAAAATGAAAGTTCTTCACTCCAACATAAAAGATTCTGCCAAATTAAAGGCTCAATTTAACTAGACGCATAAACTTCAAGAAATTGCGAGAGAAATATATCACTACTATATTGTAAAATTGTATATTCAATGTAGCAGTAGTAGTAATAACTAATAAATCAATAAATCATTACATTATATCTAAGCAATATCTCACAAGCAAGAGTGTGTTTGTACTGAATAATATCTTTTAACAATGATTTCATTAATACTGCGCTGCTCTGCTGTGCAGCACTGTATTTGACAAAAAAAAAAAGTGGATTCTGCTGTGAAGATCTGTATAGAAGCACTTCATTTGATAAATAAAGCAATGGTATGTTGAAAAGAAATTGTTCTTTTTTCATTTGATTAAAGTTCTAATAAATCATTTAATTAGACAGTTTTTTGATGATAAAATGTTATTAAACTGAAATACGGAAATCAGAAATAATAAAACGGAATTTCGCAAAAAATTTAATTCAAGATCTCACAGGGTGGAATGAAAGAGGAAGGTGACTGAGGCTGTCATTCTACCGAACATCTCATTTTGAGTTTTGCTGAGAAAAGTCATATGGGTTTGGAACAACATGAGGGTGAATAAATTAAGACAATGTTCATCTTTGGGTGAACTTTCTATAAACACACACAAATACACACGCATAAAACGTGTGTGTATTCATACCTCATCATAAAGAGTCTCGATTTCGTTAAGCAGCGTCTTGGAGCGGAACACCTTTGTGTCATTCTGTTTGAAATTAATACCCTGGTGATCTAAAGACTTGAGGTAATATTTCTCGTTCTGTTCCCTCCAGATCTTATTGAAGCCACGCTGAGCCTCTCGCCACTCCTCATCTTTAATTTTCAGCCTGAAAAGACAAACATATAATGAATTCATAATGAAATGAAAATAACTTTCAATGACAATGCTCTCCTTTAGCTGTCAAAATTATTTGTTGTTTTTGTCATTATTGTGTTCAAACAGCATAAAGTTGTCCCTTAAAAAATAAAAATGAGTATATACCAAGGTACTGAATGATTACCATGACCATGCATCTCTGCAATTACATGGTACTCCAAGGTACTTCAAATAATTTTTTTGTTACTCTTTGAAAGTCTTTCAAAGATTCTATCCACTTTAATAGCTTTATACTGGCTGCAATGTATGACATTTTTATAGTTTTATGAAGAACATCCATCTTCTGGCAGTAAAATTAATGCTGACCTTTTGAGTACAATAGGTACAGAGACAGCAGGGTTAGTTTTGAGCCCGTCTATGATGTCTGGAGCTTTGTCTCCATATATCCTCTGGATAGCTTTCCGATGGATGACCTCAGATGAGCCTCCGATGGAGTTGTCCAGCCTGAACTTGGCCTGTTCCTCAGCGGACATGCGCGAGAGCCGCTTTTGAACGGTCTCCAGAACACGGATGGTAGCGAGGTTTGTCTCCAGAACCACATCGAGCTGCATTGCACATGACATGTTTGATCAAACACTAAACTGAATATCCCACAACACAGATCAGTGTGGCAGTGCAGCTTTATTAAACAATAAAAAAAATCTGATATTATTTTGCACAGATTTCTCATTTTTACCAGGAGCTTCTCATTAACCTGAGAGGTTTTCTTTCCTTACCTCAAAGCGCTCATCTTCACATCTATATATATGCTCTTCATACTGGGTCTTTTTGGAGCTGACGAAGGTGGAGTCTTCAGACCAAGATGGAAATGACACCCAAGTATCATTAAGCACCTGAAAATAATGAATCATTGGTATCTTTACGACTATTGCCGTTTAATATATAATAATATATATTTTTTTTATAAATCTGCTTAAGCACAGCATAATTTAGTACCGCAACAATTAATGGATAAAGTCCATAATAACCGATAATGAAAATCATCTGCATTGAAATCAGTCTCCGCAGTCTGCGCATGCAACATGAATGATAGGTCTAAATCTGCATGACACATAAAACAGTATTACGTTACATTGGCCTTCTTTTATTAGCATAACTTTAATGGCAATAGAAACATGAGGTATTATTAATAAACAGATTTCTTAACAAGACATATGCGAGTAAAGTGACCCTGCATTTGAAAACATCTTCCTTCCTCCAATGGCTGGTTCAAATTGGCTCCAGTACCCTAGTTTGTTTACACGGCAGTCACAAATTGCTTGATGCATAATGGCAGTAAAGCTACAAGTACACAGTGCCTAGAACTCTAACCAGATGATTAATATTTAGATAGGTCTATCAGTAATTTAACACTGATGCCCGTCATTTTAATACTGTTCTGTACGCATCGGTTCCGCTTCCAGCCAAAGAAACAAAACGCTATGCTCGAGAGCCCCTTATGATTCACATTGCGTTTATTCACATTACTTGCATTACTTTCATTAATCTCTATGAAGTAGATACATTTGAATCCCTGTCTTGCCAAAGCCATCGTTATTTATTTCAATACATTTAGTAACAGTTAATAAATTTCGGCATTTGACAAAGTTACACACAATTTTCATTTTTGCAAGTATTGGGGGCCTGGGTAGCTCAGAGTATCAAATCGTGAATTCATTATCGTCAATTGAACCACATCGTGAGATGAATTTTTACTCCCTTAATCGTTTATGTTTTTAACAAGACTTTTGCATAAAATACAGGAGATAGAAATTTGCTTTTATTGTCCGATTAATCAAATAAATAATCGAAGATGAATCGATTTTCAAAATAATTGTTAGTTGCAGCCCTTGCATAATTCATAACTTCTGAAAACCAAATCAAAATATCACACGAGAACCAAGATTGTTGCTATTCAGGGTACTTATTGTGTGATTTCAGGAAACCGATTTTCAAAAATCATTTTGATGCACCAGTGAATCATTCAGACTGATTTGTGAACCATTTTGACCAGTTAACCAAAAAAATAAAAAAAATATATATACATATGTATATACATATACACACACACACACACACACACACACACACATACATACATATACATATATATACACATATATATATATATATATATATATACACACACAGTGCATCCGGAAAGTATTCACTTTTTCCACATTTTGTTATGTTACAGCCTTATACCAAAATTGATTAAATTCATTATTTTCCTCAAACTTCTACAAACAATACCCCATAATGACAATGTGAAAAAAGTTTGTTTGAAATCTTTGCAAATTTATTAACAATAAAAACCAAAAATAAATCACATGTACATAAGTATTCACAGCCTTTGCCATGACACTCAAAATTGAGCTCAGGTGCATCCTGTTTCCACTGATCATCCTTGAGATGTTTCTAAAACTTGATTGGAGTCCACGTGTGGTAAATTCAGTTGATTGGACATGATTTGGAAAGGCGCACACCTGTCTATATAAGGTCCCACAGTTAACAGTGCATGTCAGAGCACAAACCAATCCATAAAGTCCAAGGAATTGTCTGTAGACCTCCGAGACAGGATTGTATCGAGGCACAGATCTGAGGAAGGGTACAGAAATATTTCTGCAGCACTGAAGGTCCCAATGAGCACAGTGGCCTCCATCATCCGTAAATGGAAGAAGTTTGGAACCACCAGGACTCTTCCTAGAGCTGGCCGCCCGGCCAAACTGAGTGATCGGGGAGAAGGGCCTTAGTCAGGGAGGTGACCAAGAATACGATGGTGCGTTTCTCTGTGGAGAGAGGAGAACCTTCCAGAAGAACAACCATCTCTGCAGCACTCCACCAATCAGGCCTGTATGGTAGAGTGGCCAGACGGAAGCCACTCCTCAGTAAAAGGTACATGACAGCCCGCCTGGAGTTTGCCAAAAGGCAACTGAAGGACTCTCAGACCATGAGAAACAAAGACTGAACTCTTTGGCCTGAATGGCAAGCGTCATGTCTGGAGGAAACCAGGCACCACTCATCACCTGGCCAATACCATCCCTACAGTGAAGCATGGTGGTGGCAGCATCATGCTGTGGGGATGTTTTTCAGCGGCAGGAACTGGGAGACTAGTCAGGATCGAGGGAAAGATGAATGCAGCAATGTACAGAGACATCTTTGATGAAAACCTGCTCCAGAGCGCTCTGGACCTCAGACTGGGGCAAAGGTTCATTTACCAACAGGACAACGACCCTAAGCACACAGCCAAGTTAACAAAGGAGTGGCTACGGGACAACTCTGTGAATGTCCTTGAGTGGACCAGCCAGAGCCCAGACTTGAACCCGATTGAACATCTCTGGAGAGATCTGAAAATGGCTGTGCACCGACACTCCCCATCCAACTTGATGGAGCTTGAGAGGTCCTGCAAAGAAGAATGGGAGAAACTGCCCAAAAATAGGTGTGCCAAGCTTGTAGCATCATACTCAAAGACTTGAGGATGTAATTGGTGCCAAAGGTGCTTCAACAAAGTATTGAGCAAAGGTTGTGAATACTTATGCACATGTGATTTTTATTCTCTATATACATTCCCAGGACTTTTAAGATTTTTAGTTCCATCACTTTTTCAGGCCTAGAAAACACAGTTTCAAAATTATTCCCTAATATTTTCAGGTTTTCCATGACCATGGGAACACTGGCTATCTAGTTTGAGGGTGTTTAGTGAACCAGTATAAGAACAATTAATACCAGCTGCAATACTTTCAGATTGCAAATCAGTGTTCATGATAAAGAAATAAGGACAAGACCAAATAAATTAAACAGCTCCCTGATTCTGTACTGACCTCTTTGCAGAGTGGAGTCCTGCCTGTGCATCTAGGCTGCTGGAAGCTCTTGGGCAGAGCTCTGTAACTGGAGCCCAGTCTCTTGCAGGACGCATAGTCAATCTCCATAGCAATGCCTTCAGTGGCCCGTTCTTTGGGAAACCTCTCAATATGGGCACACTCTCTGTAGCCAAGGAAATTCTTGAACCAGGTAAAAAGCTCTGGGAATTTTCTGATAAGACAAAGAAACAACCACAAAAATTTAAAAATTGTAACATGTTTAAAACTATTTTATAACTAACAGTCAAATAACTATATTAAATCTTGAATCTAACTCACCCTAAAAAGGGTAAAACCAGCTGCACGAGTTCAGCTCGTGATATCACTTCTTGATTGAAGATGACCAAACAGCGCAAAAAATTGTCATATGCCTCTGAACTCCGCAGGGCCTTCCGCACCTGTCAAGGTAGAATGGGCCAAATAACTATAATCCTTCTATACAGCTTAATTTATTGTACCAACATAATGCTGTTATCTCAATTCTATTGTAATGCACTGCAAAAATATTTAAAGCACTCACCTTTTCAAAAAAGAGAGATTCAGCACCAATTCCAAGTTTGCTAGCTTCAGCCATTGGATGGTCTTTTCCGATAAACTTTGGTTTCTTCTGTTATAAAATAAATAAATCACGTAGTTGAGTATACAGTGTAAAAACAGCAATAAAGCATTGTTAACTCAAAGTCTGTCTAAAAGGTCACCTTAACAGGGGATGTGTTGGGGGGCCCTGTGTGCCTGCGGATCTGACAGCCATTCTGGTTAAACCTCTGCTTGTTGTTCAGTTGGGGTCTCTTTACTGTGCCTCCATGATCAATACGTACAGACTCCGCCTTCTCAGCTGTAGTCTTGCTCAATAACTGAGGGAAAGAGAAAAAAGCTTGTGAACAAGAAATAAATCAAAGTGTAAACCTTGCTTTTTGGTCGTCATCATTATCATCAATTCTCAACAGAATTACTGAAATCAACAGTTACCACTGAATTGTTAGCATCTGGCAGGAACTGGCCAAATTCTGAAAGGAGATCTTCTTGGTTCTTGAAGAGCTGAGCCACCTGGGCATACACCTCCTGCTCCGTCAGAACAGGTGTGTAGTTTCCTCCTGCCTCTTTAGCATTACGCTGTTCCTTCTGTGTACACAATATATACAAATGATATTTGTGCAGTAAATGCCTAAACTGGAGGGCTATAAATATATTTAGGTGAATCAAAATGTTGGTTGCAGTCCACTGCTGTACAAGATTATTCCATCAGTGAGTCTGATCCATTGATGCACTCACCTGGTATGTATGTAGAATCTCCAAGAAGGATTTATAGACATCTGGCTGGCCCTGAAAACGGTTCTTGATTTTGTTTACATAGTTGATGGCGTGGTTGAACTCTACAGGCTGATTGTTCTGCAGTGGAGTAGAGCCCGTAGTGCTGCTGCTGACGGGAGTGTGAGACTGGACCGAGGGTGAGCGAGGGGAGGCATACGAGGGAATGGACGGATTGGGCTGGCTGGTTGGTGTAAGTGCAGGAGACTGCATTGGCTGTGGAACATAAAACTAACTTTAGAGCACTTTGCAAATGTACATCTCCATTTTTTGTTGAAACGAATGTTAAAACAATTAAAATAAAGCTCATTTGCATCATACCTTGCTAATCTTGGCAGGGGTTGGCTGGCTAGGGATGACCAAGGCAGCAGTGCTGGTGGGAGCTGCTGGTTGGGTCTGGTGCTGTGCTGGCTGGGTTATGGGGAGGTTTTGAACAGATATCCCATGTGGGGTGATGTGGTGGATCTGGCCTGGCGTGGTCACGTTGACCAGATCATTGGTCTGAACCTCAATCTTGTAGCCAGGGGGCAGGAAGGTGTTGAAGCCCATGATGAGGTCAGGATGGCCTTTGAAGAGCTGGGAGACTCTGCTGATCACACCTGGTGTATCGATGCTGAGGACACAAAGACAGTAAATGTATGAAACATATTTGTTTTGCAATGCCCCAAGAACTAGTCCATGAAAACTAGTTCTAATAGTATTCATTAGGTAATTATTGTACAAGAGAGAATTATTTTATATATATATATAAACATTGCTTATAAAATCAATCAACAATTTCTCTTTGCCTGGCCAACTAGAGAAAAGAATTCCCCATCTTTGTCACACTGACAAGAAAGAGGAGTCATAGCACAAGAACAGCCACAAAGGAACCAAAAAGACAGGTTAAGCGTTTAGCTCAGCAGCACTGGCCAAAGTCACCAGGGCACCCGGAAACTAGATGAACCCTTTCATGGTATAGCCCTTCTGGTTCAGGCTCCAAGAACACAGCCACCCCCAAGTAAAGAATCTAACAAAAATCAAACTGACCTTTGAGACTTGAACTCCTTCATTATATCCAGGAAGTCATTGTAGACCTGCGGCTGATTGCCAAACTGAAGCTTAACTTGATCCAGATAGGAAAGAGCATCTTCAACCTGAAATAAAAATTAAAACCATCTCAGATCTCACACGTCAATGCACTCCATCACTCTGCCTAAATGTGCAGGTTCTAGTGTGTGCTTGATGGATTTCTTACCTTCAGTCTTTGAAACTGTTGTTGGCCCAGTGTTGGGGCAGAGGCCGAGATGGTGTGAGAGTGACCCTGGCCTACAGACTGGACAGCTGGCCCATGGTGATGAGGCCCACTGTGCACAGCTGAACTGCTGGTGTGTCCATGTGCCCCAGAGCTCTGGGCCACTGACAACTGTTGGGAGAAGTAGTAGAAATAGCTAATTATTAAGGCAGTTTGCAAGTGAGTGAGTCATGACCCCTTGACACATTGAAATGAAGTGTGTATATATATATATATATATATATATATATATATATATATATATATATATATATATATATATGCCCCAAATTCTTGCAGGTGGTATAGCTGCCCATTTGTCTTTGCAAAATGCCTCCAGGTCATGCAAAGTCTTTGAACGTCTTGCATGAACTGCACGTTTGAGATCTCCCCAGAGTGGGTTGATGATATTAATGTCAGGAGACTGTGATGGCCACTCCAGAACCTTCACCTTTTTCTGCTGTAACCACTGGAGGGTCAACTTGGCCTTGTGCTTAGGGTCATTGTCGTGCTGGAATGTCCAAGAGCGTCCCATGTGCAGCTTTCATGCAGAAGAATGCAAATTGTCTGCCAGTATTTTCTGATAACATGCTGCATTCATCTTGCCATCAATTTTCACAAGATTCCCCGTGCCTTTAGAGCTCATACATCCCCAAAACGTCAGTGAGCCACCACCATGCTTCACAGTGGGGATGGTATTCTTTTCACTATAGGCCTTGTTGACCCCTCTCCAAACACAGCGCTTATGGTTGTGACCATAAAGCTCTATTTTGGTCTCGTCACTCCAAATTACAGTGTGCCAGAAGCTGTGAGGCATGTCAAGGTGTTGTCGGGCATATTGTAACCGGGCTTTTTTGTGGCATTGGCACAGTAAAGGCTTCTTTCTGACAGCTCGACCATGCAGCTAATTTTTGTTCAAGTATTGTTGTATTGTGCTCCTTGCAACAACCACATTGACTTTTTCCAGAGCAGCCTGTATTTCTCCTGAGATTACCTGTGGGTTTTTCTTTGAATCCCGAACAATTCTTCTGGCAGTTGTGGCTAAAATCTTTCTCGGTCTACCTGACCTTGGCTTGGTATCAAGAGATCCCCGAATTTTCCACTTCTTAATAAGTGACTGAACGGTACTGACTGGCATTTTCAAGGCTTTGGATATCTTTTTATATCCTTTTCCATCTTTATAAATTTTCATTACCTTGTTACGCAGGTCTTTTGACAGTTCTTTTCTGCTCCCCATGGCTCAGTATCTAGCCTGCTCAGTGCATCCACGTGAGAGCTAACAAACTCATTGACTATTTATACACAGACACTAACTGCAATTTAAAAAGTCACAGGTGTGGGAAATTAACCTTTAATTGCCATTTAAACCTGTGTGTCACCTTGTGTGTCTGTAACAAGGCCAAACATTCAAGGGTATGTAAACTTTTGATCAGGGCCATTTGGGTGATTTCTGTTATCATTATGATTTAAAATGGAGCCAAACAACTATGTGATGATAAATGGCTTCATATGATCACTATTCTTAAATAAATTAAATTAATGTTAAATAAAACAGTTTTTTTGCATGATCAGTCATATTTTCAAAATCAATGCCAAAATTTCACAATTTCTGCCAGGGTTTGCAAACTTGAGCACAACTGTATATATGGGATGTCAACCAATTACAATCTTTAACAGAATAAATTACATAATGTGCCAATTAATGAATTTAATTAAATCGCAATTAATCGCATACCAATATTTAATGAGAAAGGCCCCCAAATAAAGGTAATTTAGAATAATTCTTAACATATAAGCCTAATAAATGTTATAATTCAGATACATTAAGTTAAACAATTTTCAAACTTTAAAAAAAAGCATCTTGAAATTTGTGCATTTTGTTGTGCGCTGTTCAGCTATCTTCGACCGCAAAAGCACATCATCTGCGCAAGGCTGTGCTGCCTGCTTGTTGGTTATACAAAGCGTGTTGCCTGTATAGCTCCACGCTGACTGCCTCCTATTGTATCAAGAACCCTGTTTCCACCTGGTATTAAGATGCATTTGGGGTGATCCAATCACATGTGGTCAGCCCTAAATACAGGTCTAAAAGTAGTCTATAATGTTTTGTGATCAAATCACAAAAACCACATACGAATGTGGTCAAAAACGCATGTGACCAGATCACGAGGTGTAAACGCTAATCCGTCCAGTATGTGTCCCGACCCCTCACCTGTCAATCAACCCCTGTGCTAAATAAGTCTTTAAACTTTGCAGATTATGAGCGGCTTTAAAAGGAAATAACCGTCCGATCTGAAAATTTTAAAAAGCGGATACATCAATCACGAGAGCTTCAAGGATCTTCTTTAGTGTGTCTGATATCAACACAGATGACAAGCACGATCACCTGAAGCTCCTTTAATACAGGTAATTCACTCAAATATTCTGCTTGACATGTTGCGTTTTTGCTTAGATTAAATTTCAACATCACCTGGGAGAAACAGCACTCCATTTTTTTTTCACTTTCTTTGTCTTTTCTGACTTTTGTGCTATATATATATATATATATACATATACTCCACTTATATACTCATATACCTCTACTCCAAATATAATTAATGAGTTATAGTTTGCATCAGTTCATTACTCACTTCATGCTTTAACATTAAGCATTAGCTTATAGTTCTATCCATACAGTGTAACTGTATATAAACATTTATACATTATAAATAAGTGTAGGGCTGCACAATTAATCTAAAATATTATCAAGATTACAATTACAGCAATTATAAAAATGTGAAGTGTAAATTACAGCATTCCATTTAAGTTTACTCAGAGCGAAACAGTCTGGCTCCGGAAGTCCCATTCATTTTTTCATGTTAAACCATTGAATATTCTTCTGTTAAAGCCATCAGTCAGCATTATTTCAAATTCATTGTTTAAAAATCACGTTCAATAACGGACTTCCTGGTGAAGAACTACATTACTCGTGGTACAGCATTGAAAGATCCACCAATCAGATAACTGCAGCCAAGCAAAAAAAAAACCCCGGAAGAGACCACCGCTTTCATGACGCACTCTGAGTGACGCATTAGATTTGATCTTCCTTCACCCTCAAACCACTTATTTATTAGTATACATCAGAATATTTTGCAATAAACGTAAAATATATTGTTTCTATACTTTTAATAAACAACCTAAAATCAATAGTTTTATATATTTCCATCAGTTTTTATCCAATTACATCATTCGCAATGCCTCATGGGATTGAAGTTTATGCCCTCGTGAAAGATGGTAAGTGCACAGCCTTGCACCTTTGTCTTTTTGTCAGATTTTCAAATACTTTTTTTGCTTCAACTCAAAGTTTGTAATGTTGTGATTCACCTCGGAGTTGGTTGGTTTGGTTCATGGTTTAGAACTCATTTTTTGAAGGATTTAAAAAAAAGTAAATGTAAAAAATGAATGGGAACAATACTTCTGGAACCAACACGGCTGAAAAAGTGGATGTGCACTGTCGCGCCCCACTGCGGCAAACAATATTATTTACAGCATATTTTTTGGGCCGTTGTGTGCATGAATGCAGAGGCAAATCCGACACGGTTTAATTATTCTAAAGGCATATCATACTGCTCACTATGTAAATTAGACTGTGCACAATTTATTCAAAATGAGTAACACTTCTTATTTTTCATGCAATTAAAATATAAAAGCAATTCAGGAACACAGTTCTCAAGTTGTTTTGATGCACAGCCTACATAAAGATTATGGCATGCAACTTTCCCCCAGAAAATAAGTATTTAAAAGTAAATTCTATTGATCGAAATGAATAATTGCAATTACAATATCAAAGGAAATAATCTGCAGTTATGATTTTCGTAATAATCTTGCAGCCCCTAAATAAATTGTGCATTTTGGTACCTGGTAGGTCTGAGAGACAGAGTACTGCATGCTGGACGATGGCTGCATGTTGTCCTGTGCAGTCTCGTACATGGTGGAGGCAGAGTTGAGGACGCGGTGCTGAAAGCTGTCCGCACCCCCAGGGAGCCTTCGCTGAGAGCCGATCACTATTTCCTGATCCTCCAAGTGCCGCTTCATTACGTACTCATGCTCTTCAACGCAGCGGAATCTACAGAAAACAGCATATCTTCATATAAAAGCTTATACTAAATATTAAGGATGTCCACAAGTAATCGATTAATCGAGTACTCATTCTGCACCAGCTAGTTGACTATTAAAAACAGTACTCGAATATTGCAAATTAATTTTGTGCAGTGATAAAATGTTTCAAAAATTATAAAACTGTGATAGCCTTTAAGCAGACTCAGAGTTAATATATGTTCATTACCCTAATGCCGCCAGTATTGGTTATACAAGCTCCTGGTGTGTGCAAATGTTTTGTTTTTTACTTTTCATTAATTTTTTTCCAAAAGCATAGTTTGATGAAGTTAAACTTATTCTGAAACCGTTCTTGGTAACTTCTGTGAATAAAACACATTTTTAATTTCAAGCATGTACTTATTTTTAATTGAGTAATTAAACGATTTTTAATCAAGTAATCCATTACTCAGTATTTTTGTTAGATAAAGTACTACAAAACTATTAGCTAATGTACATCCAAACTAAATACACACACTATCGGACTAGAGTTTGGACACACTTGAATTCATAAACCTTTTGATGTAAAGGGATATGCATAAAAGCTTGAAATTGGCTTTGCAGGCAACTAAAAACTGTCCCTATGTATGAATGTCTTTACACTACAAAAAATGCATTTGTTTATTTAAAGGATCAGTTGTATCAGACAGTCAAAGCATTCAACAAGTCCAGCATGGGAAACAACATGCTTAAGCAGAATCTCAGGTGTATACCTCATTAAGTATGTGAAGAGTTGTAGACAGAATGTGGCTACGTTGAAGAAGGAATAATATAAAGTTTTGATCTGTTTAACGTTTTGCTCACTACATAATTCCCATACTTCCATTTGTGTTATTTCACTGTTGTAATTAGTGATAGACCGATATATCGGCCGATTAATCAGCTGATATTTGTCAATTTTTCCGATTATCAGCCATTAACTGTGTTTGCTTGGCCGAGAAACACAAGTGTTAACTTTCCCTTGAGTCAGTTCCAAAATCTACCAATAGATTTGTCAATAGATAATAAGCTATTTCTGTTCTCAAATGCTTTTTTCTTGAAGTTTTAGCAAACTGAAGTAAATATTGTATAAAATATTGTTTGTTTCACTTCAGAACTTTCGTGCACATCTGATTTGTTGTTGTTAAATTGTATTATGCATATCAGCATTTTTATCGGCCATCGTCCATCCTGCTCTCTAAATATTGGTATCGGCCACTGAAAAACCCATATTGGTCGACCACAGGTTGTAATGTAATGACTTATTCTACGATGTGGAAAATAGTAATAAATAATTATTTTGACTGGTAGTGTACATGCCTAAGCTGGTTGGCTGGTTTTAACTGGTCATCCAGCCCAGCCAGACTGGTTCTGAACACATTTTAGCAGGTCAGGCTGGGAGACCAGCTAAGACCACCCAGGCCAAAAAAAAGTGTTCAAAACCACTCTAAAACCATCCTGAGCAGCTATGACCAGGCTGGTTAGTTAAGTGGTTTGAGAAGGGTTTTGAACACTTTTTAGCTGGTCAGGCTAGGCGACCAGCTTAGACCACCCTGACCAGTTAACACCAGCTAAAGCCAGCCTGACCAGCTAAACAAAGTGTGTTCAAAACCCCTCTAAAACCTTCCTGAGCAGCTATTCCCTGGCTGGGTGACCAGCTAAAAGCAGCCTAAGCTGGTTGGCTGGTTTTAGCTGGTTGCCCAGCCTAGCTAGGCTGGTTTTAGAGGGGTTTTGAAATCATTTTTGCTCGTCAGGCTGGGAGACCAGCTAAGACCACCCTGGCCAGTTAAAAATAAAGTGTTCAAAACCACTCTAAAACAATCCTGAGCAGCTATAACCAGGCTGGGTCACCCATCCTAGCTAGGCTGGTTAGCTGGCTGGTTTTAGAGGGGTTTTGAACACATATTAGCTGGTCAGGCTGGGAGACCAGCTAGCCTCCCAGCTTAAACCAGCTTGGCCAGGCAGGGAGACCAGCTAACACCAGCTAAAAAAATAAAAAGTGTTCAAAACCCTCTAAAACCATCTTGAGCAGCTATGACCAGGCTGAGTGTCCAGCTAAAACCAGCTGTTTTTTTTTTTTTTGTTTGTTTGTTTGTTTTTTTTTAGCAGAGTAACGATAAAGAAAAAAGGAATACAAAGGGTAATTAAAGGGTCCAACAGCACCTGCTAAACTAACATAAAATGCCGTTTATGCATAATAGCCCAGAAGAGCTTAAATAAAAACGCTTTAAATTCCACATTGTCTTGAAAAAAACGCAACGTGTCACCAGACTGCTATGAAGAGCTCAACTTTATGGCATCGAGTAAAGCTTGACGTTTGTGACGCCTGTCAAATCATGACGTTTACTCTTGGTTTCTTTTATTTACTCTGGTTTTACACTGTCCCCTCGGTGGAGTTTAGATCAGTTTGGCTAACAGATACAACAATGTTTTGAGCATTTGCCATTCCTGACACAGAGAACGCGACAAATGTTCGACGATTACAAAGCGTTGCAACTTTCTATAACTAAATAATGGGTTTACAATAAAACTGCGGAAGCGGGTGGTAGTATGTAAACAGTTTGAACGAGGAGAAACATGCTAGGGCATCTAACTATTCTTTGAATGGCTAAACTTTTTCACCCAGGCCAGCCGGACCGTGTCTCCTCCTCCTCTTCATCGGCGTGAGTGTGTGTGTGAGTCAGGCCCCACACACCAAACACACACATGCACTGTGATCTACACACTTGTTACACATTTGTGTGGATAACTCAATCGGAAACCCTTATAGTACTACATATTTACATGCATACATGTTTACTAAAGCTTTGGCAATGTAAACGCTTTTTACTGCCTATAAAGCTTCTTAAATGTCTATGAAGCGTAACAGGAGTAGTAACCGCCTCTATCCGAGGAGACCAACACAAACTAATTACTCCAAAATAAACGCGCACCTATCGCTACCTCGTCAACAACGTTTAATAAATCATTTGACACCGATAAAATGTGAGAAGGAAGCCTAACCAGCACTCGACGCAGCCAAATGTTTCAAGCTACAAATCAGGAAGTCCTGCTGGATGATTTGTACCGGTAAGCGCACACACAACTGCTCACTGATCAAAGCAGCAGCCCAAAATACGTCAATAAATGTATACTGATCGCTGGCTTGTCAAAGACAGCGGATGATGGCCAGACATTCATGTTGAGCAGCTGATCAACACAGCAGAGCTTAAAAACCTTAACTAGCCTTTCAAGCTAACTGCGGCTAACTCGCGCCTCGACAAATACTCTTATATAATCACTGCTGTGATGACATTAATCACTTCAAAAGGGCCCAGCATAATGTCGCTATCTCTAATTTGATTTAGCGGCTATATGGTAAGGACAGCGCTGCAAGTGTCATGAAGTATGAGAGTTAGCTACTTTTAGCCTGGATGAAGCAGTAAGACAACGGCAGCTAGCGAGCACACAACAGCCAACTCACCCCGCAACAAACTCTCCAGATCACTTCACTCTGTTCACGTCGATAAATCAAGATCGATAAAGCAAGGTAAAAACGCTCTCAAACGTTGAATCGTGTCGCATTCAGGTTTGAATGTCAAATTAAAATACACGTAGCCACCATCCAGTCGAGGCGCCAGACCTCAAATTGCATGCTAGGTTGCTAATTGGCTAACATGGGAAAACAACCTCAGCAGGAGGAAGAGTCGGAGGCGTGGTCTCCGGAGGGGGCGGCCTCAGAACCCTCCCACCGAAGAAAACGATTGGTGGAATACTGATGATTTTTGAACATATCCGATTTGTACTGGCTTAACCTAGCAAGTCAGTCCACCGTCGGCCATGTTTGGAACGCTCTTGGGAGGTTATTTCCAGTCATGCCAGTGCAGCTCCTATCTACTTGAATGGAGGAAGACCGAAATCTCAAAAGTGGTTGGTCACGATTACGATCAAAGAACATATTTCAAATCAACAATAAAAATATGACAATACTGGAATCATAAGTTGTGATTCTTTACCTCATATTACTCTAAAAAAGCAATTTTTCAGGCTTGTATAGCTAATGCGCATGCGCGTTTTAAAGTTGATTGACAGATGATGTCTGTATCTAAAAGGTGATTGGCTCTTTTACCTGTAAGGCGGGACTTCCTTTCTACATCCGCTGACCGTTGGGCGCTCAGAGCTCCATGGTTGAGCGTTCCAATTTCTCCCATTCATTTAAATACAAGTGGCACATCTCTGCTAAATACTCTCTGATTAGCCCGTCTCCTTTAAAAAATGGAGGCTGTCGTTGGGAAGTCCAATTTATAGTAGCGAATCGGTTCGTTCGGATGGTTCAAAAACGATTCACAACCGAGTCATTATTCAAACGTGAAGTGGCATTTTACGTTTTATTTTTGTAGTAAAATTGCTGTTTATTACAGTATTTTCATTATTAGGTTAATTCTATTGCGTCAAATGTTGTTTATTGTTCCAACATTATTGTTAACAATGTTGTTAAGAACATCACTAATAAAAGTTTTGCCAATATATTAATAATAATGTTAAAGAATAATAATATTAATTGTTCCCATTTCACACTTTTTTCTGCTCTCTTACAGTTGAGTGATCGACCAAAGCTTTGCGAATCGGTTCGATCGAGTCATCAAAAAGAATCGGTTCACAAAAACGAATTGTTTGCGAATCAGACATCACTACAAGAGGAAATACGCCATGAACAATCATGGTAGTCATGCTGTAAGATCGCTTAAAAAAAAAAAAAAAAAATGTAAAAAAAAAAATACAAATAAAAGACTTAAAATGTGAGTTCAAATGAACTGTATTTTTTGAGCTCCACACAGTGGGTGTTAAAGGAATATTCCGCGTTAAAAACAAGTTACGCTCAATCGACAGCACCTGTGGCATAACGTTGATTACCACAAAAATGTATTTTGACGCCGCCTCTCTGCTTTTCTTTAAAAAAAAAAAAAAAAAAAAAACCGAATACAAATCTGGGTTACAGTGGGGCACTTACAATGGGAGTGAATGGGGCCAATCTGTAAACGTTAAAATACTCACTGTTTCAAAAGTATAGGCACAAGACATAAACAATATTTGTGTTAATATGATTTAAGTGTGATAAAATCACTTACTAACCTTTTCTGTTTAAAGTTATAGACAATTTTACAATTTTGTTGCCATGACGATGTAATGTCAACAAACCCTAAAATTTCTGTAAAAAATTATGATTTAAACAACTTTACAGCTCAAATAATACATGAGTTTTAACAGAAGAATGAATGTAAGTGCTTTTATAAAATTATAAGATTCACACTTCTGTCTTTAAACCCTCCAAAAATTGGCCCCATTCACTTCCATTGTAAATGCCTCACTGAAACTGTATACGCTGTAGCATTTTTGACAGACACTCCAATCCAGATCAACGTAAAAATGCAAAAAATATAATAAATGCTTGGTTGCCGATGTAAGTGACATGAAAGAACATTAAGCCTATCTGGTTTTGGTGAAGTTGTGTCGTATGGACCATGCCACTTTTGAGAACAGATGGCAGGCATGCAATTCAGAAAGTTATGCTAGGCTAACTATAAAGCACATACAATTTAATACAAATAAACACACAGTCATTTTTTGTATGTGTGTCATGGTTAGTCTAAGTACAGTACAGATTGAGTCTTGAATGAAGTCTGAATTTTCGAAGGGTGTGAGTATAGAAAGGTGAGGACTTTACTGTGTCAATATTTCTATAATTATTATATTATATTACATTGTATTTGTATTATATTATTTATATCTTCTTACTGTTTACCATGTAATTTAAATAGATACAGGGTCACCATGTCTCCCTTTAAATTGCCCCCTATATTGCCAACACTTCTGTATTCTATGATCTGTATTCTTATCTACCTGTCTTGGTTATTACTCTCAGCATGATTTGTGTGGGGTTTTTGTAAGCCGCTTTGGAACGAACGTGTCTGCTAAGATGATAATTTATGTATTAACATTTATTGAATTTCCACAGAGATAGTGAGCTGTGCTGTTTTAAGTCACACATGATCTTTTGTTTAAAAAAATCTGCCTTTGTTTGAGGATATAGTCAGGGGCGGTGCCATGATTTTTTCACAGCGGGGGCCGGGCAGGATACCGTGATCAGTTTGTGGTGGGTCCGACTGGGGGGGGCACATGGGGGGGCCAGGCTTCTGTCCGGTTTGCACAACTTAGTTTGTAGTTTTGATTTTGTGGTTATAGTTTTGAGAAATGTGATAAAGGTTTCAGGAAATGTGTCTCAGAAATTCAGAAAAACAGTAATATGAAAATTACAGTAAAACAAAAATTATTCTCTTATGCACACTCTGGAACTTATTGCACTGCATTTTAGTACAAAAGTTTGGAATAATGTTCAGATTGTGATCTTATGGAAAGAAATTGGTCCTTTAATTCACCAAAGTGGCATTCAACTGATCACAAAGTATAGTCAGGACATTACTGATGTAAAAAAGGTAAATTACTAATTTGGTACAAGAAAATCACTTGCCATTATATCAAACACAGTTGAAAGCTATTTGGTTCATTAAATGAAGCTTAACATTGTCTTTGTGTTTGTTTTTGAGTTGCCACAGTATGCAATAGACTGGCATGTCTTAAGGTCAATATTAGGTCAAAAATGGCAAAAAAGAAACAGCTTTCTCTAGAAACTCATCAGTCAATCATTGTTTTGAGGAATGAAGGCTATACAATGCTTGAAATTGCCAAAAAATGGAAGATTTTATACAAACGTGTACACTACAGTCTTCAAAGACAAAGGACAACTGGCTCTAACAAGGACAGAAAGAGATGTGTAAGGCCCAGATACAAATAAACATGAGGATAAGTACATCAGAGTCTCTAGTTTGAGAAATAGACGCCTCACATGTCCTCAGCTGACAGCTTCATTGAATTCTACCTGCTCAACACCAGTTTCATGTACAACAGTAAAGAGAAGACTCAGGGGTGCAGGCCTTATGAGAAGAATTGCAAAGAAAAAGCCACTTTTGAAACAGAAAAACAAAAAGAAAAGGTTAGAGTGGGCAAAGAAACACAGACATTGGACAACAGATAATTGGAAAAGAGTGTTATGGATCTTAACCCCATTGAGCTTTTGTGGGATCAGCTAGACTGTAAGGTGCGTGAGAAGTGCCTGACAAGACAGACACATCTATGGCAAGTGCTACAGGAAGTGTGGGGTGAAATGTCACTTGAGTATCTGGACAAACTGACTATACATTGTGATAAATTGAATGCCACCGGTGAATAAAATTACCAATTTTTTTCCATAAGAGCAAAATCTCTATTCCAAACTTTTGGCTGCCAGTGTGTGTGTATGTTTATATATATATATTAGTTCACAAGAAAAGAAATGAAAAAAAGAGATTTATTTTGTTATAGTGTTGTTCATGTGAGATAGCATGCACTTTAGGTTAATTGATGCAGACATTTTCAATGCATTTGCTTGAAATGAAAAGAACGTTTCTGCATGCCCTCATGGTGGGTTTGTAAAGCAATTGATTGTGCCCACCAGAAATAAAGAGCTAGAGACACCACTGATGGTGAGATATCCAAGTCGTACTGTCAAGAGGGAGTGTAAATGGATGATGAGAACTGCTTTGGCACTGTTCTGTCATTAAATTAGTCATTTAATCCACAATTTATCCTTACATTCTTACTGCACATTCTTCTATTTAAAAATTAATCACTAAGTGTCTTTCTGCACTTGCATTTAATGAGAGACAAGGTGATTAAATGGGCACAGTGTGATTCCTCTCTGAGAGCTACAATCGCCACAAAAATTAACCTTCAAATTAGGCAAAGTGAGATGGTGCTGGATTTATGTAGCAGCGAACAATGGCTGTATGCTCTAGCAATATTGCAAATGTTGTCATCATATGTAAATTTGTGTATTATTAATGTAGTGTTTAATTTGAAAATTAAAATGTTTTACAAAGGAATATATTTTCAACCTGAAATTTGTTGGGTAACACTTTATTTTAGTGTCAGGGTTGAGCAGGAGTATGCTGTGATTTTATTTTCCTCTCCTTCACGATTGTTGCCTAAATGCCACATGACAAACTGTGTGGTTGGTCGCTTTACATCTCTTGGCTGGTCGCTTTGGTTTATTTTCTTCTTTTTTAAGTGGGCAGTGTTTGGACAGAAAGTGCAAAGTGGATCAGACTTTAAGTCCAAGTTTGGTTACGTGAGACTAGCATGCGACTTTGATAGTCTTTTATGTTAGACTGTACAATGTAAGTTTATCTAGACTTTCGTCATATCTGACAACGGTAACTGGCCATTTAAAGTCTGCATTGCGTTCTGATAATCATTTACACACAAAATTCATTTTTGCAATCTAAATAATTTTGTTTGTGCACTGGAAACTTCTGTCACCAAGACAAATTCCTTGTATGTGTAAGCATACTTGGTAATAAAGCTCATTCTGATTCTGATTCTGAATCTTTTGCCTGGAAAAGAAAAAGGTTTAGTGTCTTTTGTCAGTTTAGGGTGGAGAAAAGAGGATGTCATGGATGTCACTGAGCAAACTGGGTACATTTTTACAGACAAAATATGATGGTTACATTTTGATAAGCCTAGAGTCAGAGTTTTTCTCTATATCACACACACAATGTGTTCAGTTGCTGTGCTATGCAGTGAGCATGTCACACAGTGCAATCCAAGACTGATGATTATGCCTTACAGTGTAATTTTAAATTTAAATTTGATATCAATTTTATTTGTATAGAGCTTATTGTTCTAAAGTAACTTTACAGGAAAAAAAAAGAAGAAAATAGATAAAAAATAGAAAAGAGGTTGCGTTATTTTTTTGTTGTTGAAGAAAGATCTTAATATCCCTAATCATGTAGGATATTATTTTTCTTTAGCTGTAGGCCCACTGCCACATTATTTATTAGTGTTATTAGTCACCATAATATTTCTAGTTCTGTTGTTTGCCATGTGTTTTTGTTTTTTTGGCCTTCCTCTTTCTGTCCTTAAAATTTGGTTTGAAGAAGATGATTGCACAACACAAACAGCTAAAAAATAAAAAAAAGAATAGCAGTCCCCAAAAGATATTTTGCCAATTTCAATTGGCAGTAAGCTGAGTGGTTTTGGCTGTGAGTGCAATATTGCACTGGGGAAGATTCTAGAACCAGTGAGTAAAGCCAGTTATAGTGGGCAGTCTAGTGCATAAGTAGTTGTTGGCACATGACAACTGGTGGTGTTCCAGAGAGGATTCTGCTCCTGCGAGAGAGCTCCTACTGTGGACTTTCCTTTTTTGCCATCAAGAAGCTGTAACCAGTGAAACATGTTTTTTAATATTAAGAATAAAATAGAGATATGAAGAATATTAAGAGAATATTACAAATGAAAAAAGCTGCAAGCACCAAATCAGGGTTCAAGAGGCAAAGGGCCTTTAAGCGCATGTGTTTCAAGATACAGTAATAAACATTTTTCAAATAGCCTGTTAGCAACTAAAATAGCAATAAAGCACAATAATATTCAGCAAAATCAGGTAGATTACAATCGAGATATAGCCTTTTATAACATTCCTGACTATTAAAGGGCCATTGTCTGATTTCCACCAAATTTTGCATGCATCTACAGAATCACATCACATATACATTTGAAATATGAATTCGGATGTGGCATTTAGGATTTATGGGCTTTTGGGTAAACTAAGCCACAGCCATATTTTTGAATCACTCTGTTATAGCCTTGCCAAATGCAAAGTTCCTATTTTTATATATAATTATTAAACTAGGGAGTCTCCAAATTTTACTGCACTGGATTTGTTGACGTCGAGTGAAAGACAAGGTTGCAAAAGTGGGCCTCAAATATTTAACATATGATTTGTTTGAGACCAATGGTTCTTGAGGTAAAATTGTTCAGAATGATGAAATCTATCATATCAATAAATTGCATCTTGTGTGAAACACAGCAGAATATACAGTACATCCATTTACAGGCATGTCAAACCTCTGGGCCCAAGAGTAAAACATGCCCCCCTGAGTTTTGTTCCAGTCTGCCTTTGTTAACCTTATCTGATTGCTGCAAGAAGTTTATTGGTCGATGGTGGACATGTTTTTTAAGATATGCGACTGTCCTCATAGTCATCGATGGCACCTTAGACAAAGACACTGCATGCAAAATTTCAAATCGATCAGACCAATGGTCCCATAGTTAGAGCATTTTAAAGATTTTTATTGGTATTGCCCCACAATGAAAGTGGCCAAGGCGCGCACATTTATTCATGTCCTCAATTTGACTACATTATTGACCCATATTTGGAGAAAATATCCAATTAACGATTGGGACACCAGACAATCTTTCTCTACTGGTTTACTTTCGATCGGGCGATCGGTCTAAGACTACTTTGCAAAAAATGCAATATGGTGAAACGTTTTAATGGTGGAACTGCAATCGGAGACATTTTGTTTACCTTAAAGGTGCTGTAAGCGATGTTTTTCTAGGGAAAGTATGCAAAACATTTCACTACTCTTTATGTATATTAATGAAATAAGTGTTCTGAGATACCTCACTGGACTCTGTGACAGCTGTAGACTTTGTAAACAGCGAACAAAAATATGTCCACAGACCACGGACATTGCTTTTCACCTGTCATTTTCTTCGATCCCAGAATGTTGTATTTGAAGCGGATCACTGAGGCTATGAATCATAATGTTTGTCAGTTGAGGGCGTGTGGTGGAATGATCTGCCCCTCCGGCTCGTCATCGTCACCCTGCCTCTTAGGGCTGCCCTTCAGCCAGGCTCACGATGGGAGTTGGGCAGGAGAGTGAGAAGAGGTGCATAATTAATAAGCCTCGTTTTGACAGCAGTGAATGAAGCGCACCTGTTGTGAATAATGCTTCATCACTGCTGTCTTTAAAACATAAAGCGCACCTCTTCTTAGGAAGCCAGCTTCAAATCTCCACGTGTGCACACACTGGCATCCTCGCACGCCCAGGACCAGAGCTGGGAGTGTTCGGAGTTGGACGCACTGCCAGACCCATTCCTCGGAGCCCCTTACTGCTTCCTCTCTTTCCAGAAGAACGCTCGACCATGTCCTCACCTCCACATACCCGCTTGACTCAGGCTGGGGAACCGTCCGGTTTTGTCAATTTGGGGCAGCACCTGAACGTGACCCCCAGATACCGTACCTCCACCCACCCAATTGCGCACTTCTTCGGATTTGCCGTGAGCCCCGCTTGTAGTAGCAACCTCAGAATGGCCCCCAGATGCTGCATGTGCCGCTGCCAATCATTACTGTAAATAATGATGTCATCCAAATAGGCAGAGGCATACGCAATATGCGGTCTGAGGACCCTGTCCATAAGATGCTAAAACGTAGCCCGGGGCCCCAAACAAACTGAACGGAAGGGTCACAAAGTGGTGTAAACCAAACGGTGTGGAGAAGGCCGTTATGGGATATGGGCATTAAGGGGATCTGCCAATATTTCTTTATCAAATCTACTGTCGAATAAAAGTGAGCCGCGCCCAACCAATCGAGCAGTTCATCAATACGAGGCATTGGATATGCATCAAATTTTGACACCACATTGACTTTCCTATAATCCACACAGAACCGGACTGAGCCATCGCTCTTAGGTACCAGAACCACCAGGCTGGCCCAATCACTGTGGGATTCTTCTATTACCCCATATCGAGCATGGCCTTTAATTCTTCCTTACTACCTGTTTCTTGTGTTCAGGTAGGCGGTAGGAATGACTACGTACCACTACCCTGGGGTTTGTCTCGATGCGATGTTCTATGAGATTAGTGTGGCTGGGAGAGGTGGAAACACATCAGAAAAATCATTTTGCAACCTGGCCACCTCCGTACGTTGCGATGGCGAGAGGTGGTCTCCACAAGGGACCGGGGTGAACTGATTGGCTTTTAGATTCACCTCCAGTTCAAGCTCCTCCCTTTCCTGAAATACCGTCACCATGGATACGGGAACCGCCTCTCTCCATGGTTTTAGGAGGTTGAAGTGGTAAATCTGACATGCTCTGCCCCTATCCATATGCACTTATAGTCACATCTCAGTCAACTTCTCCAACTCGCCATGTGACCTCAAAGGGCCCTTGCCACTTCGCGAGTAATTATGAGCTCAATGTGGGCAGCAATACAAGTAATTTATCTCCCTGTGCAAACTCCTGTAGCTGAGCTCCCCTGTTACACAGCCAGGACTGATGTTCTTGCGCCTGTAGCAAATTCTCCTGTGATAGTCACCCCAGTGTGTGGAGTTTTGCTCTCAGGTCAAGAAATTATTGAATTGAATTTTTACTCAGTGAAAGTCCCTCCTCCCAATTTTCCTTCATAACGTCTAGCACGCCACCGGGCTTACGCCCATATAACAATTCAAATGGGGAAAACCCCTTGGAGGCTTGCAGGACCTCTCGCACTGCAAATAACAGGGGTTCAATCTACTTATCCCAATTCTGAGCATCTTCGTGTACGAACTTACAAATCACATTTTTTAAGGTCTGATTAAATTGTTTGACCAAGCCGTCTGTTTCTGGATATTACACGCTTGTCCGAATCGATATAACCCCCAGAAATTCGTATAGCTCGCATAGTGTATGTGACATAAAAGCAGCGCCCTGATCAGTGAGGATTTCTTTCGGAATCCCCACTCGGGAGATTATTCTGAAGAGTGCATCCACAACACTACGTGCTGAGATGTTACGCAGAGGCACTGCTTCTGGATATCACGTTGCGTAATCCACTAGGACTAATGCAAAGCAATGCCCACGTGCTGTCCGCTCCATGCCAATTCGTTCGAAGGGGCCTAGGCCATGTCTCCCCAACCAGCACTTAGCACATCCCACACCGACTTTCTCACAGGACCCATCCACACACAACCCCTTCAATAATAATCGAAAAGCTGGCCAATTAGTTCCCAGTCACAGAGCTGCTGAGCAAAGGCAAACGGGCGGCCGACCTCACTCAGCATCACGGAGCGGAAGCGCTGGCAGTGTTCTTCTGGGCTGCATCCGACCCATTGCAGGGTGGACTTCTTCAACATCACGTAGTCTAGGAGGTCGGCATCCGGAAGTTGTTGCACCATGATCTGGGCTTCCCCAGTCAGCAGTGGCAGAAGATGTGCTCCTGTGGCCATCACAGGGCTTTGGCCGTGTGCTCAAAGAGATTGAGGTAGGCCTCTGGATCATCTTGAGGCCCCATCTTCTTGAGCAGCATGTGAGGGTTCGCTGCTGCCAAGGAATGGGCGGCGGTAGCCCCCTCCTGGGGTACTATGTTCCGCAGCACCCGCCATTCATCCTCCTGGGCCCGAAGGAGCGCCTCAAAACGCAGCTGCTACTCCACGCGTAGGTCCACGAGGGCCTGGTAGATGCTGGCAAGATACCTGAAGACTTCCTCCAGCGGTGATGACTCCAAGGCAGTATTTCCTTCTTCCTCTTATCCTGGGTTTGGGCACCAGTGTAACGAGTTCAATGGAATTAGGAAGCAGGAGACGGCGATTCCAACTCAGGTTTGTCACTTTTATTAATAAACAAAAACAAAATGCATCCACGTCAAGCGTGACGGTGAAGCTTCAAACAGCCAGCAGCGGCAAACACACAAACAGCATGTTTTTTTATTTCCCTCTTCTCACTATGAACACAGAAACAAGCAATTACCAACAATTCATTTCAGGTGAGAACCCTTACCGTTTACACTCTTTCCAGATGAACACTCGACCATGCCCTCGCCTCCACAGAAGGATTTAAAAAAAAAGTCTATGGAAGAAATTAATGGGAATAATAAATCTGGAACCCAGATGGCTTAAAAAGTGGGTGGTCACTGTTGCGCTCAATAGGGTTTCAGCACTTTGTGCTTGAACCCCTAAATATAATAAAATATACATGAATAATGATCAAACATAGTCAAACTCTCAAGACTGGCAGATGAAGAAATGTTACCATTGCCAATAGGGACACTATAAAGACAGGAGGTCAGTAGAATACTTCATTACTGAGGTTAAAAAAATTCTTAGGACAAAAGAACAAACCCAAGAAGAGTCGTGGGCCTATTGTCTCACTCTTGAGAGGCTCTGCATTAGATGCAGTGCACTTACAGGAAATATAGGAGACCGTCTAATCAGTCTAGTGCCATCTTTAGCCATTTTATAAGAATTTTTTGGCAAATAGTAGTGTTACACAGTTATTTGAAACTTTGTACAATTGAAAACACTAAAACCCCTGTTAATAATCCCAAGCATTACCTCAGCTCTGTTTTAAGGATGGTTTAACTTATGAGAAGTTGATCTGGAGAGACCAGTTCACTGAGGGTCTTGTAGGTGGAAGTGAAACAATTTATCTGGTCCCCATACACCCTTCTTGAAATTTGTTATGAAGTAATTTTTCTGTCTATGGAGGGCTATTGACCTTGTAGAGTGTCAAACAACAGTTTTGTACCTGTATATTCTGAGATAATTAGTGAGACACAATGCTCACTGGCTCCTAAAAGTGGTAACCAGACAAAATAAACAGACAAGAGTCAACTTTCTCAGAACAGACTAGAGCTGTTAAACGTGTGTAATTTTTTTCGATGGCAAAATACTTTCTCCTATTCCATTTTAATTGCACAGACAACTGTAAGTTTGTAGGTTGATTCCCCTGAAAAGTGTAAACTTTGTGGCTGTGTGGCACTATCAGTACATTATTTGAGTGTCCCAACCAGTCTAACATAGCAACATTAGCCGCTTTTCCACTATCGGTCCAGTACAAGCCAGGGCTATCATCTGGTCAGCCAGGACCAATAGCCTTGGACCTTTAACCGCAAGACCAAAATCAATCTGCATTCCCAACAACGTCACACACCCTGCCCATTTCAAAAGCAAGAGGGAAACTCAAGCCGAGGTATCAGACTCTGGAGACTAGCTAGCCCCTGAAATTAACACGGATTTGTACTGTGCCATTTTATTTAATTTTTTTCCTGAACCTGTACCATTGTGCGATTGATACACAACTTGGCAAGTTTGCCGTAAATATACTTAATCATGTCTTTGTTTGGCAGGCGTCATTGATCTTCAGAAGAGCCCTGATTTTGTTTACTGACCAGTACTGCCGATTCTCCATTCTCTGTTGATCTGTTGAGGTTAGCTGGTGGCTAGATATGAAAAAATTGGGAAATTAGTACCTTTTGCTGACCCGCTGGCCTGCTTGTGCTAAACTCTGCCTTTGACACTGACCCTGCCTCAAACCCCAGTTGGCCTTCTTTGACCCAAGGGTAATTGGACCGTTGGCCCCCTGGAAGCCCCAAGGGGACACGATGAAGCCCCAGAAGTGACAGTGGGAGTGCAACTGGCCCTGGCACGCACTAACACGCCCTCATTTGGCCTGACAGTGGAAACGCGGCTATTGATTCAACCAATAGAGTGAGTTTAGGGTGGGACTATGTGAAAGTCCGGACCTCTGAGCCTGGATCTCAACATCATTGAGTCAGTCTGTGATTACATGAAGAAACAAAAGCAATTGAGACGATGGCAAGTTCTCCAAGATGCTGGGAACCTCTCTCCCAACAACCTTGAAAAACTGTATGCAAGTGTACCTAGGAGAATTGGTGGTCACACCAAATATTGGCAATATATTTGGCATTATTTTTAAAAACATCCAATATTTACAACATTTTTCACAACAGCCTAAAACTTTTGCACAGTACTATATATGTATTATCAAAATAGACATCTGGAGTTTAGTGCCTTCAGTGCACCAAGAGGACCCGTAACAACAAGTGAATCACAATCTATGTTGCAAATTTTTATGAGCAGTAAACCAACTGTATTTACGTGTTTTCCTGTGCATTTTCTGTTTTTATTTATTTACGTATTTTGGTTCTTTGATTTTGGCCCTTCCTCTTTGCTCACTTTAAAAAAATTTGGTTATAAGATTATCATAACACACAGTCAGTGGCTGAATCCACTAAACCACTTGTGCCACTTTTGCGCACAGTATATCAGTGCAAAAAAACAAGTCTTAATCACTAACAACCCACAATCCTGTTTAACCAGGAGTCAAGTATAGCACTGCTTCTATTTAAATTAGGCTTATATTAGATTGCACCTTATTCACAAAAGTCATCCCAGTTTGCCTGGCATCGTTAATATTTTGCTATTACCACCTGTGGAAAGTACATAATTGTGTATATCTGAGTGATTATAACATAGTATTTCAAGAGAATAGTGTTATAACCGGCCAGTGACACACTACACAGTCGAGCACACTTTCGGCATTCAAGTGCCTGGATCACAGTGGTGGAGCGATGCTGTACAGTCCTAGTAGAATGCAATAGTCTACTGCTGCATCCTCCACAACCTACACACCAGTGTTGTAGTATTCGAGATCGGTCTTGGTCTCGAGACCACAAAGAGGACTATGGATTTTCAACCACTGTACCCACTAGTGTGCCATGAAAGACTGTCAGGTGTGCCATGGAAAATTATCAAATTCCTTAAAATAAATAAATACAGTTTTTTTTATGGTATTTTAGTGAAGGCATAGAGATGGTAGAAGAGTTTTAAAGTTGCCAATTCAGTATATTTTCCATTACAATGTATTTTATGCAACCAGTTTAAATATTTTGTCCATCATAACATTATTGTTCTAACAAACTCTAGTCCGCTGTCAAATGCAACATGCCCACAAAATGATGCTTTATCATCACACTTGTAGTAAAAACATTCAGTAAGTGAACTGAATGAATGAATAGAATACAAAAGGGTGTATTGTTTTACTCAGACTAAAAGCTGTTTATTTGTGCACAGCATAGAGTTACAGATGTTATGAATAGATGTGGCTTACTTATCGCGTTTCTGTCATGAAACATAAAAAGAATATGAGAAACTGTTACATAATATTACTAAAAGCAAATTCTCCTGTTTTAAACATGTCCAAAAACACAGTGATATGATGTGTAGATTCTGAGGTACTGTAATCTTCACGGAGCGCGTTTGACATCTGAACCAGTGAATGGGCCAGGGTGGCTGCTCCCGGGTACTAGTGCCTGCCGGATCTAACCTCTGTCAGTGTGACTTATGTGTTTTTTTTCTCTCTATAAACAATGCAATTTTGACCCGGAGCGAATTATAGTCAGGTGCGACTTTATTTCTGGAAAATACAATAAATAATAAAACATGAATTTGTTGTGCCGTTGCAAGGATTAATTTGCAAGAACAAATCTACAAATTGGAAAAGACACAAATTTGTTGATTTTTCATTATCCAGTTAGTGCTCTTTGCATCTTTGACCTCATTATACAGCGCACCTATGTTACTTGCATTTTTTGCATTGCCTAATTTCAAACATTATGAGTTCACGCTACTAAGACAGACAGAAAATATGGACAAGTTCTTGAAAAGGAAAACTATCGACGTTGGTTATGTGAGATAGTGGTGTGCCATGGGAGTTTTTTAATCGTAAAAAGTGTACCATGGAAGAAAAAAGGTTGGGAAACACTGACCTAAACCACAAAGAGTTCATCTGCAAAAAAGCATCCAAAAGAAAACAAACAGCAGTATGTCAATTTTGCAATGCAATGCTTTCTGAGATGGCTGGGACCACATCAAACTTTTATCTGCACTTAGAAAGGAAGCATAAAGAAAGGTAAGCTAAGTGTAAGTGATGCTAGCAAAGCTTGCTAGCTAACATTAGCAATCTGCCTCTTGCTGCATTCCATTCAACTCGGAAAGTCGGATTTTCCAACTTCCTACTGGGAAAAGTGCAATGGAACAGCACTTGAAGTCATAATAACAACTTGGAAAGTTGTGTGGAAATTTATAAACTCCGATTTCGCCGAGATGCAGGTGCGTGATGTCACACAATTTTGTTGGCACCCAGGAAGATTAATTAATATTGATAAATTAGTCAAAGTTCCTACATTTCATGATATTAAAGCTTGTTTAACAAATGTTAGCAGAGTAGCAGGTGTTCAAAAATTATACTCTCTTTTGATAATCGTACACCTGTAGCACAAATGCTAGCATTGCAGATTGTTTTTGAATTGGGTTGTTAAGAGACATCTCTGGTGATGTCTAACAGGACATAACAGCTAACAGGAGCATTGCAGTTTTGTTTCCTTTAACGTCATCTTCCGAACATCTGGCACTGGAATGTCAAGTGGAATATCCCACATCTGATTTGAATGGAACGCAGCATCTGCACCTAAACTCATCTTCACCCCTCACCTAAAAGAGATTTAGCGAGTATTAGCTATACATATTAGCTACGTATGTATTTACTTGTTATATGTTTTTTAGGGCGCTAGCTTCAGTTGCTTTCTAGCTATTTGGCACCTAGCTAGGTGTGCAAGCTACCTAATTTAGTTAACATATATTGAGGGATGTAGCTAATGCAGTGTTAACTTTGTGAGAGATTGAGGGTACAGGGCATGTAGTGACAAATTGTTGATCCCAAGTTACGTTTTTGCTTGTGATAAACAATGACGAGACAGGCCACATAAAGCTATGTGGCTAATGTATATAAAGTTACGTTTCATCAACGTTAGCTAATGTCAGCTCCGACATAAATGCTGCACGCCTCGGTAACACACCCTCACTTGGGTGAAAGAGCTAGAGATGTGATAGCAGGGAGTGGAGACCGAGTAATGTACCTCCACTTATATGAAAAATTTACATTTTAAATAGGCTGCTTTGCTTATGTTTGGCATTCTTTGTTCTATTTTCTAGATTTAGCTATGTGGTTAGCAAATTGCACACATTTATACAAGGCTTGTTGTTGGTTCAAAAATAATAATAATAAAAAAAGAAAAGACAGAGAAAAGTGAAGACTTAAGTACTGAATAATTGTTTGATATATTCTGTGCGTAATGATGGTTTCTAAGGGAAGAGCCATCCAGAAAACCTGATGCGATGCTTGCACAAAAAATTTATTGTTTTAGGTGGATGGTAAAACAGCTCCTTAGTGTGTGTTTGTATTTGTTTGCTCATAGAAAACAAAGGAAAATTCACACATACAATTCACCTCTGCAATGCCTTTTCATTATTTTATCAAGACATTTCTCATGGTACACTGATACACACACACACACACACATACAGGTGCATCTCAATAAATTAGAATGTCGTGGAAAAGTTCATTTATTTCAGTAATTCAACTCAAATTGTGAAACTCGTGTATTAAATAAATTCAATGCACACAGACTGAAGTAGTTTAAGTCTTTGGTTCTTTTAATTGTGATGATTTTGGCTCACATTTAACAAAAACCCATCAATTCACTATCTCAAATAATTAGAATACATCATAAGACCAATAAAAAAAACATTTTTAGTGAATTGTTGGCCTTCTGGAAAGTATGTTCATTTACTGTATATGTACTCAATACTTGGTAGGGGCTCCTTTTGCTTTAATTACTGCCTCAATTCGGCGTGGCATGGAGGTGATCAGTTTGTGGCACTGCTGAGGTGGTATGGAAGCCCAGGTTTCTTTGACAGTGGCCTTCAGCTCATCTGCATTTTTTGGTCTCTTGTTTCTCATTTTCCTCTTGACAATACCCCATAGATTCTCTATGGGGTTCAGGTCTGGTGAGTTTGCTGGCCAGTCAAGCACACCAACACCATGGTCATTTAACCAACTTTTGGTGCATTTGGCAGTGTGGGCAGGTGCCAAATCCTGCTGGAAAATGAAATCAGCATCTTTAAAAAGCTGGTCAGCAGAAGGAAGCATGAAGTGCTCCAAAATGTCTTGGTAAACGGGTGCAGTGACTTTGGTTTTCAAAAAACATAATGGACCAACACCAGCAGATGATACTGCACCCCAAATCATCACAGACTGTGGAAACTTAACACTGGACTTCAAGCAACTTGGGCTATGAGCTTCTCCACCCTTCCTCCAGACTCTAGGACCTTGGTTTCCAATGAAATAGAAAACTTGCTCTCATCTGAAAAGAGGACTTTGGACCACTGGGCAACAGTCCAGTTCTTCTTCTCCTTAGCCCAGGTAAGACGCCTATGATGTTGTCTGTGGTTCAGGAGTGGCTTAACAAGAGGAATACGACAACTGTAGCCAAATTCCTTGACACATCTGTGTGTGGTGGCTCTTGATGCCATGACCCCAGCCTCAGTCCATTCCTTGTGAAGTTCACCCAAATTCTTGAATCGATTTTGCTTGACAATCCTCATAAGGCTGCAGTTCTCTCGGGTTGGTTGTGCATCTTTTTCTTCCACACTTTTTCCTTCCACTCAACTTTCTGTTAACATGCTTGGATACAGCACTCTGTGAACAGCCAGCTTCTTTGGCAATGAATGTTTGTGGCTTACCCTCCTTGTGAAGGGTGTCAATGATTGTCTTCTGGACAACTGTCAGATCAGCAGTCTTCCCCATGATTGTGTAGCCTAGTGAACCAAACTGAGAGACCATTTTGAAGGCTCAGGAAACCTTTGCAGGTGTTTTGAGCTGATTAGCTGATTGGCATGTCACCATATTCTAATTTGTTGAGATAGTGAATTGGTGGGTTTTTGTTAAATGTTTTTGTATGATGTATTCTAATTATTTGAGATAGTGAATTGATGGGTTTTTGTTAAATGTGAGCCAAAATCATCACAATTAAAAGAACCAAAGACTTAACTATAAGATATAAGTATCTATATCCACAGTAAAACAAGTCCTGTATCGACATAACCTGAAAGGCTGCTCAGCAAGGAAGAAGCCACTGCTCCAAAACCACCATAAAAAATCCAGACTACAGTTTGCAAGTGCACATGGGGACAAAGATCTTATTTTTTGGAGAAATGTCCTCTGGTTTAATGAAACAAAAATGTAACTGTTCGGCCATAATGAACCATTGTTATGTTTGGAGGAAATGGGTGAGGCAAGCAAGCCGAAGAACACCATCCCAACCGTGTAGCATGGGGTGGCAGCATCATGTTGTGGGGGTGCTTTGCTGCAGGAGGGACTGGTGCACTTCACAAAATAGATGGCATCATGAGGAAGGAAACCTGTGTGGATATATTGAAGCAACATCTCAAGACATTAAAAAATTAAAAGTAAAGCTTGGTCGCAAATGGATCTTCCAAATATACAATGACCCCAAGCATACCTCCAAAGTTGTGGCAAAATGGCTTAAGGACAAGAAAGTCAAGGTATTGGAGTGGCCACCACAAAGCCTGATCTCAATCTGATAGAAAATCTGTGGGCAGAACTGAAAAAGCATGTGCGAGCAAGGAGGCCTACAAACCTGACTCAGTTACACCAGTTCTGTCTGGAGTAATGAGCCAAAATTCCAGCAACTTATTGTGAGAAGCTTGTGGAAGGCTACCTAAAAAGTTTGACCCAATTTAAACAATTTAAAGGCAAAGCTACCAAATAATAACAGTGTGTATGTAAACTTCTTACCCACTGGGAATGTGATGATTATTCTGACATGTCATATTCTTAAAATAAAGTAGTGATTCTAACTGACCTAAGATAGGGAATGTTTTCTATGATTAAATGTCAGGAATTTTATACGTATTTGGCTAAGGTGTATGTAAACTTCTGATTTCAACTGTAAAAGGCAGTAGGTCTAATGTGCAAAAAATATCTAAATTAAAAATTGTTTGGAAATAAAGATGACAGAGCAGATTTACTGCATGACATTGCATAAATTATTTATGACCACTGACCAGATGCTTTGCAACAGTTCAGCAACTCTTGTCCTCTGTAATATTTGCCAATGTTGTGACCTCTATCTTTTAAAATATATTGACTGAATTTTGTAGCATAAACTCCATTTCAACATTATTTAGTGTGCCTTTATACAGCAAATTGTAACTGATACATCCACACAACGTGACGGAATCAGCTTTGAAGTATTTCTGAAGTATTTACTCTGATTTAATTTTTAATGCTGCAATATGTAGGCAATATTCTCCATATGGTAATGTGATTTCAGCAGCTCATGCATTTCTCTGTTTCATTGCGACTTTACCCTCAGTGTGACATCTGCCCTTGGGGGCATCTGAAATTGCACAATGATCAGAAATGACAGATTAATGCAAATTCAAATAGTCCTGCTGCTAAATATCCATTTAGGGTAGACACAAAAGTAGTGGAGGTCAAATGAGCCCTCAGCTGCGGAGATGACCCATATGTATGGCTGTCAAATATTGATCTCCATTTCAGACTCTGCCAACATGAATTTTGAAGCGCCAAACAAATCTCTTAAGAACTGTGAATTACACAAAGAAGAATCTGATACAATCATAAGAATCTACATAATCCTTTAAATGAGTGTCTGCCACTTGTAGAATAAAATAAATTATTATTAAAGACTGCAGATAAACCAGGAGCAGCCTTGTAAAATCAGTCAAATTTTCATAGAAAATCCCAGCAAAGGTGTCCTCAAAACTATTCTCTCTTGCATGACTTGCAAAATATTCAGAAGAGGGCAATTTTGGGGGAAATTAAATCTTATTTTGTCCCTTCAGTGACAGTCTTTGTCCCATTCTCCTTTCAAGCTGAGAGTTCCTGTAGTGATGTTCTGTTGCTTGTACCAAATCCATGTCCACTTGGCAAATCACACTCCACTCATGTCCCCTGGGCTGTCTATTCTTCAAGCTCTGGACCTCTGACAACAGATATAAGAGACCTGCTTAACGGCTCAGCAAGGTGTAAGGGTGAGTACAGAAGTCCAGCTGAACAGCAATGCCTTTGGGCAAGCGTCATCCATGACACATACTTAGCAACTTACAGTTCAAGAACTGTATCTATTGTTTGCACTTGGGTCCAAGCATGATACCTTCATTATTACCTCTGGTAATCAGATTTCTGCCAGCATCATGGGGATTTGACAAATGACCCTGTGCATCTGGCCTGACTCCCCATTTCCTCCTCTTCAGGCTCTTCCTGTAAATGTGTCCATGCATTCTAAAGTGTGATGTATAATGGTCTCCGGCACTGTCAGATATATCTGAATGAGATTGTTGTATCTTTTATTGTTCCATTTCCTTTGCTGAGGCAGTCAAATCTGAGAATGGACATTTAGATGCCTAAACAAGCTGGATCTCCTTGTGAACGATCATGTTGTGCAGTGTTGGTAGGTCACACATGGCTGGCATAGAAAATGGTAAGAACAGAATATTCCACAGAAACACTTGTGATTTCTCTCTGTGCCATTGCTTTCTCAGAATGCAATTTTCTTCAGAATGTACTCTTCATAAATGTTCCATTCTTCTTTATTTTGTTCCTAATTGCTTTTTAGCAAATGGGAAATCATTTTGACTAACAAATGCAATGTGATTCAGTTTAGTTGCACATTAATAGCATTATAATTAGCTAGCAGAAATGTAAGGGTAATTCAGATTTAATAAAACAAAATTGTTAATTGTGAAAATCATGCTAAATTATAATTCAGCATCTTAAAGCTCTAAAACTTAAGGTTGTAATTCTAAAATTCTGTCAATTTTCTCAAATTTCGGAATTTTCCATTTTGGCAAAACTGGTAGAAATCAGAGATATCTCTTCTGGTTTTTAAAGAGCACCTATTATGGTTTTTAAACGTGCCTAATTTTGTTTTATAGGTCTCATACAATAGATTTACATGCATCCAAGGTCAAAAAACACTTTAATTTGCTCATAATTTAAATTGCAGCATTACCTTTTTTTCCCAGTGTCAAAAACTACTCATTCAATGATCCGTTCTAAAGGATTCATTCTAAACTCCTCCTTTCAGAAAGCCTACTCTGCTCTGATTGGTCAGATGTCCCAGTCTGTTGTGATTGGTCTACCACTTAGTGTAGTGTTTGAGGGCGGGTCAAAGCTGTTCGCGAGCAGCCAATGAAGACCAGAGGTGGGTTTTTTTGTTCCCAAATTACGTAGGTTAGTACAGGAAGTAAGTCTAGAATTACTAACGACTCGTTTCAGGTGTTCAGAATCGGTTCTTTCTTTTGGGAGTCAATAACTCCATATGTCATGCACTTTGATTTTTGAAACTTTGCAGACTTTTTTACATTCACAAACAGCTATATAACACACTACATGAAAGGTAATATTTGAAAAACCATAATAGGTGCTCTTTAAATTTGTAACACTAAACATATATTGTTCACAAAAACCTTTTCATTGAACCAAAATAAACTGAATCACATGGAATGTAAATGTTTAAATTCTAAAGTAATTTCAGTATATCACTTATGGACTTAAAGTCACTTAAAAATAGAGTAAGGCAGCTTATTACAAGCCTAACAGCTAACACTTTTTTTTAAAGTTTTTGCTTATTAAATTTTTTTTACACATAAAGACCTGAATAGCATGTTTTAGAAATATGTTTAAAATGATGTACACTCAAATGAGATGAAGACTCCAGTCATATCAGTAATGAAATTAAAGCTGTTTAATTTTACATGGAGTGGGCCACCCCCTCATGGGCGCTGCCATGATGACAGCACATGACACTTTGTCATGCAATTGACTGAGTTACTACCACAAATAATAACAATAATAATAATAACAAGTTTACTTTATATAGCACTTTCAGCCAATGGTCAAACATAAGTACATGTAAACAAAACAAGCAAACCAAACAATATTACAGCAAACACAATATACTTAATATACAGACAATAGAGTCAAAGTCAACAGTATAGTCCAGAGTGATGGTAACAGCAGGATTGTGATCCCACAGACAGACCAAACAGAATGAGTGCAAATGAAAAGATAAACTTTTAACGGCAAGCGCGAGCACATGACGGTCAACAGCCGGCAGACTTGGGCTGGGTGATAAGACGATGTATTCAGATATCGACGATATCTGACAAATATCCCTATCCTGATTGCGACACTCATTGACAGATGATGATCGATGATCGATGATCGGGAAAGTACCAAACCATGGAGCTACAAAGTTGCCAAATACATTAAATAGTAGCCCAGGATATGAAATTGGCACCTGCTAAATGCGGGCAGCCTATATCATGCGCATGGTGTGTAATTTTGCTCATCTACCCGCCACTGTGGCTGGCTAACTGTAAGATGTCTCATGACACATCACAGTAAATGCTGTTTGACACTAAGACACGCGCTTGTAGAAACACACCATATTATATTTTGAAGAACGGATGAAAGAAAGCTATCGATGTGCATCTCTGATGCGATGTTTGTCCAGAGGCGTGCAGCGCAAGTGTATCTCATGGAACATGCAAATGTAGAGTTCTCACTCTTTCTTTTCTGTTTTAGTCATTCGAAAACTGTCGTCTATGATAATGCTTCAAATGATCTCAGACCATCTCAGGTGCTCAAGTTTAGTTTGCGTTTTTTTCTACGGAGCAGTTTGTGCTTAACATGCATTGTGAACGCAACTCCGCAGGTTCACTTTATAGCCTATACATGTTTATACAACCTAAACAAGTTCACCCTGAACCTAAAATTGATTTATATTTCAATTATTATTATTATCATCATTATTATTGTTTACATTTATAATTGTCTTTAGATTTTGTATTTTGTAGAATTTGTATTAGTAATTTTGCACCTGTTGTAGATGGATTCTTGCGTGATGGCAAATAGAAGGGTGCAATTTTGTAAGTGCAATTTAAACACAGAAATATATTTGGTTTAAGTTTTTCAGGTTTCAAAGAATTGCCCAGCCCTACGGCAGACAGCTCGCGATTGATTCACGGCTGCATGGTCACACTTTAGCGTGCAACAACGATGCAACCGATGGGATGAGTAAGAGCCAGCTAAAATTTTGAGACCCAGATATACTTCATACGAAATTGAAGAACAAACAGGTATGACGTCATGTAGAACAAAATCTGGCCAAAAAGAAGGTGTTTTTGCAATCATTTCGGTGGTTCATAACAGCTCGCCTGGTTGAACTTTTAGGAAAACTTCTAACCGACTGCTAAACTCCTCCTTACTGCCATTGGTCCACATCATCGGTAGGTGTGAACTGAAGGTCCACCTACTACTTTGTTTACATTTTTCAGTCAGTATTCAACATGAACACACCTGCATGCAAGACCATGCCATGCAATTTTTTTTTTTTGGTTTAATTAGTCTACAAAAGGAACCAAATCTACTCAAATACTCTCAAGTGCCCATTCACTCATGTGCCATCTGCAGCGAAAGCCATTCACACATATGCCCAAAGTAAGATATGCCTATCATCATTCTTTTGTCTGTATTCTGAATATTAACACTCTTTTATAAACCTATCTTTGCAGTAGTATCAGTGTCATCATAAATTACAATAACAGTGTAACCGTTATTGAGTATTAAGTCTGCGTATAGCATGTTAGCACATTAGCGTCATGAATTCAGAATCTAAACAAGACAAATAAATTTTTTTCTACTGCATATATTTACACTGGCAGCCAAACATTTGGAATAATGTACAGATTTTGCTCTTATGGAAAGAAATTGGTACTTTTCACCAAAGTGGCATTCAACTGATCACAATGTATAGTCAGGACATTAATAATGTGAAAAATTACTGTTAAAAAAAAAAAAAAAAAAAAAAATATGTTCAGAACTTCTTAAACTACTTCAAAAAATCCTCCATGTGCAGCAATGACAGCTTTACAGATCCTTGTTATTCTGGCTGTCAGTTTGTCCAGATACTCAGGTGACATTTCACCGCACACTTCCTGTAGCACTTGCCATAGATGTTGCTGTCTTGTCGGGCACTTCTCACGCACCTTACAGTCTAGCTGATTCCACAAAAGCTCAATGGGGTTAAGATCCATAACACTCTTTTCCAATTATCTGTTGTCCAATGTCTGTGTTTCTTTGCCCACTCTAACCATTTCTTTTTGTTTTTCTGTTTCAAAAGTGTCTTTTTCTTTGCAATTCTTCCCATAAGGCCTGCACCCCTGAGTCTTCTCTTTACTGTTGTACATGAAACTGATGTTGAGCAGGTAGAATTCAATGAAGCTCTCAGCTGAGGACATGTGAGGTGTCTATTTCTCAAACTAGAGACTCTGGATGTACTTATCCTCTTGTTTAGTTGTACATCTGGCCTTCCACACCTCTTTCTGTCCTTGTTAGAGCCAGTTGTCCTTTGTCTTTGAAGACTGTAGTGTACACCTTTGTATGAAATCTTCAGTTTTTTGGCAATTTCAAGCATTGTATAGCCTTCATTCCTCAAAACAATGATTGACTGATGAGTTTCTAGAGAAAGCTGTTTCTTTTTTGCCATTTTTGACCTAATATTGACCTTAAGACATGCCAGTCTATTGCATACTGTGGCAACTCAAAAACAAACACAAAGACAATGTTAAGCTTCATTTAATGAACCAAATAGCTTTCAGCAGTGCTTGATATTATGGCAAGTGATGTTCTAGTACCAAATTAGTAATTTAGCATGATTACTCAAGGAGAAGGTGTTGGAGTGATGGCTGCTGGAAATGGGGCATGTCTAGATTTGATCAAAAATGACTTTTTCAAATAGTGATGGTGCTGTTTTTTTACATCAGTAATGTCCTGACTATACTTTGTGATCAGTTGAATGCCACTTTGGTGAATTAAAGTACCAATCTCCTTCGAAACAGCAAAATCTGTACATTATTCCAAAGTTTTGGCCACCAGTGTAGATCCTAACTGAAATCCCTATGATCAGTGTTGGGTAAGTTACTCTAAAAAAAATAATTAATTACTAACTACTAATTACATATTCTTCAGTGTAATTAGATTACTGTACTAATTACTCTGTCTGAAAAGTAATTGCATTACTTGTATTTTTTCAGCCACGACCAGATGAAAAATACATGGATAGACATTAAACTGTTCTTTTAATTCTTTCAAATAAATCATATAAAATCAAATACATTATTCATGAACTGGCCAAAGAATTTAAGGGGGAAGCGTTAAATTAGAAAACATATATTTTAACATTAGACGTTAAATTTAAATTTTAAATTCACTATTGTTTTATATAGAATTGTTCTATAGTCTATACAGTATTTAATGCAATTACATCAGAAGTAACAGTAATTAAATTACTGAAACTTTAAGAGTAATCCCTTTACTTTTTCAATGAAAAAGTAATTTACAGTAATTAATTACTTAGCAATGCATTACACCCAACACTGCCTATGATTAATAAACATATAAGGTAGGATTCTAGAGTTAGGATGCTTCTGTAATACAGCCCCATAAACCTAAATTATATGTCCAATAAAGTGTTACATTTGCTCGTTCACTAAATGCAAAAGGTCTACTTCAGCCAATAAATTCTTACCAAAACAACTACAGAACTCTTGTTCAGCAAATTTTCAATTACCAACACAAGAAACATTAATTTATCATCATTTCATATTCATGCATGAGTTTAATTGGCTCTTAATTCATGAAGTAAACGATGTGCTCTTTGCTTCTGAGAGCAAAAATATTTTGTAAAGCAAAACACAAGATGTTGGCTATAACCTTAACAATGCTGCATTAGCTGGCAGTATCTAGAGATATGCAGGAACCTGGGAAGCTGGTTTGACACCAGTTCCCTTAAGAGATGCCTTAATAAACAGACAACTGACGACTGACGTTTTCATACCTTTAAAATGGTGGCGCACATATCCATAAACACTTTCACAAAACTCAATAATGGTGACAATTAACAAACATCATCAAGTAAAAAGATGAGCTTTGAACCTCGTACTAAAAAAGTCAGCTGACAGTAAAGCAATAATATTGTATTATATATTTTCAGGTTTGGGGAGTAACGGAATACATGTAACAGGATTACGTATTTAAAATACAAAATATAAGTAACTGTATTCCACTACAGATACAATTTAAATCACTGGTAATTAGAATACAGTTACATTCAAAAGTATTTTGATTACTGAAGAGATTACTTTGCATTTTATTGTCATTTGTTTCATTTAATATTTAGTCCTTTCAGATGGAAAACATTTATACATATAAATGATGCGATCCAAAGTGCATTTGAACAGCGGTGAAACACTTTCTTATGATGTGTTACATTCATACGAGCAGACAGAGAAGTAAGTTTGAAGTAAGTTTGGAGCAGAAGAAATAGAAATAAACCTTGTGTAAATTGTCAGCTTTACGTTAAGATAAAATGCTATTTCTAGCCATTTTACATGCACATGTTACCAAGCATGATCATATTTTTTATCAAGAAAATTCACGTTGGATCATAATTTCTTTTTTTCTAGTAAGACCTTTGATATTAGGGCAAAAATCTTATGCTTAATGAGAATTTGTATTGTTTTCCTGTAAAAATATCTAAAAATCTTTAAAACAAGATCAGTTTGATTTATCTTGTTTTAGAAACAACACTGCATAAGATATTTAGATTTTTCAGAGAATGTATTTTTAACGTGTGTATTTTGTCTTACTGTACTGGCAGAGTTTTTATAGTCAAAAATCTACCAGTGCTGAAGAAGTAACCAAAGTATTTAGAATACGTTACTGACCTTGAGTAATCTAATGAAATACATTACAAATTACATTTTACAGCATGTATTCTGTAATCTGTAGTGGAATACATTTCAAAAGTAAACGTCCCAACCCTGTCTATTTTTAATGAGCTTATAAACACAACAGCTATTATTACACAATTTGCAAGTTGATTTTTTTTCCCACTGTGAAGCTTAATGAATACTGAAAATACTGAAATAATCTTGCATTCACCCAAATAAAGTGCAAGATTAGAGCACTAATGAGTAGCTTATTACTGCCAAAATATGCAAATGGCAAAAAAAAAAAAAAAAAAAAAGAAAAGAAAAGAAGATTCCATATAGCTAAAAGTGAATAGACTGGTTTTATCTTCCTTTCAATGTCTCGGAGTAAATCACCTCATTTGTTTTGACTCACTATGCGCTGTCTTCTACAGTAGCTTACCATGCTATTCAGCATCATTCTGTTTTCTTCTGGATTAGGGCATGGGTGAGTGGTTGCTGTGGTTTGACACATATTAGTCCTTTTCCCCTGAGGTTTACATTGCAGTTTGAAGGCTTGCTGTGTTCTCTCTCAGTCTGAAGTGAAGAGACACCCAGAAAATGTAGGGCTTTGTACATTTGTGGTCTAGTCTGGGTCACACAAAATGTATTGGTCTGTTCTCAGCCAAAACCAATCCTATGTCTTCAGAACACATGGACGATTATGCTGCGTTTATGTCCTTTTTGGAGCTTGGAAGAGTTGAAATCCATTGACTTGCACTGTATGGATATAAACACATCATATCTCAATCAATATATCATTTTTGTTTTGCAGAAAAGAAAAAAAGTCATTCGAGTTTGAGTCAACATAAAGACGAATAAATGATGAGCGATAATTTTTGGGCGAACCATTCCTTTAATGCATATCATAAGTTTCAAAGTTAATAAATGAGCATAGTTGTGTAGGATAGAAACTATTTCTCTTTCTGCTCATCTGAACTAGTGTAGAAATGCTGAAAGACACAAGCACTCATTCAAACAGAGATAACAGTGTAGTACTGAAATATTTCACCTTACGTCCAAGCTAAATTTGAAATGTATTATACGCTAATAGGTTTTTAGGGAGTTTGATCAAACTTTAGACTAGATGTAGACCGATATATATCAGTTTTACCGATTAATCGTGACAATAGTTGCTTTTTGGAACTTATCAGCAAAAAATGTATGCCGATAGTTGCCGATAGTTTTTTCAAAATAAGAGTCCCTGGTGTGTTTCGGGCTTTTTTTATACTTAAACAATTATACAATTATACTTAAGTCCTGCGTTATGCACCAAATCTTCATTTTTTCTGGTTACTGTTTGGAGTTTGTCTTGAGCAAAAAGCTGCTTCTGGGATTTTATTCATTTGGGACTCTTTGTCTTTGCCTGCCATAGTAAAGAAAGAATTTATTTTTTGACATTGTATAAATCGATTTTAAAAACTATCGGTCGACCTCTACTTTAGACTATAAAAGGTGATAAATGATTGACCATGTACTATAATTGTTGTTCTTTAATGTGTTTGATAATTTACATTTAAGGCCTATTTAATGTTAATAATTTCCTTTTGAAATTTAAATGCCTATAATTATCAATTTTATCCTCAGAAATCACAAAAAACTTTTAATTTCATAGAGGTATCGGTATTGTTATTGATATCGGCAATATTGGCTTTGTTAGTACTTGTATCGGATCGAAAATAAGTGGTATCGCCCACCTGCATCGAGCCAAACGCCCAAGTGGATAACTTTGCTAACTGCTAACATCCAAAATCTACCCAAAAGAAGTCAGGTAAGATATGCTTTAAACTATTATTTATACTTCCAGCTACATGATATGAATCTACTCATCCACAGCTTTAATAGTGCCCTAAACATACAACATCTGTTGCAGCAGAACTCTGGTTTACATATACCCCCTGGGTCTCACACAAAGTTCCAAACCATCTCGGTCTTTGCATACCAATTGGCCAACTTTTAAATTACCTCCATTGTGGTCTGCCATAGGCCATTTTTTTCTTTCTTGATTAAGGGCTTTATATCAACATGTCTTCACAATATTTTGTTAGTGTTCTTAAAATGTGTTAAGGAGAAAATGACAAAGCCTTGCCTTTATGTTAGTCTTTCTTATTTTCCTGACATGTTTTTTAAACCCACATAGTGTATGTGCATTTAAAATTTTAATCTTTTTAATTTTGTATCTTTTTACATGTGCCTTAACATTTAGCAGTCACCCTGAAGGTTTCTAGGTTGTTGTGCACACTGGTGATACAATTGTTAGAGACTCTAAGACTGATCTACCAGGGCAGTTGGATCTAGGCCAGAGAAAACAGTGATATCTAGCAACATGTCTTTTCACTGAAATGCTCATTTTTCCCGGTGGATCAACATTTAAATGCCCTGTCCTACATTTGCTGCTACAAAAGATATTTTAAAAATCAAACCCACCAGAAGCCCCACTTACCTGCATCATCCAAAAATTACCTGTGATGTAAGTAGCTAGGTTTGTTGGAGGCAACTTTTATTTGGTGATACTGATATTGCAGTATGCATGTAATAAGGTCATTCAACGTCCTTTTGATGCAGCAGAACAGGGCGGCCTGGGAACAAAAGCTGGCTGGCGGCAAACCTGACTCATAATGACAGAACAGAAAGATTCGTCTCAGCTAACGGCAGCCTGTCATGATTCTTATGATTTCTGTAGCTCTTTTCACAGGTTTTTGTCCCTGAGCAGTTTGTCTGCAAGATGAAGTGCTGAATGAATTCACATTTGTTGTTATTTTTTATTTTATTTTTTACCAGCAGAATGTGAATGAATGAGCTTAGTGTGGCATATGACATCGCTTTACTATTCTGTAATTTTGTAGACACCACTATTATTAAATTTCTGAAATTAAATGGTAATGTAACAGGGAGTCTACCCACTGTTACATTACCCAAGGTAATCCGGAAGGTTTCTTGCAATATAAGGCAACTTTTATTAGGCAACTTTTACTCATTTTCAAATTCAAACCTTCACCATTTTGTAAAGGAATATTTTACAAAAAAAATTAACTTGTCTCACCCTCATGCTGTTCCAAACCCATCTGACTTTCTTAGGAACTCAAAAGGAGATGTTTCTATCAATATCCCTGTCCGTCTTTCAATAAAATAGCAGTTGATAGTGACTCACTGTAAAGCTTAAAAAAGGACCCAAAAGTATCATTAACGTAGTTTATGCAACTTGTGCATCATATTCCAAGTCTCCTGAATGTATATGTTTTTTCGTTTTTTGTGTAAAAAACAAACAAACTATTGCATGCCTTCAGAAGACTTGAAATATGGTGCACGAGCAGTGCTGGGTAGTAACGGATTATATGTAATCTGGAATATGTAATCAGAATGCAAAAATCAAGTACTTGTAATTAGTTTAAACTACATTTTAATCAGATTACAGTTACTTTCATGGATTACATGAATACATATTAATCAGGCAAAGGCAGCCTACAGCTGATATACGTTCGGTATATAATTCTTCGAGTGCTTTCGAATGGGGGGTTGCTTTTGTACTCTGCTTCAAAATGTACAATGTGCTTTTGTGACAAATTTTGAGACATTGATTCATAAATATAACTGGTCTGATCTGTTACCAGACATGGATGGTGTTTGTAATGCCAAAATTGCCTGAGTAAGAAAATTTCATAGTGCCTTTTTTAATTTCACTCAGAAACAGACAAATAGCGAGTAAAACACATACACACAAATCATCTCGATTCTCATATTTCAGTCCATTAAGTAAGTTTTATTTAATGCATTTAAGCAACATTATATCACAATGGTACAGGTTTATTCTACTCAAATGCATGTGACATTAAATAAACAAGAATTAGGTCAGAAGTAATCCTATAGTAGATTATATTACCTTAAAGATTTTATACAATAGTTTGCGTTACTGACTAAAATTAGTCATGTAATTTGTAATCAGTACCAGATTACAATTCAAAAGTAATCTACCCAGTAGGGCTGGGCGCTATGACGATATATATCCTGGCGACGATATAAAGTGTCAACCGCCAGAGATTTTGCTGTATCGTGTATATCGTGTATATTGCAATATGTAAATATCCACTTGCACAGCGTGGATTTATCTATCAGTGGGCAGGGCTTCACGTGAGACTGAAAGAATTGAAGAAACATGGACAGGGTTTTCTGGTATTGAACATTTTCTGTGACCGCCCAAGCAAATGTAATGACCTTCATCGCACATTTGGCGCTTTAAAAGCGCTAAATATTCTTCTCACCTGACACGCGAATGTTTCACGTGACAGTGGCGCGCGCTGTTTCTGGAGCTCCGAAGTGCACGTGAATCCAGCAGGCTTTCCGATATTTGTGCTCCACAGACAGGAGACCTGGGTCACTCGAGCTACTCAATCATTTTTGTCCCAGGAAAACCCCAAATGGAGAAAGAAATCTCCACAGAACGGGATGACTCCCAAACAGGTCAAGAAAATGAAGAGGATCTTGTTATTAAAACAGGTGCGACATCATCATGGTTCGCACGACGATAATCACTCATAATACAAGCAATCTGTTTCACCCCCTCAAAATGAAGCATGTAAAAGAATATTATGAAAGCCAAAAGATGAACTCCGCATTCATTCGGTCATTTATTTATTTATTTTGCAAGAAGTGTTATTTATTTGGTGTTTATTTTTGTTGTATATTTTTTTAAACGTATGTTTCATTTGCTTTGTGGCATTGCTTTGAGAAGATCTTAAGTTCCTTGAGCAAAGTTTATAATAATAATATTGGTCAACAACATTTTAAACTGAAATGTGGCATACTGTTATATTTAGCATTTTGGTAAGGTTGATTTTTGAAAACAAGTAAATTTTTATTTATTTATTTATCTATTTACTTACTTTGACATTGTTTGTCTTGTTCCAAATAAAGAAGTAGTTTTATTTTATAAAGTATTTAATTCACAGACTGGAGTTCCAAAAATAGGCATTACAATATGTTTATTTAATATATAAACACATTTTAATTAATTTTCCAGAAAACTTTTACTATATCGCGATATACAGGTGCATCTCAATAAATTAGAATGTCGTGGAAAAGTTCATTTATTTCAGTAATTCAACTCAAATTGTGAAACTCGTGTATTAAATAAATTCAGTGCACACAGACTGAAGTAGTTTAAGTCTTTGGTTCTTTTAATTGTGATGATTTTGGCTCACATTTAACAAAAACCCACCAATTCACTATCTCAAAAAATTAGAATATGGTGACATGCCAATCAGCTAATCAGCTCAAAACACCTGCAAAGGTTTCCTGAGCCTTCAAAATGGTCTCTCAGTTTGGTTCACTAGGCTACACAATCATGGGGAAGACTGCTGATCTGACAGTTGTCCAGAAGACAATCATTGACACCCTTCACAAGGAGGGTAAGCCACAAACATTCATTGCCAAAGAAGCTGGCTGTTCACAGAGTGCTGTATCCAAGCATGTTAACAGAAAGTTGAGTGGAAGGAAAAAGTGTGGAAGAAAAAGACGCACAACCAACCGAGAAAACCGCAGCCTTATGAGGATTGTCAAGCAAAATCGATTCAAGAATTTGGGTGAACTTCACAAGGAATGGACTGAGGCTGGGGTCAAGGCATCAAGAGCCACCACACACAGACGTGTCAAGGAATTTGGCTACAGTTGTCGTATTCCTCTTGTTAAGCCACTCCTGAACCACAGACAACGTCAGAGGCGTCTTATCTGGGCTAAGGAGAAGAAGAACTGGACTGTTGCCCAGTGTTCCAAAGTCCTCTTTTCAGATGAGAGCAAGTTTTGTATTTCATTTGGAAACCAAGGTCCTAGAGTCTGGAGGAAGGGTGGAGAAGCTCATAGCCCAAGTTGCTTGAAGTCCAGTGTTAAGTTTCCACAGTCTGTGATGATTTGGGGTGCAATGTCATCTGCTGGTGTTGGTCCATTGTGTTTTTTGAAAACCAAAGTCACTGCACCCGTTTACCAAGAAATTTTGGAGCACTTCATGCTTCCTTCTGCTGACCAGCTTTTTAAAGATGCTGATTTCATTTTCCAGCAGGATTTGGCACATGCCCACTCTGCCAAAAGCACCAAAAGTTGGTTAAATGACCATGGTGTTGGTGTGCTTGACTGGCCAGCAAACTCACCAGACCTGAACCCCATAGAGAATCTATGGGGTATTGTCAAGAGGAAAATGAGAAACAAGAGACCAAAAAATGCAGATGAGCTGAAGGCCACCATCAAAGAAACCTGGGCTTCCATACCACCTCAGCAGTGCCACAAACTGATCACCTCCATGCCACGCCAAATTGAGGCAGTAATTAAAGCAAAAGGAGCCCCTACCAAGTATTGAGTACATATACAGTAAATGAACATACTTTCCAGAAGCCCAACAATTCACTAAAAATGTTTTTTTTTATTGGCCTTATGATGTATTCTAATTTGTTGAGATAGTGAATTGGTGGGTTTTTGTAAAATGTGAGCCAAAATCATCACAATTAAAAGAACCAAAGACTTAAACTACTTCAGTCTGTGTGCACTGAATTTATTTAATACACGAGTTTCACAATTGGAGTTGAATTACTGAAATAAATGAACTTTTCCACGACATTCTAATTTATTGAGATGCACCTGTATATCATTATCATATTATAAAATGACTCATATCGTGATATAAGATTTTGGTCATATCGCCGACCCCTACTACCCAGCACTGCGCTCGAGTCTTTTGGACTAATTTAATGATACTTTTGGGTCCTTTTTGTAGTGACTATCAATTGTATTAAAAAGATGGACTGGAAGACTCATTAAAACATTTCGGCAAAAGAAAGTAATAAAGGTTTGGAACGACATGAGGGTGAATAAATTATGACAGAATTTCCATTTTTGGGTAAATGGCTTTCATACTTCAACACTTTAATTATTAATACAGAGCAGCGTAGTTTGGCATTAGAAAAAGTAAATGATATACATTACAAGGTACTGTGATTGAATGATGAATGTCTCTTTTAATTGAAAGACACATTGCAGTAAAAGTTTTTAAAGATCCCATCCCATATAAAGCATACATAATCTATACTCAAGTCAGTCTGCTGAGCAGTAAAACAACCAGCTGCCCCAAAGATCCTGCTCACAGCTCTCCACAAACTGTCAGGCATATGCTTCACTGGCCGAGGACTCAATTGGGTTTAACAACTGTTGTCGTGTTTTTCCAGAGGGATATGATGCCTTGACTGAACAGCCATGCCCTGCATACAAGTTCATTATGGCCATAAATAAAGCCTGAAGAACAGTTCCTGTGACTCTCGGACAGTTGGACAAAAGAACAGAATTTGCTGCAGGTGGTGTTTAATAATTCATGAACTTGTGAAACTCGCTACAAGTTGGGAGAGAAATTAATGTGTGGTAAAATACATCTGTTTTTAAAACCGCTCACCTCACTGCGGTGTTAAAACACTTAAAACAGAGGTAAACTTTAGGCATATGATCTAGCTAAATTTCTAAGGATATTTTTAGAGAGCTCTTAGATTTTTAGAGTTTATTAGAATTAAAGGAATAGTTCAACCAAAAATTTACATTCTGGCATAATTTACTCACCCTCATGTCATTCCAAAGCCATATGTCTTTTTCTTACACATAACAGAAAAGGAGATTGTGGCAGCGGGGGCAAGGTCGAGCGTCCGGTGAGGGAGAGAGAGAGCGGTAAGGGTGCATACACCTGAGCCAAATTATGACTAACACCTGTCTCTAATTGTAGTGAGATTGGGGAGAGCGGCATAAAAGGACCATGCCAGCACCAGATCGAGAGAGAGAGCCAGAGATCTAGAGTCCCGCTGAGTAGTTGATGTGTTAATGTGAAGCAAAAGAGTTAATGTAAAGCTAATGAGATTTTGTGAAGCTATTGAGTTATTGTGAAGCTGTAAGCTCAGAAAGTTGACAATTAAAAAGCCTTTCCTGAGACTGAAGAAACCCGGTTCCCTGTGTCCTCCTTCCCTCCCTGTGTGAAGCTTTGTTACAGAGATGTTTAAAGATAACCTTGTGTTTTGCAATACAATGGTAGTGTAGTGTCTCACTTTAAAGTTTAAAAAAGGACCCAAATGTATCATAAAAGTAGTTTATACGACTTGTGCATCATACTTCAAGTCTTCTGAAGGCAAATTATGAAATTTAAATAATTTTCGGAAAAATCTTGATGTCCGATATGTGTTCCTGGACGCTAGAAGCTTGTTCACAGTGGCGTATGTTCATATGAGAACTTGGGTTGTTTGTAGTGCTAAACTATACAATATGGGTTCCTATGGGTCATATGGGTTTAGAACAACTTGAGAGTGAGTACATTATGACAGAACTTTTCATTCTTGTGAACTATTCCTTTAAAATCACAGTCCTACATGGCATGTTCAATTTGTATTAGACAAATTTTATTTACACTCCCATTAAGTTAGCACTTACTGGATGCGTTTGAGCTTAACAGCCCAAGGTACTGTAAGTGGAATGGTGTTATGTATCCACTGTAGCACCGATGGCAGATATACAGTTTTTTGTAAGTTATGGAGCTACTGGAAGCTTGTTGATAAATCATGGCCTAAAAATGGGTTTATATTTTAATGCAAATCCTGTTTCTCAACTGTGAAAAGCCAAAAATAGGGAACGTAATGTTTTCATATGCTTGTCATCACCTGATGCCCCTGAAGACAGAGTAGATTTGTTTTGTGATGCCGCTGAGTATTACATTGACTGCAAGCGTTATATTTCAAAATTAGATTGCCCCAAACCATGAAACAGCTGCATAGAAAATAAGAATTCTCTGGAGCGCACACAAAATAGAACAAATACATCCAAAAATGAACCCACAAAACATCATGAAGACTATTTCTAAGACACATCGAGAACGAGAGGAATTGATTTCCTTTTCTTCAGCCAAGACTCATTAAAATAAATGGCAAGATCAAAAAGCCAAGTTTGATTAAAGCCACACTTTGATGTAGTAATTTGCCACCTGTGGTTGTGTGTCCCTACCCGTGAGGTTCAGGAGACAATTGAGACAGCGGCAAAGAAGATGACATTTCCCTTTGAAGCACATCTGTACTAACCCCATCCCAAAAGTAAGCCTATTTTCTTCCATCACTGTCACTGTTAGGTGTGAAAAATTCATCAGGACATTTTCAGCGGCAGGACTTATGTGGTTTATAGCATTCCAGAGACTCCATGAGAATGAGCTTATTCTGTAAATGTCAAAATGTCCAATGTCAAAATGTCCTCTATTACACTACAAACTTTCATCGTGTAATTCAACAGATTTCTGTTCAGTACATTATTTAGAAGAGAGTTACACAGAAATATTCCCAAAATGAGAGATGTTGAATGGTTGGCTTCTACTGCAGGGCAGCACTGAAGTTACACATGAGTTTTAACAGATTACTGTAGCTGCAGAAAACAATTAAGTTTTAAATTTGACTTTCCTTCTTAACTTGCTCAACAACTAACCTTGCATTATAACAGACCTGAGAACTTGGCTGAATTATAAGAAGTCTTTCTTATTTCACAGACCCCATGAATTTAAAATTGGAGCTTTGTGGCTTTTAGTCCATGTCTGTTAGCTTTGAGGCCATCTACAGAACTGTGCAAAAGTCTTAGGTACATAAGTTGTTTCACAAAAACATTTGTCTTAAGAGGGTTTTTATATCTAAATCTTTATTGTGTTTCAATAGGTAATATACATTTTAGACTCCCAAGTATTCCTTTTGCAAACAGAATAGAATGAAAGAACATGGAGCCCTGCAACAGATGGCATGACCCCCACAGAGCCCCCAACTGAACATCATGAGATTACAATAAGAGACAGAAGCAATTGAGACAACATAAATAGATAGAAAAACTGTGGTGAATTCTCCAAGAAGCTTGGAACATCCTATCTGCCAGCAACCAAGAAAAACTGTGTCCAACTGTGTTTTGAAGTCAAAGGCGTTCACGCCAAATATTGATTTAGCTTCTTTTTTTTTTTTTTTTTGGTTCACTGGACATGGTGTTAAGTGATAAAAGAAAACTACTTTTGTACATATGGAGTGGTGGTGGTGTAGTGGACTAAAGCACTGAACTGGTAAGCAGAAGGATGTTGGTTCAATCCCCACAGCCACCACCATTGTGTCCTTGAGCAAGGCACTTAACTCCAGGTTGCTCCAGGGGGATTGTCCCTGTAATAAGGGCACTGTAAGTCCCTTTGTATAAAAGCGTCTGCCAAATGCATAAATGTATGTAAATATATGCATTGATTTGAGGGTGCAATTAAAAAATTGCACCCTCAAGAGGCAATATGACAAAATAAAAAGTGTAAAGATGGAAAATTAGCTATCTGTAGAATTCAAGGGATAGTTCATCTGAAAATTTACAATTTTATCATACTCGCCCACATGTTGTACCAAACCTGTATGACTTCCTCTTTTCCGTGGTATACAGATGGAGACAGATTGACAGCCTCAGTCACCATTCACTTTCATTGTATGGAAAAAGATTCACTAAAAATGAATGGTGATTAGGACTATCATAAAACTGCCTAACATCTTCTGTCATGTTCCTTGGAAGAAACTCATATAGGTTTGGAACAATATGAGGGTGAGAAAATGATGCCAGAATGTAATTTTTTGGGAAAACTATTAAAGGAATAGTTCAGAAGCAAATGATAGGTGTGGGTGAGAAACAGATTAATATTTAAGTCCTTTATATATATATATATATATATATATATATATATATACACACATTTCCACTTTCATTGTCAAATTCTTCTTCTTTTGTGTTTGGAGATTCACATCCTTTGTGCATATATATCATCACCTACTGGGCAGGGAGGAGAATATATAGTAAAAAAGGACATAAATAATTATCTGTTTCTCACCCATCATATCGCTTCTATTTAACTACTGGAGTCTTCTGGATTATTTTATGCCGCATTTATGTGCTTTTTATACCTTAAAAGTTCTGGCCACCATTCACTTGCATTGTATGGACCTACAGAGTTGAAATATTCTTCTAAAAATCTTTGTGTTCACCAGAAGAAAGAAAGCCATACACATCTGGGATGGCATGAAGGTGAGTAAATGAGAGAATTTTCATTTTTGGGTGAACAATCCCTTTAATGACAATGACAAATGATCTGCAGCTCACCCAAAAGTACTAATTTCTGTAATAGGATTATGTGATTGTGTTTCCTTTTTATCCTAAATTGTCTACAAAGAGTCTGTCTTTGAAGAAAACCAGGTTGTTCAGAGGATATGTCTCAAACAGCTACTGTGGAACTGCCAATGCCAATATAGAGCTCTATAATACAGTATATAGTCACAAGAACCTTGAATGTTGCCATGTCCCACACAACAGCTCATCTAATCGGCAGCTCTGCATTGGTGTTCCATGGGAAGATTAGAGTGTTAACAAAAATGTCTAGGACAGATCCACAATGGATCACACATGCTCCCTCTCCCACACCATGCCTTGATCTGGTTTTACTGTGTAGAGATAAATCCCTCACACACGTAGGGTCGCCTTAATGCTTCAATGCCTTTCTGCCCCTTTCGTTCTCTTCCTCGCCCTCTCTCGCTCATCCTCCTTCTCTGCTCGGAGGAATATTGAGGCACCTATTCAATGTGTTTGTGCTGCTTAACAACCCCTGTGCCTTGTGCTCCACATCACCCTTCCCCTGCAACCCCCATCAAATCTGCATTTGTTTATCCCCCTCTGGTAATCTCACTCATCTCTCTACATGCCGCGCCACTGCTTCTCTCTTATTGTTTAGTATAATGGTGTGGGGACTTACAAGGATTTACACCTGATTATATTCCGCAGGGCGAATCCCCCATAGACTGACCTTGCAGTTCACTATTGCTATTGGCTAAGCAGACTCAGCCCATCCGGCCAAATTCCTTTTCTTCTCTCTCAAACACACACACACACGTTGGTGCAGCTATCATTATGAGGACTCTCCATAGACATAATGATTTTTATACTGTATGAACTATAGATTCTATCCCCTAAACCAAACCCTAAACATAACCTTGACAAAAAACTTTCTGCATGTTTACATTTTCAAAAAAACGTAGTTTATATGATTTTTAAGCAATTTGAATTATGGGGACACTAGAAATGTCCTCATAAACCACATTTATAGCATAATACCTGTGTAATTACCAGTTTGTAACCTAAAATAATTTTCCTCGTAAACCACCCAAACCTGCCCACACACACACACACACACACACACACACACACACATCTCTCTCTCTCTCTCTCCATTGGCTGTTGTTTATCCACCCTGTCTGTTTACCTCCATGAGTCATCCATTTGTCACATTGCAGCTTCTGGTTGCTTTTGACGAATGCTGCATTTTGCATAAAAGCCCGCCATTAATCACTCTGTTCTGGCAGAATGACAGAGAAGGGGAGACAGATACCACAAAGGTGTACTCAAATTTGTCTAACCCCCCCCCCCCCCACTTCCCCCCATGGGTATGACATGCCAGCATCCCTGTGTCCCCTCTCGTATTTCCCACTGCAGTCGGTCTGATGAACGTCAGAATTGAATTTCATTAGGAACACTGTCCCTGTTTTGAGCTTGTGCTGTTTCTCTCTTCACCAATCCTTACCCCACCCCCCCATCCTTATCCCTCTCTGCCTGCCTGTCTTACGCTCTCTCTCCCCTTCGCTTCCTCTGTCTCATCCATCTCTCCATCTCAATGCGCCACAGCTCCTCCCTCCACCTTGCACAGCCTCGACTCCTCCCTCTCCATCTTTCTTCAGTCACTCGCACTCGCGCTCTCGCTCTGCTGGGTATGGCATGTATGTGAGCAGGTGTACTCCTGTTTACATGCATGCCTGCATTTGGGACAGACTCTCATGTATTCCGTGGACTATAGCTGCTTTTCCTTCACACTCTGAGAATTTTCCGGATCTCGCTTTTATGAATTGTGTGCCGTTTTGTTTTTCCTCTCACTCACCTCTTCTGTGCCACCCTGCCACTCTGAACTGATCTGGATCTAAACTGCTTCCTGGCAGGATGGAATTGCCAAATTTAGACTCCACTGCATGACATTTCTGGTAAGAACAGTTTGCATTCAGTGCTAGATAAGCATTTTGAGAACTCTTAAGATGCTGCAAAGGGCTGAAGGGAGATGAGACTGGAATTTTCAGTGAGAAATGTGTCTTAAGATGGAAAGGGCATGCACTCAGGGGAGAAAGATGCTGAATAATGGTTCTGAACTGAGCACAGGACATAGAATTTGAAATGGATGTGGATTGCCGTTGCATAGGGAGGGGGTCATTTACAATAAATGAATATCTGCCAGTGTGAGCATTCATGCATATTTTCACCTGCACCCTGTGTTTATATATATATATATATATATATATATATATATATATATATATATATATATATATATATAAGCATCATTTTCTGCGTATTTTTCTATGGCCGGGGTATAATGCATGTTGTCTATGTTGCAGGCATGAATGTATGCATACACTTTTTGTATGTTTTTCTGGTTGGAAAATAATCTATTGCTTTCAATACCTTTGAATCTTATTTTCTTCCTTTTAAATTCACAGTCCTCATTATAGAGGGTCTCCCTGTTTTAATGCTCTGAACAAACATCTTCCTCCGCTGGTAAAGTGGTGTTTAAATAAATAACAACATTACACTTTATTTCTTAATCTTGGCAGGCTGCCCAAAATACATTAAGGCAGCCTTGGATGCATCAAAGATTCATGCTTTCTCAATGTCCTCATTGTTACATCCTTTACAAATGTCAGATCCATAGGCTCTCATATATATGTGCATTGTCTGTGCACATCCATAAAATACAAGATTCATTTTTTGTTAGCCCCCAGAAATGATCAATGCACATAGCTGATGTCTGAGTAGATTATGCTTTAAATCAAAGACACAGTGCGCTCTGCAAAACTTCCTTCTGCTGTATTTTTTCCCATACTGAACACAGGATTATCCATCAAAATATAATGCATCTGCAATATGCATATAAGCATGTATTGTGTAAGTACACTGGATCATAAAACAACTGCATGGCAACAGTGTCCTAGCCACATTTTGGAGATGCTGTAACTTGCCAGCATAGAAATCCAGGCCAAAACATAGTGCTGTGAGTGATGTAGTCTACTGTATTCAATGAGATAAGTTTTCAAAAAACTTGCAATTGTGTTCACAGACTGTCTACTCATTGAGCAAATTCTCTGTTGGTGGTAATAGCCAATATGATAATGTTGCAGTCTGATAACAAACACCAGATGAAACAAGATAAGGCAGCGCTGTAGGAGAACTACATCACCTCGCTCTTGTGCTGTAGATTAGAGCCTGTGTCTTTCAGCTCTTATTTTTTACAGCTTTTGTGAATTCTACAGCCCGGGCAGAAAAGGGGCCAAATCCCAAAAATCATTAAAATTCAGATCCTTGCCGATTATGACCCCTAAATCCCCCCCACTCCACCTTCCCCGCTCGCTCCCCTATTCATTTGCCCCGCTGTCTCTCCGATACGCTTTTCTAAGCACTCAGTGAGGGCCTGCTTTCAGCAGCGGTGGCATAGATAGACAGATTGGGCATGCATTTGTCCTCATTGTGGTGAAATGCAAGAATCAGACACCATCGGCATAGCGGCTCATTTCTGTCACACAAAATGAGGGACTATTAAAATGGGCTGTACATTGTGGAGAATCCTGAAAGGAATTGCTGTGAGAGGCGGCCGAGTAACATATTAGACAGCACACAGACACTCCAGCCTCCCACAAATGTTTTCAGAAGGTCACACTGCACACTCCCTCATTAAAATTTAATCATAACAGCTTTATGTAAAAAATAGAAAATATGAGACAGGCATGTAGGAGGGGGACAAGGCCCCATTCTGACTTTTTACCTTCCGTTTTGAGAGGGTATGTGCTCGATGTGAATGTAAATTATGTTTACATGTTCGAAGCAATGCCATCAATCATCTCAGAGAAGTTGCCATCGTATCTGATCTGATAATATCATCTGGGATGCTGTTGATGGGTGCGTTTGCACCTTATGAAAGCAGGGAGGAAAATATCATTGATTTTATCAGGCAGAGTAATAAAATTACTAGCCTTGGATGGAGTGCTGGTCAGAGGAACAATGCTTGCATAATTTAGGAAGCTTGAGAGTGATTATCCCGTGGCTAATTTCGTGAGATAAGCTCATTCCTAATAGAAGCATTGATAAAGAACTCCAAGGAACTCGGCTTGAGCTATATTGCTTTTGGGATTACGGTCGTCCTATATTCTCTCCACATTTTCTCTTTCCTTTTGTTTCAATTAAACCCAAAACAAAGGGCCCTGTGTTTAAAAGAGGGAGAGTAGTTGGAGTAATTACCAGCTTTGCCTGCTGGTAGCAGTGAATTTAAAGTGAATCTCGAGAGCTTTAATGAGGAAAGAAAAACACTTTATGGAATTATTATTAACCATTGCTAGAAAGCTAAAGGGAGGACTGATGTGGAACTGGGCCCAATTAGACTATGCACTATGAGAAGGAACCTGTCAGCGGCTGCAGCTTTGCAAATTTATCCAGACTATGGGCTGAAATAACTTATAATGTATCAGCGGGTTGATAGGTAGGCACTTATTCGATGGTGCTTACAAGGAATGGATGCGTTTCATTGTGAAGAATAAAAGAGTACTGTGAGACATTACAGAAGTGCATCTGTTCCATTCCCACCCCTTGATGGATGCTTATTTAAACTGCAACCATCACATATTGCTCCACAGGCAGTTAGTCAGAAGACCAATATTCGTTTGACAGGTCGTAACTAATTTCGTAAAACATTCATCTCATTTTCTCGATTTACGATAGCATGAAACTTCCAGGCTACCAATCGGCATAAGAAGCATGTTGCTCTAGGTCTGAACCTTCTTTTTGATGGAATTGTTTGGTTTCTCTTTACGCTGTCAGAGTACAAACATGGCAAACTATGAGAAAAAAGATAAGGAGGAATGTGTAGATCAAGCAAACTACCATACACACTAGAGTCATGTTTCAATATGCTGCACACAATTCCAGATAGTAAATATATAATATTCCTCTCCACGCACAAACCTAGTTTTGGCAGTTAAGTCATACCTTTTGTTTAGACGGTGAAAATTTTATCGCAGTGCTTGACATTTTCATTGCGATATCCTTGAGTTTTTGGTGTTTCAACATCAGGGTTCATGTTAGTTTTTCCTTTGGTGGAATGTAGCTTTCCAAACCTTGGGCTTTGATCTAAATCTTACTGTCATCAAAAAACCCAAAACAAAGATCAAAAGAAGGAAGTCAAATGGAAGCAAACAGTTGGAAGATACGTCTCTGCTTTGAATGCTGCATCCGTAGGCTTAAAACCCATGCTGATTTGGTATACAAAGTTGTTTGTGTGAGGTAGGAAGAAGACAAATGTATGGGGCAAGTAGGGCTGATTATTGATTTGGCTCAGGTCCTCTCTGATTAACTGCTGTTGTAAATACCGATAAAGACACCTGCTTATGTTGTGATGAATGGTAGCAACTTGATTTGATACTTTCAACTCTGGCAACTCTACCACTTTTTGAATTACCTATCATGGAGATATAAATGGAGAAAAAAAATTTGTTGGTATCTCACTCTCATTCAGCTTTTAATTATATATGCTAATCAATTTTGTTATAGGATACAAATGCAAGTATACATGTGCTAATACAAAAGAATGAAGACCAAAGGACCCTCAATCCCTTTCTCAAAGACTGCATAATTATTCTGTAGAATTAAATTTAAGACTCCAGTCGTGACCATGTTTTCATAAATGCATAAATAAACCAATGGGGTACATGTGAATTTGACATAAACACAGAATGAGGAGAGAGTGAATGGGGTCACCAGTGCTATTTCACAACTAGAATGCTGCATGAGACAACCAGTTTAGTAGATAACTATTATTTATTCACCAGGAATTATTATAGACCTATAAACCATTGATTGCAGGTAATTTTCTGAAATGTGTACAATGTGATCAGAGCTGCAAAGGAAAGTGAAGGAGAAAAGGAGATAGACACAGACAGAGAGTAAGGGATTATGAATAAACAGATTGGAAGAATGAAGAAGATTAACTCCCTCAGGCCAGTATAGCCAATTAGTTGCACCACATATTGCACTCTATATTGTCTATACTTTCAACTCACATTCGTTTTCTAATAGATTGTTGTAATATAAGAAAAAAATATGCTTAACTATCATTTATCAGTGCAAAGTAATCATTATTTAATGAAAAGAATGTAAAAAGCATTTTGTAATTGTGATTCCAAATTGTTTCCGCTTTTGGCTCACAATAGACCTTCATCAAAATTAAGAACAGTTCCCCTATGTAGGAACTCGAGCTGCGTAATCGCATTGGGACATGCCCTGAGTGTAACGTGGTCTGAAGCCCTTCAATTTATTGGCTGGTGTTGCTTAAGCAATGCCCCTAGGGAGCTACGTCACGGGCTCAATAAAAGCGCTTGCTTTGGTGCCATCGAGTCAGATTTTCTATTCTTAAGGAGGCCCTATTATGCTTTTTGGGATTTTACCTTTCCTTTAGTGTGTATTATAGCTGTTTGTGCATGTAAAATGTCTGCAAAGTTACAAAGCACAAAGTCAATGCAAAAGGGAGTTATTCTCTCCCACATACAACACTGCTCAAGAACTACAAGAAACAGCTGGATTGTAGTCCAGCCATTTCTTCCATAAAGTATCCACATGTAACACATTTGCATAATGGCTGCCTAAGGGCTACTTTGGCCCGCCCTCAAACAAACGTAGTTATAGCCGAGGCCAGGATGAGTTGGGTTAGTGTTGTCGCCATGTCGAGAAGACACTGTTTTCTTCACTGCAAAAGCAAAAGCTCTTTTTTTGGACTTCCAAAGGCAGACGAATTGAAGAATCAGTGGTTAAAATGTATTTTAATTATTTAGCAGTACAACCACAAACAATGCCGGATTTTCAAGACAGTTACTCCTGAAAGTTGGTGCAGTTCCCACTTTGTTGGGACAATCTAGTGCTTCAGGATCACAACTTGTAAGTATGCTTGATTATTTGTGGATTTATCTGCTACCGAGAGTTCAAATGCGGAGTCTTGTGTTGTAGCTACGGTGTACACCCAGTGCACAGCTGTAGGCCTATGCTAACTAATGTTATTGTGTTGAAATAGTTTTGCTAATCAGCTGCGGGTCCACTTTTACCTATAATTGTGTAGAATTATGTAGATTGTTTGTCGTTACTATCATGAATAGTGATCAAGTGTGGAGATTATTTTTACAAACGGTCATTTTACATCTGCAATACATGGTAGTGCTCAGCTAACTTGCTATGTAATGTTATTGTTTTGGTAAGGGTTTACTATTCAGTGCGGGCTTTTACCTAAAACTGTGTAACAAAGTGGTCGATCTCAAGAGTCTTATATAATTATAGAATTACAAGCTGTAATGTTATAGCCGCTATCCTCGGTAATCCATTGCTAAATTGCTCACTAACTCTCTAATACCCCTGGTAATGTCCAACCGGAGGTAAGCCTCTGTTCTCCATTCATATCTCGGGTGAAAAAAGTTTGGCTACACCCATTCCAGCAAAAGATGACTAACTTAGATGCACTATGTGTCTTTTACTTGAAGCTTTGTTAGGTTCACAATAATCAATAGTGTACTTGTAAGAAAGCTACAAAAGTAAAACTTACCACTATGAAACGTCCTGCTCAAGTCATGCTTGCGAAGGAGGTTCGGGTCAATCAGCTTGTTCTTCCAAACTTTTATTATCGGTTTTTGGTACAGCAAAAACCGACGCCACTGTTACCATAATTACAATAGTGTTTACAGCTGCTCAGGAAGCCTGTAACTCGGTTATGGTAAGGGGCGTTACATTTCCGACACACGCTCTACGCGGTTGTCCAATCACAACAGACTAGGCCAGCTGACCAATCAGAGCAGACTGGGCTTTTCGGAAATGGGGACTTCAGAGCATTTAAGCCAGAGGATGAAAATAGGTTTAGCAGAAATGTACAGTTAAAGCATGTAAACCTATTCTAGTAGACCCCCAAAATAAAATTATGAACCTATAAATTAGCATAATATGGTCTCTTTAAGTGCTCGTCTGGCCCATGTTGTACCAACGACTCAACATCGAAGTGAGGATCATTATTATTCTCCATTTTGTGTGGCAACACAGGATGGAATTTAAGAAGCGACTTGCGTCGTTTTATACAGCATAATTTCAGAGCAATTTGAATGTGTTTTTTTCCAGACATTATAAGGGTCCAACGGGGACAGCGGCGCTGTTTGAGGCTCACAATTTCTCACCACGAGGCGTTATCCCTACTTGTTCAAGTTCCACGGCCTCCAGATTGGAGCTCCGTGTGCGGGGGCAGTTTGGGTTTTTCGGCTTGTCTCTGAGAAGATTGGAGTGCGAACAGACATCGGATTGTTCCTCGTGTTTCTCGCCCTCCCCTTTAGCTAAAGCGTGAGTCTCGTCAGACATGCTCTGAGGCCTAGCTCAGTGGCCATTTTCTGACAAACAAGCGTGCAAAAGAGTTACCATGCATGTCTTGAGCCGTCGCTATAAATTTTTTTAAAAAAAAGCTGTATGAGAGAATTCGTGAAGGTAGGGAAACAAATTGGCCTCTTTGTCCCTATTGTCTTTTTCTGTGACGTTCTGGGAGAATGCACATGAATAATACAATGGAGGAGCGGCCTCTGCCTTTTTCTCTCCCCTCCCCAAAAAAAATTTCTTCCCGAATTCAGCCTCTGTCTCCATGACCAAGGGATTCGAGACATGCATAACAGAATTCGATGTTCATCGAGCACAAGTGTACACAAAACATGCAGTGAACATAAGCACCACACGTTGTCCCCCCATAAAGAATGCCAGGGCCATTGTAGCGAACCAGTTTTCTGAAATAAACGCCCCCCCCCAATGTTCATACCCGTTCAAATACTAGGGAAAAAGTATTCTGTCAGTGTCCTTGAAGTAGATACATTCAGGGCGCTCATCATTTATGCCTAAATATCAAATTACCTTCAACCAGCCACAGAATTGGAGGAGCGAAGGCTTACCTCCACTGTGCCACTGTTTCTGGGGCAGTCACCAAAAGTAAGCCAAGCGCGCCATCTAGTGGTTACTGGTTGCACTGCAGGCCAGCGCCATGCATTAATCCCTCTGTCTGCCCGTCTGTTGGCTTGGCAGCAGCTGTAGGGCTTTTCAAACTGGGTACTTAAAGCATGGTTATGTAATTCAATTCAGGCGGGCTCCGTCGGTGTTCAATGGGGTTGTTCCGACAGACGTTTCTGTTCGGGAAGCCCCATGTTTGATTAGGGAATTTCATTCTTTCTTAGAAAAAGGGGCAAAAGAGGAGATTCCCCCTTCTTAGAGAGAATGCGGCTTTTACAGCCATTATTTTCTGGTCCCGATAAAAGACGGTGGCTTGCGTCCCATTCTGGATTTTGAGAAGTTTGAATTTCGCTCTAATGAAATGTCAATTCAGAATGCTGACACAGAAACAAATAATGTCACAAGTGCAGCCGGGGGACTGGTTTGTGACAACAGATTTGAAGGACGCTTATTTCCATATTCAGAATGTGCCGAAGCACAGGTGATTCCTCAGATTCGCTTTCAGGGGCAAATGTATCAATTTTGCATCCTTCCATTCGGTCTTGCACTGGCACCACACACTTTCACAAAATGCATGGATGCAGCTTTGACATCCTTGAGGCTTCAAGGCATCCGCATATTTAATTATCTCGACGAATGATTGCCATTTGCCCACTCGGAGCCTTTGACTGCCCAACATCGAGATGTCATTCCCATTCATTTGATCTAGGGCTGTGTGTAACCTAGACAAGAGTGTCCTGTTGCCAGTTGCAGTTTCTAGGGGTGGAGCTGGATTCGCATGCGATGCAGGTGCATCTGTCTCCAGTTCACATTCTGTCATTTTGCCAGTGTCTAGCGATGTTCAGAGTGGGACGTATTCTCCCTGTGAGAACATTTCACAGGCTTTTGGGGTTCATGATCACGGCTTCCGCTGTCATTCCCCTGGGCATGTTGCATGCAAGACCTTTTCAGTGCTGAATGAACTCCACAAAGGGACTTCAACCACTGATGCATGTGTTCCGTCTCTTCAAAGTAATGCGTGGGTGCTACTGAAATCTGTTACCATGGAAACGGACCCGCCTTTTGATGCCAGGCGTTCCATTTGGACAGGTTTACAAATTTATAACGACAGACGTCTTCTCCACGGGTTAGGGCGCTGTATACAAGGGTCATCCAGCCTACAGGGTTTGGACGGGCCAGCAGCTATATTGGCACATAAACTGTCTGGAGATGTTCACAGTGCCTCTAGCATAAAACAAATTCCTCCCAGAAATTCAGGGCGTGCCATGTCCTCATCTGGTCAGACAATACATGTCCAACATCAATCACCTGTAGCAGCTGAGCATGTGCTTATCAATGGAGTCTCTGTCGGTAGACATTCTCTTGTCTCTTGTGTTATGCGCCAGATATGCAGGCTTAGACCTTTTCGTCCCGTCTGCGTTCCCTTATGGGATTTATCTGTTGTTTTAGAGGCACTCTTGGGTGCTCTGTTTGATCCCTTGGCAACAGTCGCTGATAAGTTTCTGACTTTTAAAACTGCCCTGCTAGTAACATTGGCATCGTTAAAAAGGGTTGTTGATACCTTGTCGATCAATCCCTTATGTATGGATTTTGCACCAGGGTGTTTTGCACAAAGTTTACCTTTGCCTTTGAGTATTCAAGCCCATTCTACGAGGAGCATGGCATCCTCATGGGCTTTGGCTAGAGGTGCATCCTTGGAGGACATTTGTAAGGTGGCAGGGTGGTCCTCTCCACATACATTTGTTAGATTTTATAATCTGGATGAGGGTTTGACTCCTACTTCCCAGGTTCTCTCTGTTGGAACTGGAGCAAACTCATAATTTTCTCTGTTTTATTCAGATGCTTTTGCTTGCATGTGCACCGCTATATGCTTGCCACATGGGCGTAGACAGTTGGCAGCTACTTTTCGCATGCCATGAATGTATATCATTCCCAATGTGAATACGCAGCTCGAGTTCCTATGAAGGGGAATGTCTCGGTTACATGAAACGTAACCCTGATTCCGTGAGTGGGAACAAGATGTTGCGTAAGCTTGCCATACTCTCTAGCAGCTGCATAGGCTCCTGCCTTCCTGCAGAAAATCTGACTCGATGGCGCCAAAGTGAGCGCTTTTATGGAGCCCGTGATGAACTAGGGGCTTTGCTTAAGTGCCACCAGCCAATAAATTAGCGTGATTGTACAAGGGCTTCAGACCACGTGACATTCAGGGCGTGTCCCAATGCAATTATGCAGCATCTCGTTCCCACTCCAGGGTTAGGGAACCAGGGTTATGTTTCACGTAACGAGACATTTTCATTATTTCTCTGCTTCTTCATCCTAAATTCATGCTTATGCATTTGTAGCAGTTAGAAATGTAATTAATATGTGATCATTATTATCTTGAACTTGAATTAAAATGTATAAAGCCTGTAGAATTTTTTTTTTATAAGACAGCACCCTGAGTCACAACATTTAATATGTTTTCACAAGCTATGATACAATTTACATTACTACTTTTTCCTCTAAAAATATCAAAATAATGAATCATCATACGATTAACAAGCTTGACTTCTGTGGTATAATGTTTTAATAGAAAGAAAAAAAATTGTGCTGTTTACTGTATATGTTTTCCACCAAGTGTAACTCTCTATAAATGGGTTATTAATTACTATGTAGAACATGTTGTTTCATGATTGGTCTTACCTACAGTACACTGGAAATTAAATCCTTTATTATAGCATTCACGAGCCTGAGAGGAGTGTGTTTAATGCTTTAGACTCATTAATCAGTCTGCATTAAATAACTTTAATGTAACATCACCATATACACAAGTGAAATAGTAGCTGAAAGTTTCGGGTTCATGCTACACAACAATGCAGAGGTGTATTGACAAATATCAGATCACATACACAATATACAATACAATATACACATTAAGCACATAATACACAATATGCAACTTCACAAGTAATTTATGAAGTGAGAACACAGTGCCAAATGGAATACACAATATATTTAAACACTAAAATACAATACACTACTCACTACAAATGTATGTGTATAAGTGTAGGAAAGAGAAACCGATAAAATGAAAGATTGACTTAGTTGAAGGAACAGTTCACCCAAAAATGACAATTCTTGTGATGCACAGAAATGAAAATTCTTGGACGTAATAGAAACTGAAAATTCTGGACACATACAGTATATATCATTTTATTATATTTATCTATTTAAATACACACATAACTACCATAACTTTAGGCTTGAACAACTAATATATTGTATATTTTTAAAAATATTGCACAAACTGACTTTTGCCTAATATAAGCACATCTTTACCCTACAAAGAATACACAACAATGGACAAATGCATATTTTCCTATTCTAATATTTTTCCTTGTATATCTGTCTATCATTCATGTTGTCATTATTGCCATGAGAGGGGGAAAATGGACTGGGTTTGTAACAGTAGTTGCTTTCACATAAGCAGCCTTTTCCAAACATTTTACTGCAATTTTCCATTTAGAGGTCATGTGTGAACAAGAAAATACCAGTAAATCAGCTCTTGCATTTTTCATGAGAAGTTGTGATATTACCTGAAATGTTCCATTTTGATGTGATGTGTGAACAGAGCCGTAAGATTAAGGTTTTGAGCACATATGTGTCACATATTCCCTGTTTTTCGTCTTGACATTTATGTTGAAATTCTAGTTTAGTTCCCTGTTCCTGTTAGTTTTGTAGTCCTTTGTAGTTTCTTTTCATGATTGGTTTTCCCCGATTGTTTCCCCAGGTGTTCCTCGTTCCCTTGTTTTCCCTTGTGTATTTAATCCCTTGTTTTCCCCTGGTTTCTTTGTCAGTCTTCATCTGTATTATGCTGTGCTTTGTTCCCTGTGTTTTGTTTCATTATGTTCTGAGTTACCTGGTTTACCTTTATTTTGCTGCATTTACATCCTCATTCCTCTCCTGTCTCCTCACAATATGAGATCAAGACACACTGATGTAAGAAGACTGCTTTGGGTCAATCACAAAGTTCTGACGGAGATGACACAATTACTTGGGAGTCAAAAATTTCGTCAAATTGGATAGATCAGAAATTAACCCATCTAGTTGCGGGACATCAAACATGTTTCATATTTTAGAGCCGATAATAGAGGAAATCTTGTAGTGTATGATGTGTCATGACTCATACAGTGTCAAAGTCATATGGTGAGCAGCCAATGGAAATCGAGCAAGCGGGGCAATGAAATGGGAACACGATGAAATAGATGCGAACAAGCTCTCAAAGTGAATCTAAACTTTTAACGCCACACCTCCTACTCACGTCACAGTCTCTGTCTTTCTACCCAAGACTGCACCCAAATGTGTTTGGCCCGTTTCTTTCAGGACTCAGAGCAGAGTAGCACCAATAACAATGGCAGTCAGTCTGAATCCTCACCTTACCAGTTGTAAAAACTTTAAACTTTGATACATTAAGTTTTATCCATGAATTTAGTCAGTATCTGAAATTGGATCTTCTCGATTGTTTAGGGCACCAACCAAGATGTAAGAATATAAACACTTTTGTGTTGTAAAAGGACTATTACATTGACAGACCCAAAATAAATCTGTTCTTGATGACATAATGCATCACTTTGGTGGTCTCTGCTGTCCAGGTTACTGGTGATAGATATTTTATATAAAAAAGCAAGTGTGCACATCATTCTGGTGGTGCACCACAAATAGTGGGTGGGGGTGGAGGGCTCTGGAAATCTCCAAGCCAATTTAACAGGTTTCATGTGTGAAAGTGGCTAGTGTCACTCACAGATCCAGTTTCAGATGAAAAGTGCCTCATACTCAAATTCTTCTGAAGGCACTGAAAAAAATAAAATAAAACTGGAGTGGGGTTTACTAAAAAAATCTAGGAAACAATTTCCATGCAGAAATTGCTAATAAATTTAACATACCATATTTTCAAGTATTGGCTACACACAATTCTTGGTGGCTTTAATTAGACATTCTCAAGTAAAGTTTACATTGCAATACTCTGTTTCAAATAAATTCTGTTTGTGCATTTTACTCAAGCAGTGTATAACTGAATTAAGCCATGCTTTTTTTAATGTATTTAGTCATGTACCACATTACACAGGGAAGCTCAATGCATGCTATGTAGTCTATTAGACAACATCATGCAAGCGCATTAATTATTCAAGCCCAGTGCATGCTGGGAGCACCAGCTTCGAAAAGTTAATCAAAATTTGCTTATTAAATTTACTTGTGAAATATACTCAAATTAACATATAAACATGACAAGGTTTTTTACTTTAGGACTGATACATGATGACACATTGTGAATATAACAAACAATCATAAAGACTATTTACTTAGAGGATTCATTTTTACATGTTTGAATTGAGTACAAATGTAGAATTTCCTTAATCTTTTCAACTTCAAGCTTTAACTTATTCAATATAAAAAAGTTCAAAATCTTTTCTGCTAAATTTTCTTCACCACAAAATATATTTTTTCAGTGTACAATATGTTTTGGTGAGAAACATCCAGAAATGCAAGTAATTTTTCTGTCAAAATCTTTACGTCCTTTGCACGTTTATGAGAGCATGAGAAAAGCTTGCTCACAGTGAGACCCTTGAGTTGTCTTTGATGATAAACAATGCAAGTTTTTGCGTGAACACGCAAAATATTGATTAAATCATCTCCTATTGTGTTCCGCATAAGAAATAAAGTCATACAGGTTTGGAAAGACATGAGAACAAATTCTGACAGAATTCAGACATGAAAAGTGTAATGTCTTAGGAAATGTTTGTTTAATATTTAAATACAAATACTTCATTTAATGTATGTCTCATTATTTATGTCACTCGTGCAACAGAACTATGGGTTTGACCTTAAAAACACAAATAAACAGTGATGTAGGAATGTGCAAGTGGGTCACTCTCCTGCTTTGCTTATTTGTCTTGCTTGGTCCAGCCGAGGCTCAACGGCAAGGTCAGGAGTAAGATGGTGAGCAGGGAGTGAAAATAAGGAGACTGTGTAGATGGTACAACGTGATATTTTTTCAAGGTTATCACTAGGGTGAAAGAGAGGTGAGAGAGTGGGAGAGAAAGAAGAAAGATGGACCTTTGGGTTGAATTACATTTGTACATGAGTGGGAGAGACAGAATATCATCCCGTGGGCACTCAAAACACATGAGCAGTGTAACATGAAAATATGAAATCAATTTAACGGATAGTCATCCTCTGCGGTCTCAGATGACAATGAATTTTGATATCGCCGTGACGGCTGTGTTTGGTTTTGTCTGTGTGTAATTTACTCAGAACAAAGCATCCTTGAAAAAACAATGCTTTGTAGACAAAGTTTAATCCTCATACTTGTTTAAGTGCTTCAACCTTAAACATTTATTTTCTCAGTTAGTTATTGAGGGTCTCTAGCTTAAACAGATAAATAGCTCGGTTTTCCAACGTTGGAGGCAGAATTGATTTTGCCCTCCAGCTTGACAGATGGCCCTGAAAGTAACAAATAGGGAAGAAGAGGACAAATCTTTGAAGCGCAACACTTATTAACTTCATGAGTGCTGGAAAGGTGCAGTAATCTAAAAGAGATCTAGTTCTCCATTAGCAGAGGAAAGGAAGCATCAGGCTGCTTGTGAAAAAAAAAAAAAAGCCTTGCTAATTCCTCCCACCAACAGATAATTGAAAAGCAAGACTGCATACCCTTCATGTATGAACTTCAACTTGATATAGACCTGTCAATTAACTGGCTTGTATTTCACTGAAATTGACTGATCAACAGTTTTTTGAATTGCTTTGGCATGCATGGAACGTTCCAACCCATGCAACCGAATATGAAAGCTAAATCAGTTATACAGTACTTCAGAATATTGAGTTACGATGAACGTTGCAATATGGCAAAATAGGACATCATGTATGAGGATGGAGAATACTGAGGGTCCCTCTCTCAAAGGAGCACTTGTGGTTGACACTTTATTTCTTTCCTTTAAGCCAGCGGGCAGACCTGAATGGGTATGACCTTCCCATGCTATTGAAAGAACAGAACAGAGAGGAAAATGTAATTTCCAAAATCTTAGGAAAGCAAGCTGCTTTAAACAGCACGCAGCCTGTCATGTGACTGCGAAGCTGTTGCGATGCTTGGCGTGAATGTTAGATAGTAATTATTAAACAAAGAGAATGCTTAGTGCTGTTCTAAAAAGAGAATGTATGCTCTATTGATGTTGATGTATGCTTAATCTATCATGCTCACAGCAAATTCACCAGTGTTAAAATTCCAGTGTTAAGCCATTTCAGAGTAAAATGTTAAGATTCTAATGTTAGATTTTGTAAGATTAACATTATTTGGTGTTAGAAGCTGGTATTGTGGGTGTAAAATCACAGAGTTACACGTATATAACACCTGCCAGTGTTATTTTCAACCTCTGGATATTTGGGCAGTGATGCTCGCTGAGGAATTTTCCAGACGCCATTTTCCCTTGCTTCGCAGAGAGCAGCAACTGGTGAGTAGAGCAACTTAAAAGTTTGCATGTCTTTACATTTTTTTTTATCGAAATGTGTTATTCTCTGCGTGTTAGTTTAATTTTTTTCAGATTCTGCAACAAATTTACATTTAATCAGATTATTCGTCGACATCGTCGTTGGCTACCTAGAAGGCCTGAACTATCCGAAGAGAGTAAATAAATTATTATAAAATAGTGTGTATTAAAGAGATCTTTAACGTCTGTGGGTATATTATTTAGCCATTTTTCTCATTAAGTCAACAACTGTCATGGCAGAGCAGCAATTTGAGGAGAGTCTTGCTGAACGAGTTCGATTATACAAACATATTTACAACCCCTCGTCCAATCGCCATTCGAATAAAACAGCGATTGAAAATGCTTGGCAGGAAATTGCAGCTTCCCTAAATTCTGATAATGACACTGTAAAGAGAAAATGGAAACAACTACAGGACCGATTTTTCTGAGCCAGGAAGAAATGGAAAGGCATCCGCAGCGGAGCTGCTGCAACTAGCTATGGATATCCAGTCATTTTGGACATTCTGGGATGGCTTTTTGACTTTGTGTTTGTGTGAACACCAGACCACAGAGTCAAATTTTCATGATTTGGTTTCGTGGCGCCTAAAAGGTTTGTAACCGGCAGAGCAACGCAAGAGTGCATGTAAAGTATGTACAACGGGACCACATATAGGCTATGCGTTGGCCAAGCACTCGTGTCTGCGTACTTGCGTGAAGTATGTTTCGGCCTTTAGAATCAGGTCAACACTACTATTTATTATTTAATGTTGCCAACTGTCTAGTATTATCCAGCAAGTCTCGTATCTTGGCATAAATGAGCGCACTTTGTTCCCTGTCTACACCGAATGCGAACATCACATCAAAAGCAGATAGATCCCAGAATAATCAATGAAACTGTGAGAGTAAACAGATGCCACACTCCTATTTGCACTGCACGTGCTGTCGCTACTAGTGTTCGCTTCGACGCGTCCAGTGTAGACAGCCTCAAGCTGCTGCGTCGTGTCAATGGACACGCGCGCCTGGTGTAGCGAGAAAGTGTATTGAAGCAGCTTCAAAAGTCTCAGCTTTTTGAACCCTGTCGAATGCTGAAATGTTGAAGGGAGACCTCCTCACCATTGGCAACCCTTATTATTTTTATTATTCATTAAGTTGAATGTATTTAACAGCTGCTGATTGTGACCATGATAATGGTGTTGATAAGTTCCATTTTTAAGATTTTCCATCTTAAAAATGGAACTTAGATACCAATCAATTAGAGGTTTGTTTTTATTTTTAGTCTTTAGGATGGCCACAAGGATTCCAAAGTAGAAAGTGATCCCATTGGTAAGTACGGATGAAATCAAATTAAAGGGACAGTTCACCCAAAAATTAAAATTCTCTCATCATTTATTCACCCTCATGTCATTCCAGATGTATAGTAGGGGTGTAATGGTTTGAATTTCTCATGGTTTGGTTTGTATCACGGTTTAAGGGTCATTGTTTCAGTACGCTTCGATATTTGCTTTATTCAGAAAAAAAAATATTACTGCCAAATCCAAAGAGTAATCTATTTGGTAAACACTTCAACAGGCTTGCCCTTAAATAACAATCATTGTTTTACAACAGTAACCTTAGTTTAACCATGGCATTTGTAGTAAAATCATAGTAACCACAATATAAACATGGTTACTGTCTTGGTTACAATATATAGTAAAATCATGGTTACTATATAAAACTACAGTATTACTGTTATAAAAACATGGTTAATTGTATCAGAACCATGATTTCTGCTCAGGAAACCATGGTGACAGCAATCATGGTTACTACAATATTACTATAGTAAAACCATGGTTAATTTTCATCAGGGTCCTTAACTAAAAAACAAACAAACATGTAATTCTCTAATTACTAAATCAACATTTTAACTTAATACCTGCACTAATATGCTACATGCATCAACATAAAGTGCATTTCAAACTCATCTCAACATATATTCAATATTCGGAAGCTGTACATCACTATAGAAGAAATAACCTTGCTATTAGAATGCATACGAGAAGGGATGTTGTGATAATGCTGCTTGAGTATTTTAATCATACATGGAAATCCCACATGAACACCCCAAGCGCTTGTTTCATGTCTGTCCGAATTAGCACTGAGTGTCTGCTTAAAAATGGAAGGGTGTGTACAGTTTCGGCTCACCTGCGTCTCTTTCCCTGGGTGATGTCGGCGTAAATTATTAATCATGTACCAATTACTATAACGGCATCTTAATGCCATTAATTAAAGCACATTATTGATGCTCGCTATAGATTACAGCTGCGCAAGGAAACAGGAAGAACTTCCATGCGCATTTTAAATAAACCCTCATGTGCATTATTGTCATATATTACCAGTATGCGGCACTCGTGTCGAGTGATGTCTGCATACAGTGCCTGTTTTGTAAACATCTTTTGACCATCGCTGTTGTAATTGACTGCAAAAAGAATATGTTCCCAGAAAGGAGAAACGCAGGGGGCTTCTCTATCAGCATCTCGTTTTCTCCACTTGCCATTTTCAACTACACACAACGCGTGCAGAACTGTGATGTCATCAAGTTGACCCATGTGAAAGAGGCAGAGCGTCCATCAACAACAGACCCATTCAGGTGCATTAATGGAGGTTGTAACTGTGCCTGTCTGTTTGACGCTTTGTTTTCTTGACCAAAACATGTGCTCCAGGTGCGTCATTAAACTTGAGGTGAACCAACTGCAGTGCTAATGCTTCCCGAACCATGGGTGGGGAACCGTACAATTAGTTTTTTTATCGAGAAACATTACACCCCTAATGTATATGACATACTTTATTCTGCTGAACACAAACAAATATTTGTAGAATAATTTTTCAGCTCTGTTTGTCCATACAAAAGCCCATAAAGGCAGCATAAAAGTTATGATAGGTGAGAAACAAAATATTAAAGTCCTTTTTTGCAATAAATTCTCCTCCCTGCCCAGTAGGTGGCAATATGCACAAATAATGCAAATCGGCAAAATGCAAGAAGAACATGAAAGTGGAGATTTACAGTCAAAAAGACTATAATATTGACCTGTTTTTTACCCACACCTATCATATTGCTTCTGAAGACATGGATTTAACCACTGAAGTTGTATTAATTACTTTTATGCTGCCTTTATGTGCATTTTGGAGCTTCAAAGTTTTGGTCACCATTCAGTTGCATTGTATGGACCAACAGAGCTGAAATATTGTTCTAAAAATGTCCATTTGTGTTCTGCCAAAGAAAGAAAGTCATACACATCTTAGATGGCATGAGGGTGAGTAAATGATGTAAGGATTCATTAAATAACTGACCAGATATTCATGGCAATGTTTGTAATTTGAATCCCCTTAAAGGTGAATTGCAGTAAAATGTTTTTTATTTTTCTGAATTTACAGATACTCAACCATTCAGCTCCTTTTTGCACAAGGAACAGCTGCCAAACTGCTTAAAAAGTGGCCGACTTTCTATAAAAAAAAAATAAAAAAAAAGAAAATCTTCAGACAATCGGTGACTTCTCTTACGAGTGCTTAAAGGTTTGCTGAAGTTTGCCAGAAACCAATACACTGCTGAATCCTTGGATGAGTGTCCAGGTACAATGGTACTGACCAATTTTAGTGAGTTGAATCAATGTTTAGTTGCTCAATATTTAATACTTCTTAAAATGTAAAAAGATCTGTCTTTCACGGGGTGATTACAATACTTATAGAAATATGAAAAATAACACTGAGTTAAAATTATATAAGATAATGTAACACATTGAATGGTATTTAGCTTTTTCCTGTGTCTTGCAGGAGCCTAGAGGAACACTTTGAGAATCATGAGGGACATCAGCAGCCATACCTTCTTCAGGGACCAGCAAGCAGACAATCAGCAGTTTTTATGTTGTGATGCACAAGGAACTGTTGAATATCATTGTTGGCACTGATTTTGTTGATAAGAAGCCAGTGCTTGGTAAAACTGTTTGCCTATTTACTGAGAAATGAGAGTAACTTTGTTTCACAAATGGAGACTACATTTGTAAAGCACTTTAATGCATTTTATGTTGAAAAATAAGAGTTCAGCTTTTCAATTCTGCCTGGTCCATTGCAGTACTATAAGCCCTTTGAAATTAAGAAATTGTGTGGAACAAATTCACTTTTCTATGTTGTACCAGACATTTGCCTTGGATGAGTCGGTTACTTGTTACCTGATGCAGTCATATACAGTGTGTTTTGAGTGCCCTGTAAAATTGTAACAATAAATGTCTTTTTTCTTTCAGTTTTTGTATCATGGAGTGGTTTGTGGAGTGGGGATGGGTGTAGAGAGCAAATGTAAACTATTATAAGGAATACCTACCATACTATGTATAATCAACACTATTTGAGTGTAAATTTAAAATTTAAAATTGAGCATAAACTACTACTATTCAGTGTTACTTTAACTCTGGTTCAGTGATAAAATAGAAGCTCTTATCAACCTCAATTCAGTGTCCTTATACTCCATACTGGTGTTAAAACTTTACACTCTAGGAGTTTGTCATTTAACACTATTGCAGTTCAACACTTGTCAACACAGTCAACACGTGTTTATTTAACACTTTTCCGGTGGTTTCCATATAAACCACCAGAAAGTGCTGATTTAACGCTGTGGAGCGCTTGTAATGTAAACAATTACACATTAAATTAGGTTTTTATAGGAACTGTAAATTTGTGTCAACAGAGATTGCCTTTTAATGGCAAGGTGATAACTGCTTGTTTGTACCCATTACAGTGGCTCAGCTCAAGGTTCAACTGGCTAGACTGTAAAGGCTGCTGCCTTTTAAATAACTACTGCATATTTCTTAAAATCAATCTGGCTAAAGGAGCACTGTCTCGATGTGTTCCATGCCAGCAACGGCTGGTTAAACTTAATCGCCCTGAGGTAGATATGCCTTTAAAGACACAATTCTCTACATGGAAATTCGTGTGCGGGGGTGTTGACTAATAAGATGAGCTATTGACCATGTGAGTGAGTTCACTATATTGAGAATTACTCAGTCAATGCAATATTCTGGCAGTGTAACAGAGAGAAGCAACGTTTTTTTCTTTCTTCATACATTATTCATGGTCGCATGACAAGCTTTGATTTGTATGTTTACAGAATGGGGGCTTCCTGAGCGATGATTTAATCTTTTAATTGGATAATAAATCCAACACTTTGTTTAGTGGCTTTTCAATTCCCATCAGTTGACCACCAAGGCCAAATTAGTTTTAAAGCATTTGCATACCTTAGCATTTGGGCTAAAAGAAAGGTTAGAGTGATTATGAAGCTTACTGTATAAGTGTGTGTTTATGGATCCGTAATTTATATTAGAAAACCTGCAAAACATTTGCGCTAGATGTTGATTAGGCTTTTTTGTTTTTAGTTCAACTACCATCATTTTCAGTTTGCCCATTGGCAACCATTCACAAATTGAAGGCCAAGAAATCAGCACAAATGTTTACAGTTTGCTTTCTGATCAGTGGTGAAACAGGTACACATTTCTGCCCATAAACTGAGCTATTATTGCCTGTGGGAGTACTATGTGACACCATTACAGTAAACAAAATACAAGTTTTGTTTTTGGATGCAATGGCCATGTTGAATTAGGAAAACTGTGATCATACCATAAAGACCTATTGTAATTGAAAGTGATTTTCTATCTGCTTTTGTTGGTTTGTTTGTTTAAATTAGCCAAGCAAATTTGTATCTTTTAATGGGGAAGCACCTTTGACCTCTATTCTTCTCAGATAAATCCCCCCAATTATAGTTAAAGGAATAGTTTACCAAAAAATCTCCCATAATATTGTTCCAAACTCTTAGGACTTGCTATTTTACTTGGAACACAAAAGGAGATATTAAAGTGAATGGTGACTGAGGCTAAAATTCTTCCTAAAAACTTTTCCTTTTGAGTTCCACAGAAGAAACAAAAAAGGAAAGTAATACTTGTTTGGAACATCTTGATGATGAGTAAATGATGACATAATTTTCAAATTTCTGGTGAACTATCCCTTTAAAAAAAAGGTTAAAGGCGTTTGTTTGGCAGAGACATACAAATTGGACAGAAATTTGCATCGCAGGATATGTCACTCATAATAACAGCTTAAAAAACTGTGTTATGGCTTAAGACACGAATGCCTGCTCAGCCGGGGAGAATCAGTGATAGATTCAGCATGATTAAAACGTCCCGTTCTTGGCAGCTCTGTTTACGTCATGACCTTCACCCTCACACCTCCTCATGCCACATGAGTCGTTTAATCGATGTAGTAATTCTCTCGCAGTATCCTGATCGCTCTCCTGCCCAGCTGTATGCAGATCACACTCGATAGATGAATGAGGGATAAGCACCCTTGACAACAACGGCCCTTTTGATCTAGCTGAGGAGCACTAATATGAAATTGTTATCGTTGGCGCCACTCAACTAATTTCACTTCGGAACTCAAAAGGATCTCACTCATATCCGACACACCTGAAGACACTTGGAGATGGAATTGGCAAAGCTCTGCAGTGGTGCTGCATTAAGCAGATGGCTGCATGTGGGCCTTTTCTTTTACCCCTCTTTTTTGCAGGCAGTTTCGGTTGATCAAAATATTCTGGCTTCAGCTGCTTCACAGTGTTTTGCTTTGCTCACAGAGCACACTCTGCATTTGCTTCGTTTTCAGTGAGGGCATATGAAAAATCATCAAAAGCCATGAGAATAACTGCCCTTGGGATATAATATTGCAGATGTGTAAATACAAGTCGGCTATGTGTGATTTTTCTTTTCATGTGTTGAAATAGACACTATATCTGGTGTGGAACTTAGATAATGTCATAATGCATTTAATTGAAGAAAGGAATTGTTATTCTAGGGTCTTTTCCTGAATTGAAGTCTTCACCTGAATCTATTGAATTTGCATACATGTATTTCAATTCACTGGTGCAAGGAGTATTTCATTTTAGATCACTTTCTCATGCTTTACAAATGGGAGCTACTCGAAGTATGCTTAATCAGTTGTTAAAGCTGGCCTGCCTGCTTAACATGATTTATATTAGACTAGTCCAATTAGCAACCTCATGTCTCATGGAATGCAACTTGAATGTCATTTGAGCAATTTGTGTGTGTGTGTGTGTCTTCAACATGTTCTCACTCCCAAGGCGTCAAAGACTGACGCTTGTGCATGTCAATATTTTACAAGGCTCTTGAAGAGCTCTAAACCTATACCTCCATCTTTTTCATTCTCAAAGAGACTTTGAGTTTGAGGTTGTTCAAATAATTTGGGAAGGCTTGGGACTTTTGCACTGTAAAATACTGGTGAATAAACATAGAACTGGTTTTAATATTCCCTCAGTCTCTCCCTATTTCAGTTCTGCAGTCTTTTACTTTGTGTAATTGCAAGGTTGCATTGTCATTGCAATACTAAGGTGGAATGTATCCTTTTTTATTTTCAGTTCCAAACATTTTTACAGCTTAAATATATAGTTCACTCATATGACATTCTTTCTTATGTGGAACCCCAAAAAGAGTGTCGCCATTCACTTTCATTGCATTTTGTTTTTTCATACTGTGAAAGTGAATGAGGCTAACATTCTGCCTAACACTTGTTTTTGTTTTCCAAGGAAGAAAGTAAGTCATGAAGGTGATTAAATAAAGACAGATTTTTCATTCTTTAGTGAACTGTCCCTTTAAATTACTGAATTTTTTTTTTAGTGGTCAAAGCCATTGGTTAAAGGTGCACTCAGTAAATTTTTGAAGTATTTCGAAGTGACTTATATTGGCTTACAGTGACACCTAGTGGCCTGGAAGCTGCGTCATTCAAACACAGTAGTTTTCATTTACCAATGCCAATGAAGAAATTAACTATGCACAGTAAACTAGGATTAAATTAATCCACTAATGAAAGGGTCCAATAACAGGACAATTACTGAGATTAAGCAAATAGTATTCTGCTGGTCAAGTGATCCTAACATGGCTGCCCCCATGAGGGCACCCCGCCCCATGTAGAATAAAACAGCTTTTATAATGTTACTGATATGACTGAACTCTTCATCTCACATGAGTGGTCGTGATTTGTTGAGTGGTCAACATATGTTTCAATATGACTATTCATTTCTTTAGAAGTAAAATGTTTTGTATTGTCTGCCCTGAATGTAAAAGAAGAAAAAGGCATGTTTTTATATTCGGCTACTTATACCATGTACCCTTTTACATCAAAAGAATGTCTAAAAATGAAATACCCAAGATATACTATATATATATATATATATAATTCAATGGCTGTATTTGTTTATTGCCAGTGATGTTTATTGTGGCTTTTCTTTTCTCATACAATGTTTTCCTTTTTCCATTTTTATGTCTCTGTTATATCATTAATCAAAGCTCTGGGTTGCCTTTACGCAGCATGTTCCAGTGCAGTGGTCAGTTACACTTTTTTCTGCATCAGCATTTTCTCTCAACACCATCTCTTGTATTTTAAGAACAGAAACTTGAAGATTATCTCTCAGTTGTTTTACCTTTTTGTCTTATACGTAGTTTGAATTTTGTCCATATTGTGACCTGCTCTATCTTCTGTCTCAGCAGGTTACTATCAAAATGGTGGCTGGAGAGGCAAGTGGGCACAGCTACCTGGTGGCATGCTGGCAGCCCATTCTAATCCTGATGCTGGGCACCGTGCTATCAGGCTCTGCCACCGGCTGCCCCTCTCGCTGTGACTGCAGTGCCCAAGAGCGCTCGGTCGTGTGCCATCGGCGGAAGCTGATTGCCCTGCCCGAGGGAATCCCCATTGAGACACAGCTGTTAGATCTCAGCAAGAACCGCTTGAAAGCCATCAACCCTGAGGAATTTCTTAACTACCCACACCTGGAAGAGCTACAGCTTAACGAGAACGTTATTTCCAGCATTGAACCAGGGGCCTTCAGCAACCTCCTTGGGTTACGGACACTGGGACTACGCAACAACAAGCTTAAGTTGATTCCTCTGGGTGTTTTCACTGGCCTCAGTAACCTCACTAGATTAGATATCAGTGAGAATAAGATTGTCATTTTGTTGGACCATA